>NC_080079.1:14941413-15253685 GCF_949987535.1 Balaenoptera acutorostrata | reverse complement strand
AAAAGCTTTCATCTTTTCACTGCTAAGTATGATGTTAGCTCTGGGTCTGTTATATGTGGCCCTAATTATGTTAAAGTACATTCATATTATATCATTGAAAGTCTGAATTTTTCTTTTGTTTCTTATTCATATTGCCGGTAGAACTTAATAGTTTTCTGGAGAATATAGGATTTTTATAAATGGGGATGTAGAAGATATACATGAGAATTGGAGTGTATCTAGATATAGAAACTCTACATTTCCTTTTTTTGAGTTCACAACAAGGTGGTATTTCATTGCAGCTATTAGAAATTTTAGAAATTTATGACTTATCATAAGGTAAATGCTAACTTTGCAACATGTATCACTTTTGTAACTGACATTCTACGTTCAGGTTCATTGTGTTTCGGACATATTCCCATCATCTCCTTTCATGAGAGAATCTCTTCCTTGTGAACTACAGTGACTTTTTTATTGACATAATACAAGTGCAAAAGCTTTCCAGCAAAGCATTACTTTGTAACAATAGGCCAGAAATATTCTGCCAAGCAATAAGTCATCTATATATTCACTGGAGCACAAAAATATTTCAGTGATATACCAGGTAAAATTTTGATTAAATGCACTTTCTTCTGCAGCTTTGGTAAAATTTCAGGTATTTAATTCTTATATATAATTATGTTTCTGAACTTCATATATACATTGTTATGTTTTTCAACTGAATTCCCAGCTGAATATAAAAACTGAACAAGGAGAGGTGTTGTTACTTAGAGGTGTTTTTAACAGTTCTTCAATTTCATAACTTGTCATTTCCTTCTTCTTTGATTTAGAAATGTGTCATACTCCTAGAAGTTTTCATATTTGCTATTTAAAAAATAGAATAATTTGAGAGAGATTGTACTAGCATAGTGGTTAAGAACTCAGACTATGAAGCCAGACATCCTGAGTTTGTAATCTCAGCTCTGCCCCTTACTTGCTTTTAGCTTTGTGCACATTACTTACCCTCTCAATACTTCAGCTTCTTCATCTTTAAGAACGGAAATTATATTCATCTAAATGGGAGCAATAGCTCTTAGGGTTATTATGAAGCTTGAGTTAATATATATCAGTGATTAATATTGTGAATATCATATAGTAAATTCTATATGTTTGTTATCATTATTGCTATCAAAGGAAAATGAAAATACATTTGCTCCAGTCATTGTGCGTAACTAGTTCCAATCATTGCTGTTAATTTCTTTTATTTCAATTTTCCTACAGTGAAGAAGAATGCAATGGATTCCTTTGCCATTATTTGATATTTTAAGTTGTATTTTTAATATTTATATATAACATATCCCATAATGTTTCGCTGTATATTAGATATTGGGAATTTAACAATAATATGTGTTGTCTCCATTCCCAGAGACTCTAACACTATCCTAACTAGGGAAAACAAATTATTATACTAACTACTAAGCAAGTAGTCTCTTTAAAATCATCTTATTTTGGGGGTGCTGTATACATGTTATTCTTTAAGCATTTAACAATTGATACTTTTTTGTTTCTCACCTTGATTAAAAATTGACCTTCTTTTGAATATAAAAGATATCTTTCTTTATGAAGGAGAAGGAAAGAATACCACTGTTTCTTTTTTTTCTTTTTTCCAGTTTTCTAAGAAATAATTGACATACGTATATGTTTAAATTGTACAGCATGATGGTTTGGTTTGTATATATAATGAAGTGATTACCACGGTACATTTAGTTAGCGTCATCTCATATAGATACCATAAAAAGAAAAAAATTTCTCCATGTGATGAGAACTTACAGAATCTACTCTCTTAACAATTTTCCTGTATATCATATGGCAGTGTTAGCTGTAGTCATCATGTTGTACATCGTATCGCTAGTACTTATTTATCTTATAACTGGAAGTTTGTACCTTTTGACCGTCTTCCTCCAGTTTCCCTTCCCTCTGCGTCTCTGATAATCACAAATCTGATCTCTTTTTCTATGAGTTTGGTGAGTTTTGTTTGTTTGTTTGTTTTTAGATTCCACATATAAGTGAGATCATACAGTATTTGTCTCTTTCTGTGAGACTTATTTCATTCAGCGTAATGCCTTCAAGATCCATCCATGTTGTCACAAATGATAAGATTTCCCCCTTTTTAATGGCTGAATAGTACTCCATTTTATATATGTACCACGACTTTTCCATGTGTTTCTTGAGTGAGGCAATGAGATATGGTAAAATGAGCAATGGAGTAGAAGGCAGAACACCTGAGTTCTGGCCCTGACACTGCCATTTACTTGCTGTATGATCCTGAGTTGACCTTTGTGATTTACAGTTTCTTTGTTACCTAACTCTGTAATTATTGTAAAAATAAAATATGAGAATCAGTGCAAAAACACTTTGGATACTGAAAATACCATACAAATAAAAAGCAATATTATTGTTAATTTTGATTAGAAGCAACTCTACCTTTACCTTGCTGAAGAGGTTAAGGATTAAACTGGTTTTTAATGTGCATTGTATAGAAGTGAGGTTAAGGTACTGCAGAACATGCTGATGTTCATGCTTAGGAAAGGGACGGTGATGATTTCCAGCCAATTCTTAGAGTGGGACGGTGACTCTCAGAATCGTGTGATCACAGGCTGCATTTGGCAGAAGTGGCAGTTTCTTAATCCCTGATTCAAACTAGAGGGCAGATCAGTGGTGTCCAAAAGATGATTTAGAAGCTTTATTTTTATTTAAAATCTTTTGAGAAATCGCCTATCAAAGGTTTTCCTAAGGATTTTTAATAAATGACAGAATGAACACATTTCAATTCTTTCTCCTTTTCATCTTTACTCAGGGTGGAGGTGCTAAGTGCTCTAGATTATAGCCAGAAGGAAAACAATAATAATGAGGAGGAGGATGAGGATGATGATGGTGGATACAATTGATGCTCATAATAGAAAACAGTTACCAATTCACTGAGTGCTGTATAAGAAAAAGGAAAAATATTTACATTATTTTAACAAATATTTATTGTGCTACACATTTCAAGAGAGTTGCAAAGATGATCCTTGGCCTCAAGATCCTTCTAGTTTGATTGAATAAAGACATATATCAAGCAAAGTATCTATAATCCTTCTTCCCAAGCTACCTAAAAGAGATCCATTGTTTTCCTAAAAGGATGTTGAGTAAAGGCAAAGATGAGGGTGTGGGTAATAGGGTGTGGGGAGGGGAGAACACAGACAGACAGACCACTGACTCAACAGGGAGGGAGGGAGCAACTGGGGAAACTTTGAAATGAAGTTGGTACTTTGGGGCATGAGGTTTAAAGAAGATTGTTTCTGAAGTTTGTTTGCAAGTAATGTAACCCTCTCTTCTTGTCCCAGAAAATCATAACTGAAATTTTATATTTCACTTAAAGGCTTTTGAGTTGGATTGTGCATACTTGGAGTTAATTTTGAATATGATATGCCGAGACTGGCAATAAAATGAGAAAAAAAGTTGCCTAATAAATTTCACATACAGATTTATTCAAAAAATGCAGAGATAATACCACTAGATTTTTGCGTAATGTTCACTTTAAGTACAATTTTTAAAATGGTAAATATTTTGGTCATAGCCTCAAAATAAGTCAATAAAAACAATATGACTATATGTATTACATTATCCTTTTGATAATAAAAACTACTGCCATATATGAGCACCACAACCAGGAATTATTCTAGGTGTTTTAATATTATCTAATCCTAACAATAACTTGAAACATTGTAAATGTTGAAATCCTTATTTTAAAGATGGGAATAAGGAAGCACAGTTGTTAAGGTGATATGCCCCAGATGACACAGCTAGAAAATTTCAGGGCTGGAATTTCACTTGAGGTTGACTCCAAAAGCCTATTCTCTTTCCAAGTTATTATGTTCCATTGGAAAGAACACAATTTATTTTAGCAATTACTTATAGAAGGATCTCCATTAACTCTATATTTATAATCTCATATATCAAATCTTAAATTATAGCATTTTGGAAATAGTATATTAAAAAATGGAACATATTTGGATTGGTACAAAGAAAATGATTAAGAGGATAAAAATAACCCAAAGCAATAAGTATTAATTTAAGCAAATTTAAGCTGAACATTGAGAAGTTAAGAATATAAGCTTCTTAGATTTTCAAAGCAATAACCTTTCCTGTGGCAGAAAACATTCATTTTATGTAAACACTGATTACTATAAAAAAAGACTAGTCACACGTTGTTAGTGTCTCCAACTTCCTTACTGAATTAGTTATGTTGGATAATTTTTATATTTATTAAATCGTTGTTGATCCATTGTGTGTTCATAGTAAATTAAATAGTCTTACTTGTTCAGTTTGTGATGCTTTAGTAGTTTTTCCCCACTCCCACCACACTTTGTTGCAGCAACTTAGTTCACTGACAAATCTTGCCACTTCTCACTTTATTTATTCCTGTGTCTGATCCAGTTAATATTTTATTTTACTGATTTTGAGAAAACAATGTGTTTGGTCTCCTTATTTGCTAAGAGGTGCCCCAGAAATGTGTGTTTTCGCCAAGGGTTGAGTAAAGCATGTGGTTATTGAAGTGTCATGGGGATGGATTCTGATGGAGAAACCCAGCAGGTGTTTAGGATGATACAAGTGAAGTCAGAGCTTAGGATAAGTGGTTTCAAACTTGTGGGATGTAACACCCACCGTTAAAGGAAATTTTGAAAAAAGAACTTGTATCATCCTTATAGTTGACTTTGATTTATTTTTATTCTCTTACTTCTATGTATATAAATATTAAATGAGGTATAATAAATTCCTGCCCTTATAAAGCTATAAAACCAAAATTAAAATATCTTTAAAATTTTGAACAAAATGAAAATCCCAAAATTCAAAAACCCTAATGAAGAATTTGAAGACCTTCTCTACTCCTCATTTCCCTGTCACAATCTGTCTATATCTTAGGATGTGAATATAATGCTACCTCTTCCAAGGAGTCTTTCTTAATCATCCCAAATATAGTAAGTAATCCCTCTCCCCTATACCTCTATGAAAATCACACATCTTTCTCTTGTGGTAATTATCATGTAATATTTATGGGTATAATATTATCCTATTCAATCATATATTCCTTGAGGACAAGAACCGTGTCTTATTTATCTCTGCACACCATAAGCCTTGAATGGTATCTTTTTCACATAGTTACTTATTCCTGATGTAAAAGTAATACATGTTCATTTTTGAAAATTTAGAAAACAGAACTGTTTAAAGAGGAACTCTTAATCACCCATAGCTCTAGAGATAGCCACTACTAAGATTTTAGAGCATATCTCTCCATTCCTTTATGCTAATCATCACAAAAATGAATTAATAACTTAGTTATTTTAAAGGGTAAGTGTGTAAGGGTATGTATGTATATATGTATCGTTTTATTCATTCAGCCAATGCTTTGGGTGATACTACTATATACCAGGGTTTTTTTAAAAGAATATTAGTATCATGCTATCTGTATGATTTAGTATTGTGCTATTTTTAGTTATTATTATGACTATTTCCCCATATAATTAAATATTCTTCAAGTATATGTTTTATGACTAAATACAATTATAAATGAATCTTAAGTTCTCTATTTTAACAACTATGCAATGTACCATAACCTTATTCTGTTTTTATATACATATGTTTTGTGTAGCTTAGTATCTTTCACATAAATATTTGTTGGATAAATAACCTAATGTGTTATTTTATAAGGCTGTATGTCTGTGTAAGAATATATACATATGTTTGCATTGTTATTATCGTTCAGCCAGTACTTTTGGAGATATGATTATATGCCAGTCATTGCATACGTCTGGAAAAACAGAATTAAATACAATTTCTGCACTAAAAAGGCTTAGGTCTTTTAGAAAGACAAATGAGCCAACAACTACAGTACTGTTAACAATGAGCCCAGGATAGGGCTAATTCACTGATGAAAACTTACAATAATGACGTTTTCAATTTCCTTTCTAACTTGCATAAGGCTAATTAAATTAAGCATTCAATACCAGGCACTTAAAACTGAGGCACTTAGAACTAAGGGTTGCAAAACCCACAGTAGAAAACATCATATATTTCATGTCTTTCTCTTTCTCCCTACCCAGCTTAGATCTCAGCTTTTGGTTCTAGGGATAGAAAGCTTTTTGTGATAGAGCTTCATAGGTTTGTGGAATGAGCTCTTTTTGAATTGTCAGATGCCTTATTCCTTATTTCCACCTCCACTTTCACCTCCATAAAAATGCCCTTGACTTTAATTTCTCTTACAGTGACCTAGGGATTAATTTTTGTTCTTTTCTCATGCACATTTATCATTATGTGTTCTCATGTGAGATATTTTATGATTTTAATTAATAAAAAATAAATGTAAGATACAACTGTTCTAAGCAATAAAGAACATTAAAAGATTGAAACTTTCCCTCAAATCATTGAAAACCCACTGCAGATACAGAACATTACATATAATAAGTGCAGTGATTCATTCATTTACTGTAATGCATATCTTTTGAGAACTATTATATACCAAACTTTGAGCTAGGTCCTAGTAATATAGCAATGAACAAAAGACAAATTTCCTGTGCTTATAGAAGTTATTTTTTAGTGGATGATAGAATTATACAGAAGATGCCAAGTGTTCATTTATAACTTAGTGTTTAAATTTGTAACGGATTTTCCTAATATAATATTTATAAATGGAGTTATGTTTATAAAAACATCTTTAAGTAATTTATATTAAATAAATATAGTGCTAATGACTCAGTAGAATCCAAGAACTACTGGAAAAATATATATCAAGGTTCAAGTTCAAATGTATATGACATTTATTTCCTTATGGAATGAATAGTGGGAACTAGACCACTGTTGCTACTCCCTTATCAATCGGTAGAATCTTATTCTTCTCCCTTTGAATGTGAACTGGCCTTAGCAACTCGCTTACAACAGAAGTGTTGTGTATCTCTTCTAAGGCTGGGTCAGAAAAAGCCTTGCAGCTTCTTCCTTATTGTTCTGGTCTCTTGAAACACTTGCTATCTGGGTCTTCCTTTCAGGATGCTTCCTTTTGGGAGCTGCCAAACTGTTAGAAGTCTAGGCCACGTAAGAGGTCACATGCAGGCACTCAGTTGACACACCCAACTGGGCCCAGCCTCCAAGTCCTCTCAACCCAGGTCTCAGACCTGTGAGTGAAGTTCTGTATGTGCAAAGAAGAAAGCAAAGAGATATTTGGTGATGAGTATCATAGTAAGAGTGATGCACTGTGGCAGAGACACTAATGCTCACCAAATAGTCCATGTGTTCGTCCAAATTTCTTAGGCACCTTGCAGTTAATTAAAACCTAAAGAATAGGCTGTGAGCAGCAGTGGTATATGTCACTTCCAGGCTGTAGCAGAGAAGGCCGGTTATGAATAAGCAATGACATATCAGTTGATATTTAGGTAGCCTAGATCCTTAAGTCACTATGTGGAGCAGAAAAGTCTAGATTGTTGTTGAGTAATATACTCTCTAAATTCTTCATTTTTCTTAATCACTCATTCATGACATGAACTCCTACCATATGCCAGCTACATGCTAGAAATATAAAGATGAGTAAGATGTAGTCCCAGTTCTTAAGGAGCTCAGAGTCTTGTGGTGAACTTTCCTAAATACTTAATTGTTTACTTGCCACTTACAGACTTTCTTCAGAAGAGATCTTTGAAAGACTGTAAGTTCCTTGAAAACAAAGGCTACTTATTTTTTTGTCTATAGCCTATATACTGCCTAGAATGAAATATTCCACACAGTAACCATTCAACAAATATGTATTGAATTGCACTGAACTGGACACAGTGCCTTGAATTGCACCTGCGTCATTTGTTCATGAATGCATCATGGATTTCAAAAGTATAAGACAAATTTGAAATAGTATGAATGTACAGAAATGGGGTTCTAGTTACTATCCTTTGACATTATTTTTATAAAATGAAGGCTGCCATATCAAAACTGTTGAGGAGGAGAAAAAAGACCTGAAATGTGAACTATAATATGAACACAACAATCCTATAAAATATAACATCCATGAATCTAAACTTGATGTATAAAGTTGATCATTTTTTACTGATTTAATATTGAGTGCTTTTAAATTAACAAATTTCACCTCTAGGTATAGATTTTTGTATAGTGAAGAGAAAGATGCACTAAACTACAGGGATGATCAACTCTGACTTCAAAATCCAATAAAACTCAGAAATTAAAATATATTAACATTTGGAGTGAACCAAAGACAATGTAACGTTCATTAGTTTCCAACTGGAAATCTTATTTTCTGTCCTGGGCCACGTTATTTATTTGCTTAAGCCAAACAGACTCTTTAGGAGCTTCTGTCTTGCCTTATGTTCCTGTTCCCCTGGAAATACATAGTAAGGTATGTAGTGAAGGTCCTTTTACCAGATGTTCCTCTAGACATATTAAATTCCAAGGTTCATTGTTCATTTTATTCACCACAGATATTTTTATTACAGCAAATAAGAATGGGAAAATGCATTGTGCTGTGGTTGTATACCTGGCTCATGTCACTAATAGCACTGTCATAACTAACTTTTATTGAGTGCTCACTATGTGCCGGTTAGTCTTGTAAGTGCTTTACATCTATTGTTCAATTTAATTCTCATAACAACCTATGAGCTGGGTTATTACTATTCCCATCTCATAGATGAAGAAAATCTGGCATGGAAAAATTAAATAACCTTATTAAAAGGTAAAAAACAAAAACAAAGAAGCAAACAGACAAAAAAGCTTAGGAAGCTAATGAACAGAGAGTCAGGGAGTCAAGATCACCCCGGGACCCCAGGGTTCTGTCTCCAGAGCACCCATGGCACCCGTGGCAGTGTGATAAGCAAGGAAGGAAATTCTAAAACCTGAGTAGTTGTTCCTAAATAAATTTCAGCGATTAGTAACCCAGAACAAAAAACAGTGCATTTGATTACAGTTTCCAAAGGGTAATTCTTAACTTAGATGAAATTTATCCTAGCATGTGAAACCACCCACAGTGACGATAAGGAAAGGATGTTGTGATGTACTATTGTTACAAAAACTAAAGAAAGCAAGTTTTCTAAGTAATCGTGTCTGGAACAAAAAGTCATTGTAAAGATATTGTACATTTTGCTGAGCATAGAACACGGGTTGGCCTATTAAAGAATATAGTCAAAAATATTTCTGAGCAAAAAATATTTATTGAGCAAATGTTTGGCTTAACAGTTAATGCAAAATTCAGTAGAATTATTTACTCAGTTAACTAAGTAATCCTAATTCTTCTGCAGCTTCACTTTGCAGATGAGAAAAGAATGGCAGGTTAATTATATATGGCCTGGAATGAGTGACTGAGACCTCTATTTCTCTATGTCAGTAAGCATGAAGTTGAGAACATAACCCTGAATGTTCTAACTTATAATGTGCCAGTTTATATCATGTCAAATATATTTTTTAAAAGAAAGGTGTTACAATGTGTCAATGTAGGTTCAACAGTTGTAATAAATGTGCCACTCTGGTGGGAGATGTTGATTATGGGTGAGGCTATGCATATTTGGGGACAGAGAGTGTATGGGAAATCTCTGTACTACCCCCTCAATTTTTAAAACTAAAAGTTTTAGTGAGCCTAAAACTGCTCTAAACAAATTAAGTCTTTTTTTTTTTAAGTCTTAAAAGAAAGGTAGAGAAAAGGCAAACATGAGTCAAGGGAAAAGGAGCATATAGAGGAGGGGGAAAGAATTAAGATAAATTAAGAATTAAGATAAAGGATAACAATGGGGAAAGGGAGGGTGTGTCAGATTACTTAAGCACCTGCTGAATGGAGGTACCACAAGGAACATCCATGTCAGATATGTGTAAATACTGAACTCTTTTCTGGGTTCCTGTTTTTTCTACAAAAACCGTGACCGACATTTCAGTTAAGATAGAAACAAAAGATAACTGAACTTTTATAGTTCCTGTTACCTATCTTTTCTACAGTACTTATTTCACTGCTATCATTACTTGTTTTTGTATCTGGTTGCTTACTACAATGTATAAGCGTCCATGAGAATTGATTATGCTCTTTTTATCTTCATTTTCTCAGTACCCAGCATAGTGTCTTAACTATAGTAGGCATTTGGTTAATATCTGTTGAATAAATGCCTGTGTTCATGAATGAACAAAAGAAAACAAGCTGATTAAGGGTCATTGATATGCATAATTAGTCTCCTGGCATAGACTCTACGAATGTAAGTGTGTAGGGGAGTCGAGGGATTTCGGGGCCGGTTAGTGAAAAATATACGACCACAGGTGGCATCGGCACACACAAGTTTTATTTGGGTGACACTCTGACAAGTCCTTCACAGCAGGAGACTGTCTAGAAGCTACCATGAGGGGCCACCATCCAGAAGGGGAAGATGGAAAGGAAACTTTCAGGGGAGAAGAGGAAAAGAGAGGGAGCTTACATGTCTAGGTGATGTTGTTCAGCAACACCTGGGGAGTCTCTGGGTCAGGTCAGAGAGCTCCAATGGGCATCAGTGGTTTGGGTCTTTATAGCCCAGGGCTTACCAATAGCCTGGGACTAGCATATGTAGGGCAGTTTCCTGGGGTGTGCAAAGCAGGCAGGCTCTAGCTAAAAATCTGCTTATCTGGGCTATGTTTAAAACAATAGAATGTGTAAAAATTTGAGTTTGGTGCTGGTGGGCTTTTGAGCTAATGGATCTCATCCTGCTATGAAGAAATAAACAACATAAGTGCCAATACACAGAGACCATCTCTGGCTCGTTTATATAACAGTTAATTAAGCAGGTTATAAAAGATAATAATTCAAGAAAGAGAGGAAGTGATTCTATTGGCTTTTACCAAGCATTATTTCATATACTTAATTTCTTCAGGCACATCAAGCTAGAAGATTATATATCATGCTAAGAAACAAATTTATACCACTGCACACATACTCATATGAAAAGCACAACTGAACAATAAATACCAACCTCTATAGATTAAGAAATAAGCTACGAAGTTTTTATAAAAATTGATTTTGAAATAAACTTTTACTTTTATTAATATAAAAAAGGAATATTATGTGGAGAATTCATTATGGGAGAATGAATTAAACCCTCTGAAGTAAAATGAATCATAATTATATTTTTATTACCACTCTACTTTTGTATTAGGAAAACTCAGTCTAGCTTCTCTTTCAAGAGAGAGATTGTTTGTAATTGTTTAATATCATTTGAGTACCTATAATATAATAAATATTTGAGTTAACATTTTCTTGTATTATCTGTCTCCTCCCCAAAGGAACTTATATCTTAAGTCAAATGCTTTGGATGCATTTATTTCACAGATATCACTAAGGATGTCATATGTCACAGATGCCAGCAAGGGGAACAACCCAAAAGTCCTATCCAATCACTGCATCTAGCTCAGGTCTAGATATCTGGTGATAACAGGTAGTCTCCACATTAGGTCTGGACTTGGCTTTCTTGGTCCTGACCTATGAACTACAAAGATAATGTCTCTGTTCACTCCATACTCAGTGGATAGTGGTAGAAGAGGGACGGGATAAACATAGCAAACGTTTCCATTCAAAAATGGGAGGAATGGAAGATATGCAGCAGGTCCTTGTCTCTAAGCATTTTGAAAACTCACTGTGCAGTGACTGTGAGGGTGAGGAATCCCAATTGAATTCCAATTGTTTCTCCTAGTCCCTAGCTGTACTCTCAGGAAGGAACTTCCTTTCTATTATCCTACTTGGCCACATCTGAAGTAGGTGTTGTGGAATATACCTTACTTGGAATCTGTGAAGCTTTCTCTTTCTACTTCCTGCTTAAAGAAAGTTGGTAGCCTAAGGGTAATTTTACGTCTTGAATGGTAACATTTTTTTATTACAGATTTGTGGTTCCTTTGGCAGTACAAACCTCTCAGAAGCTCATGGGGCTTCTTCTCTATTTGATTACAGTGAGTTCCATGTACTGGTAACCCTGTCCACGGTTCTTTTAGAGACATAATTCTCAGATCTGCTACTTGCTTTCTCTCCCCATACCTCACTCTCTGGAAATAATGGGGGCTGCACTGAGGCTATCTGACTTCTGTGCAAAGACTGAGCTTTCAATCTTATCTTTGCTCTAAGCTATTTTATCCAATTGAAATATCTTTAGGGTGCATCACCCCTATATCATATTTGCCCTGTGGCATCATAATCAGATCAGCAACTTTTAAAATGGGCATAAGGCTATAACTTTAATGTGATCTTTGACACAATATTAAATTTTAATGGGCCTTTGTCACTCAAAGTCTTTCTCAGCTGTATTTCTTACCGTTTAGGGTCTAGAGCAATTAGCTTTCTCACTATTTCAAGGCCTCAAATTTTTGGACTCTCTCTTTTCCTTCATGTCTCTTTGGAAACTGACTAATTATTTCGTGACCTAAGGTCTTTCCTTAATACCTTGACAGATGCAAGTTAACACACTCTAATAATGCTCTGTTTTCCAATCTCTTCCCCTAAAGCTTGAATATACTCAGTACATGATCTGTTTCCCAAGTTATCAAAGACAGAATGTAACCAAATTTTTTTTCCATTGGATAAAGTGGATTGCTATCTATTCACTTCCAATATGAATTTTCTTATAACCTAACTACTAAATCAATGCCACATAGCTTAGGTTTTTGTTACAGCAGTGCCCTACTCCAAGTACCAATTTATGGATTAGTCAAGATATGCTTTGTAATGCTCTGATAATGAATTAACATTGAAATCTCAAGCTTTATACAGCAGTGGTTGATTTCTTACCCCATAACATGTCTACAGGAAGTTAGCCAGGGGCCTCTCTTCTATGTAGCACTCAGAGACCTAGACTAACAGAAGATCAACATCTAGATTCTCACTGGTCAATTTTTATTGGTCAACCAAGGCAGCTGTAGAGAGTTCACAGAGAATTTACGTCTCTGCTTTGGCCCAGAAGTGATAGATGTCAGTTCCACTCACAGCTCATTAGACATGTATATACATTCCATAAAATGTTCTGTATACATTTTAGGATTATTTGTTCTAGTTCTGTGAAAAATGTCATGGGTATTTTGATAGGGATTGCATTTAATCTGTACATTGCTTTGGGTATTGTGGACATTTTAGCAATAGTAATTCTTCTAATACATAACATGAGATATCTTCCCATTTCTTTGTATCATCTTCAGTTTCCTTCATCAGTGTCTTATAGTTTACAGAGTATAGGTCTTTCACCGCCTTGGTTAATTTTATTCCCATGTATTTTATTCTTGTGTGTGTGTGTGTGTGTGATTTTAAACAGGATTGTTTTCTTGCTTTCACTTACTGATAGTTCATTATTAGTGTGTAGAAAATCAAGATATTTCCATATATTAATCATGTATCCTTCACCTTTATGACATTCATTTTTTAGTTCTAATAGGTTTTGGTAGAGACTTTAGGGTTTTCTATATATGGCATCACATCATCTGCAAATAGTGACAATTTTACTTCTTCCAATTTGGATGCCTTTTATTTCTTTTGCTTGTCAGATGGCTGTGGCCAGGACTTCCAATACTATGAAGTAGCAAAATAGAAGTGGCGAAAGTGGGCATTCTTGACTTGTTCCCGATTTTAAAGGAAAATCTTTCAGCTTTTCACTATTGAGTATGATGTTAGCGGTGAGTTTGTCATAAATGGCCTTCATTATATTGAGATATGTTCCCTCTAAACCAACTTTGATGAGAGTTTTATCACGAATGGATGTTGAATTTTGCTAAATGCTTTTTCTGCATCTGTTGAGATTATCATGTGATTTTTATCCTTCCTTTTGTTGATGTGGTGTATCACATTGATTGATTTGCAGATATTGAACCATCCTTGCATCCCTGGAATAAATCCCACTTGATCATGGTGTATGGTCTCTTTTATAAATTGTTGAATTTGGTTTGCCAATATTTTGTTGAGGATTTTTACATTTATATTCATCAGAGATATTGACCTGTAATTTCATTTTTTTGTAGTGTCTTTGTATGGTTTTGGTATCAGGGTAATGTTGGCTTATAGAATGAATTTCAGACTTTTCCCTCCTCTATAGTTTTTTGGAGTAGTTTGAGAATAGGCATTAGCTCTTCTTTATATATTTGGTAGAATTCCCCTGTGAAGCTGTCAGCTCCTAGACTTTTATTTGCTGGGTTTTTTGCTTTTGTTTTTTTTTGATTACTAATTCAGTTTCACTAATAGTGATCAGTCTGTTTAGATTGCTTATTTCTTCCTGATTCAGTCTTGAAAGATTGTATGTTTCTAGAAATTTATCCATTTCTTTTAAGTTATCTAATTTTTTGGCACATAATTGTTTTTTGTATTCTCTTATGATTTTTTTATCTTTGTGATATTGGTTTTAATTTCTCCTGTTTCATTTCTTATTTTATTTATTTTGGTTCTCTCTCTTTTTTCCTTAATGTGCTTGGCTAAAGACTTATAAATTTTGTTTATCTTTTTTAAAAAACTAGCTTTTGGTTTCATTGATCTCTTCCATTGGGTTTTTGGTTTTTTTTTGGTCTCTATTTTATTTATTTCCTCTCTGATATTTATTATTTCCTTCCTTCTTCTGACTTCAGGCTTTTTGTTTTGTTTTTCTTTTTCTAATTCCTTTAGATTGTATGTTAAGTTATTTGAGATTTTTCTTGATTCTTGAGGTAGGCCTGTACCTCTATAAACTTCCCTCTCAGAATTGCTTTTGCTGTGTCCTGTAGATTTTGGAAAATTGTGTTTTTATTTTCGTTTGTCTTCAGGTATTTTCTGATTTCCTCTTTGATCCCCTCATTGACCCATTTGTTTTTCAGTGACATGTTGTTTAGTCTCCACATCTCTGTGTTTTTCCTGTTTTTCTTCCTGTAACTGATTTCTAGTTTCATACCATGTGGTCAGAAAAACACTTGGTATAATTTCTCTCACCTTAAATTTGTAGGGACTTGTTTTGTGGCCTAGCATGTGATCTCTCCTGGAGAGCGTTCCGTGTGCATTGGAAAAGAATGTGTATTCTGCTATTTTTTTGATAGAATGTCCTGTTGATATCTAATAAGTCTAGCTGACCTAATGTGTGATTTAAGACCACTGTTTCCTTATTGATTTTTTTTGTCTGGATGACCTACCCATTGATCTAAGTAGGGTGTTAAAGTTCCCTACTATTATTTTGTTATCATAAGTTTCTCCTTTTATGTCTGTTAATATTTGCTTGATATATTGGCTTGGCCAAAAAGTTCGTTCGGGTCTTTCCTTAAGCTGCTATGAAAACCCACATGAACTTTTTGGCCAGCCCAATATTTAGGTGTCCCTATATTAGGTGCATATATGTTAACAAATGTTATACCCAGCGTCAGATCCCAGGACCAGGGTGCCCAATATGTGTTTCAAAGAGCTCACTTCCAGGGTGAGGATTTCCCCTTCCTCTTCTGTGTCCTCTTCTAGGGACATGGGTCCTGACCTGATCACCTCTCCTCCCTTCCTGTCCAACTCCATGTGGATCTTTCTTCACAGCCTTGGTTATGGAAGAGTCTTTCTGCCAGTCTCCAGTGTGTTTTCAGTGAGAACTGCTCTACACGTTGATGTATTTTTTATGTGTTTATGCAGGGAGGTGAGCTCAGCATCCTCCTACTCCACCATCCTGATCTCCTCCTCTGTCTGATTATGTAAAACTCCTCACCTCACTGCAGTTACCATGTCATAGTCAACTAAGGGGAATTTTTCAGGTTTCACAGATTTTTTTCTACTCTTTTCCCCTATCCTCGTTGTCACCCATTCCCATATGTTTACTTAGTGACTGTATCTTTAAGAAACACTGTCATTTTTTTTTTTTTACATGCACCTTCCCACCTACCACCTCCCTTGCGACCCACTCCTCCAGTTTATGTTGGTAATTACTTTTGCTGTGTAAGGGGAAAGGTAACATGTAAAAGAAATGCAGGTATTTCTGGTCTCAGGCAGGCTTACCATTTCTGGTCCTGAAATGTACTCCAGTGGTTGAGCATGAAGGATTCATGATCAAACAAGGTGTGAACTATGTGTGCAGCCTTTCATTGTTGTAATAATATTTTTCAGACTAAGCCTTTATGTTTAACACTGTTCTTACTCCAGCTGTGAGAATAAAAGTCTCTTGGGTTTTTCTTTCTGTTACCTTTGATGGCTAGATGGATAAATGAAATATAGGGCCTAGGTCCTAGCTCCATACCTTAATCACTGTGTGAACTCAGGCAAGTTACTTTATGATTCTGTGCTTTTGTTTCCTAATCTGTTAAATAGAAAAATAAGAATATGTACTTCCTATGTTGTTGTGAGAATCAAATGAGTGACTACTTGTAAGTAAACTGCTTAGAAATGTGCCTCTTATACAGTAAGCACTCAATATATAATAATGGATGTGGTGGTGAAGATTATTATGTGAGAGGAGCTAGCTAATTCGCTACCTTTATGTTCTTATGCCATTGCCTGTGGAAATCTCCCACCAACAGGGCAAACCAGTTGGCCGCTGATAGCTCCAAGCAGCTTTATACTTCTAAGTCATACTGTTTCTTACAAGAATCTATAGAATAGGAACTACAGTTTTCTTTAAATATCACAACAGAGGCACTATTAGAAAAGAGATTAAAAGCACAGAATCTGCAATGAGATTACTTGGATTTGAATCCTGACTCTGGCTTTTACTAGCTATGTAACCTTTCACAAGTTATTTACCTTCTCAGGAGACACAGTTTCCTCTTCTGTAAAAACGGGATGAGGGAACAATCATAGTCCTTTTCTCATAGGACTCTTTTCTCTTATTAAGTACATATTAGAATCACTTAAGTGTTTCTAAAGTAAATGAATAAAATTTTAAACATACTTTACCAACACACGTATTGTTCCAGACTAAGATATCTTTTCTATTGTGCAATTCTGGACCAATGATGGTGTAAGTATTAAACTTTAGATTTGACTCTGAGCTAGAAGACCAGGCAAAAAGTAAGAGACTCCCTTATATAATCATTATTATGAATAAGAAAGAAGCTTTTTGCTAGTATTTAATTTGTTGTCACTTAAACTGTCTGAGACTTAATTTCATTATCTGTTAGGAAATGATCATTTCTAACCTATATACCTGCAGAATTTTTGTGAAGATCCTCTGACATAAGGAACAGAAAGAAAGTGCTTTCTTTATTGAAAGGAATCATATAAAGAAGCAAGGTGTCTGGAAGAAGAAGAGGGCGAGCAGTTTTTCACATGCCTGACATATTCAACACCTTTTGATATTTTCACTCATTTAACCCCACAACAGCCCCACTAGCTAGATTATTTAACAATGAAAATACTTGACTAAAATTTGTAATAAATAAGTTGTAATGCTCCAGATTTACCTCCAAAACTCAAAAAGTGCACATAATTAAAATTCAGATGAATCAGAGAGAATTGTACAACCTAGTAACCAAATTTCTGGGTTGAAATTTGTATAAACATCAATATTTTTAAAAGATTTACTATAAGTTTCATAAACATTGGTAAAGTATACAAACATAGATATAGTATATAAATAATCCTGCTCAAGAAAATTTTCATTGACCTTATGTGTTTTAGCCTAATTAGATTCTGGGCTAGTATTCTAGATATTCGATATATACAGTTTTATCTAATAATGTGTCATGAGCTCTTCTAGTATCAGTATACCGTTCATGATAATTGTTTCCATATTTAGATATTCTTGTTAACCTATATTAATAATTATATAGTAGTTTAATTGAAAGGAAAGTTTTATTAGAAACCTAGTAATTTCTGTAAAACAGATTTTTATTAGCTGAAGGTTTTTAATTTAAACTTGCTACTACTTGACAATATATTGTTTCCTTAGTATGTTTTACATAATATTTATGTACTTAATAAGATTTTTCTAAGAAACTAATTTTTCTTGGGCCCTCCAAAATGAGTTCATTTGAAAGATGTATTAAAACTTTAATATGAAGCATAGCAGGGAACATTCACAGTCTCCATCACTGGTCTGTGAATCCAAAATGCTGGGAGCCATCCATTTAGTAATTCATCTTATGCCAAAATCACCTTTAAAGTAAAGAAATCTTATATTTGCAGATGATATAATACCTTAAAGTCAGAGATAGTCTTTGTAGACATTGAGATTGTGATTGAATATGAAAGTATTTTACAAAATATCCCTATTTTCTGCAATAAATTGAATATTGTCATTGAACACCATCCATACATTATTTGGGGATTTTGAAAGTCCTGTCTTTATTTTTATATTAGACTAGGTTTTGATGCTTTTGTTAATAAGCCCAAGAAAACAATTTATGACTACATTATATATTTTGCATCTAAATTATTAAAATTTTCCTTTCTTAATTCTTCCACATTTCTTTTTTTTCTTTTTTTGGCTGCATTGGGTCTTCATTGCTGCACGCGGGTTTTCTCTAGTTGTGGCAAGTGGGGGCTACTCTTTGTTGTGGTGCGCGGGCTTCTCATTGCGATGGCTTGGGCTAGAGCATGGGCTCTAGGCATATGGGCTTCTGTAGTTGCAGCATGTGGGCTCAGTAGTTGTGGCTCGCGAGCTCTAGAGCGCAGGCTCAGTAGTTGTGGTACACAGGTTTAGTTGCTCCACAGCATGTGGGATCTTCCCGGACCAGGGATCGAACCCGTGTCCCCTGCATTGGCAGGCGGATTCTTAACCACTGCACCACCAAGGAAGTCCCTCCACATTTCTTAAAGCAAGGCTTTTCTATATACCAACTACACAACGATGGAGGCCTACATAGTTTTATTGTAAATAAAAATAAATAATTACCAAATATGAGGTATAATTTTTAATTCTTTACATTGAGTTGCTTATATAATTTATTTCTAGAAGTTTAGGAAAATTAGAGTGGTGTTTGTAATTTATTCTTTCTGCTATTCTTGTAAGGCATCACAAGGTGAAAGACAATAATTAGATAACTTTCTAATAAAAAGCTTAGCATTTCCTTTAATTTGAATAGCATTTGTTCTGTTTTCTCAGGAGGAAGTGCTATTGTGTTAATTTTGAACTTTTAATGGCATGCCACACCATGGGGGAAAAAAACCGACAACCACATATTTGAATGGTTGAATGCAAAGCATAGCCTTTTAGGGAAGAAAACAATGCAGCACTGCAAATTGTTCCTTTATAGCAAAAGGCATTTCTCCCTTACAGGCTTTGTTTTAGAGCATTCTAGTCTGACCCTTTTTTGAGATATTTTCATTTAGAAACCTCAGTCACATTTTTCCTAAATATGAAACTGTTGCCCTTTGTCCTCAAGACAGAGAATGGGAAGGTCTGGCAGAAGCTGCCCTAAACCCTTATTAATCTGCATCTTTGCGGCAACAACAAAGTTCTGTTTCTGGAATGTAAGGTCTGAGTGCCCGGGACTCTTCACTTTTCATCTCTAGCACCTAGTGTGATGCTTGCTTGGCACACTAGTGGGTACTCAGTGAGCATTTGAAGATGAATAGATTGCAAGCCAATGGACCAAACCCACACATGTCAAACATATGATTAATTTTAAAGTCACTGTCAAGTAAGTCATTTAATTCAAGTTTTGTACTCATGGCTTGATATCCGAATTTCTTCTTCCAGTTTTCTCTGGACGTGTTTGTCAAGAAGTGATAGAAACCATGACTACTACCTTTGGAACACAAGTTGGCCCAGTACTCTATAGAGTAATGAGTATAAATATTGAGTGATGAGTATAAAATTCTGAACTTCACCAATGAAGCATTTTTAATATTTAATGTTCTGATCTTCTTCTTTAGAGTGGAATAAAATAATATAATTTGAATTCCTAACTCCTGAACAATTGAAGAAAACAGTATTCCCCTCAACTACAGTAAATCAAAGTTTTGGCTATTAACGGATAGCTGAACTCTTGTTAATAATGTGTGAAGCTGATAGGCGTCTGATGGGGCCTCATTGCTTTAAGGACCTCATTGCACCCAGAATTGTTTTTCCATTACTAGACTTTTGAGGCAGGAGTTCAGGAATAATTGTCAGTAAGCAAAACAGTGCAGGAACTTGCAGAATAAATTGCCATATGGTGCTGGCAGTGTACAAAGTTGCGGTCAGGAGCCATGAACCCTAAGCACATGTTGTACTAGATATGTTACAGGTGAAGACCACTCTATTACGTTTATGAGCCAATGGGCCCTGGAAGGCTTTATTTGACAACAGATGTTAGATTGTTAAAGCACTTTTTAAAAATAGCCCTGTAAGAAATTTGTAGAATAAGTTTTCTAACCTACTGAGATCCAACATAAATATGTAGAAAGTAGTTTTAAAACCAAATAGTAGTTGTAGAAAATGTTGATATTTTAGAAAATAATATTTTGACTCATTGTTAAGTGTATGCCTAGGCCATTATCATTTGACTATATAATCTATGGGTAAGGGAGAGGATTTTTTTTTCCATAGCCTCTTTTAAATGCAGTATACCTCTTTATATATCGGCATTATTGCTTCCAAGTTGCCACCTTCTTAAAAAAGCACTTAGCAAAACCATTGAAATTTGATACATTTAGGTACTGAGGAGCAATTTCTGTGCAAAGTTCTTTCCTAAATTAGTTGGATTTTTAATATGTAATAGAATAAAAAGGGGAGGTTTTATTCAAATAAGGGTAATCGCCAACCTTTGTTTTTATGATTCATAGCAAAACTCTGGTAATGCTATACTTAAATAGCAGAAAGGTGACTACTTATTTCAAAATGTTTTTATACTCATTTCTTTTTTTAATGTCCTATTGTGGGCAGAAATGAAACTGTACTTAAATTCAGGTTATTACCATTACTCTAATAGCTATAAATGCATCACTATTTCATGTGAGCAAACATGGGCTGAAATTTAGCAAAGCTATTGGACCAGAAAAATCTTTTTATCCGGTGGCTAGTTTATAGTTTTCAACAGAACATTGGTTTCCACATTTTTTGATTAACTTCAGTACCCTTCATCTGAACCAAAATTACTTACAATTCTAAATGTAAAATAAATACAAGAAGAATTGCTGTATTTGACATGGGTCAGGGGCAGAAGGGACCAGAGCCTTGCCAGCTTTTATCCTCCTATGTCCCTAGCCCCATGTCTTTACCACCAAAGTACATTTGGTGGTAAAAAGGATATTTGAATGGAAAATCAAATAACATGTAAATTAAATGACTATTGGTATTTCTGATAAACTAATTATAAATCCTACATTAGTCATAATACTGTTTTCTGATCTAACCTCTTTTTTATATTTGCCACTTTTCTTTTTCTAGACACCACTTTCTTACTTCTCACTTCCACCCCTGTAACCACCTCCACTCCCACAGTCTATACAGATACACACGCACAGACACACGCATACGTACACACATCCCACTCTTGATCACTGTCAGCTTCTTAAATACATCCTACTGTGGCCAAAGATCAGATCAAAAGTAAAATTTTAAAGTAGGTGAAGAAGATCTTCATTCCATCACTAATCTCTTTCCTCTCTCGGTAATCTTTCACTAACAGAACCTGGCCATTACCTCCTTTCTGGGTGGCACCTATTCGTTCAACTTTCTCAACTGTTTGCTTTCAATCAGAGTCAGTCTGTTCTAGGCTCGGGTTCATTCTCTCAAAGTCCTGATAATTGACATACATCCATTAAACAGATAGCTAATATATTGATGTTAGTAATATGTAATGAATTAGTTTCCCTTCCCTCATCATGGTTAACACCCCAATAGTTATATTCCATTGCATACTACAAAGACTTAAGTTTTATGGAACTCTAGTAATAGGACTGGTTAAATAAATATTTTTATGAATACCATACAGCTGGGTGACCACCTAATAAAGATGATATCTTAGATTTGTATATTAATAATTATATCTTAGATTTTTATAGTGCTTATAATCTAGGTTCTTGAAGTAAGTCAGTGAGTGTTTCCCAAAATATGAGAACCAGGCTATCACGGATGTGGAATGTGCTAAGGCAGTTTTAGGCGATATATAAACACTTGGAATTAAATAACGCTGAATTATATGTTCTTTTGTAAATTATCTTTTTATCTTTTGAAATCCCAAAGAGAAAGCCTCATTTCAGTGCTAGTTTTATTTTGAAATAAATTATCTCAGTAAAAAGGTGAGTACATTTAAATTAAAAGGTTATATAAATAATAGCACAGGAGGAAATGACAAAATTTAGTAAGGCAGTTCTGGAAGTATTTAAACGTGAGAAACTGCACTAGCTCACTTGCTCTTCATAAAAAACTCTTAGGTGGGTGATGCAGCTATTCTATCCCCATTTGTCAGCTAAAGAAACCAAGGCTGAAAGGGTTAGTGATTTTTTTTTGTTTCTTGGATTCTGAAGTTTAATGATTAAGCAACAAATAAAATGAATTTTTACTTCATTGAGTTGGTAGTAAACATAAAATTCACTACTAGAAAGGTCAGGCAGGAAACATAATTGAATTATAAAAAGGTCAAAATAGCTATTATGAAATTATACAAACTACATAAAAACTTGGGAAAATATGATGTTATAATTTTAAAAAGAAAAAACAGAATTAAACATAAATGCTTATTACAGATACAGTAATATAAAAATATGGAAGCTTGGGACAAAAGATAGAGGGACTTATAAAAGGGTTAGTGATTTGTCATGTCATGTCTACATAACAAATGTAGATGTTTGTTATGTTCTAAACTTGTGGAACTTTGGATGTTCTAAACTTGTGGAACTAATCTGGGTACGTTCTTAGGAAGGAAATAGTAGACAGATATCTTGCTTAAAGTAGAATGCAGGTAACACTGTTATATGAAGAAGCATGACTTTTAAATTTACCTATAAAATGCATTTCCAAAGAAATTGATACAGTTATATCCACTTTGTATGCATTTAACACCATTTCTGACATTCTTTTTAAGCTCTTGATAGTAAATAAATAATATTTGGGGGAGTAGTAAAACTTACTTAAACGTGATTTGATTTTCAACACAACTAACAAAGTTGTGAGTGGAACACAAAGATACTATAAAAGAGGCTACATTTGGAAAAGAATTTCCCGAGATGGGAATAAGGCATTTGTTATGATTAGGCTAAATATTAGAATGACTTTTCCTTTCTTCATTTGGGAGGGCAGAGGATGGTAGAAATGCAGTTTCAAGGGATTGAGTTCTGTTTTTCCAGCCATTTACAAATGTTATAAAATGCCACACACACACAAACACTGAAGATCTCTATCTATTTATAAGACTCCATGGAGATAAAAGAGGTTGTGAAACATGTTTTGGATTTAGCTAATATGTCCTAAATATCAAAAGCATACTGATTTTGATGAAATAAAAGTGATACTTTCAAAAATATGCTTTGGGAAAGATCAACTAACTAACAAATTAAAAAAGAAAATTTTTAAAAATTAAAAAGGAAAATCCCAGACACTGTCTTAGTCTAGAAACAGACAGATGTCAGCAGGTTGACATCTTCCAAATTTGACTTTAGCAATGCTAATCTGAAGCAGAACCTTCTATGATCATCAGGTCTAAACTCAAGGGACCATTATCAAAACCAAGAATTTAAACTGCACCTGAAATTCAATACTGTGAAAATATAGCTTATTTCTGTGACAGTTTCATTTTGAAAAAGGATGGAAGATGAAATTGGTAAACAGTGAGTATTTGAATCTACCAGCATTCAGTCCAGGCTCTCAGTATTTTGAACCTAGCATAATGTCATTCTAAAACCCACAGAGCTCCTTGACATTTGGCCTAGACAATGATTTTTTTTGAAGTTAATCCCAAAAGCATAGACAACAAAAGCAAAAATAAGCAAGTGGACTACATCAAACTAAAAAGTCTCTACACAGCACAAGAAACAGTCAACAAAATTGAAAGGAAACCTACTTAATGGGAGAAAATATTTGGAAACCATGTATCTTATAAGGGGTTAGTATCCAAAATATATAAGGAACTCATACAACTCAATAGCAAAACAAACAAACACCACCACCAACATCAGCAACAACAAATAATAATATAATTTAAAAATGGGCAAATTACATGAAGACAGTTTTCCAAAGAAGACGTACAAATGACCAGCAGGTACATGAAAGGATCACTCAACATCACTAATCGTCAGGGAAATGCAAATCAAAACCACATTGATATTATCACCTCATACCTGTTGGGATGGCTATTTTCAGAGTCAAAATATAAGTGTTGGCAAGGATATGGAGAAAGGGGAACCCTTGTGCACTTTTGTTGGGAATGTAAATTGGTATAGTCATAATGGAAAATATTTTGAGATTCTTCAAAAAATTAAAAATAGAACTACCATATGACCTAGCAATCCTACTTCTAGGTATATATCCAAAGGAAATAAAGTCACTATCTCAAAGAGATATCTGCAGTCCCAAGTTCATTGCAGCATTAGTCATAGTAGCCAATATATGGAAGCAACTTAAGTGGCTTGTCAACAGATGAACGGATACACACACACACGCGTGCACGCGCACACACACACACACACACACACACACACACACACTGGAATATTCAGCCATAAAAAGAAGGAAAATCTGCTATTTGTGACAACATGGATGAACCTATAGAGTGTTATGTTAAGTGAAATAAACCAGACACAAAGACAAACATTGCATGATCTTATTCATATGTGGAATCTAGAAACAAGTTGAACTCATAGTAACACAGAGTAGAATGGTGGTTACCAGAGAGACTGGGAAGTGGGGGAAAAAGGAAAGATAATGATCAAAGGGTACAAACTTTCAGTTATAAGACGAATACGTTCTGAAGACCTAATGTATCAGCATAGTGACTATAGTTAATAATAATGTGTACTTGAAATTTGCTGACAGCAGATCCCAAGTGTTCTCACTATTAAAAAAAAAAAGATAACCTTGTGAAGTGATGGATATGTTAATTAGCTTGTGGTCATCATTTTGCAATGTATACATATATCAAAGCATTATATTGTATTACTTAAATATATGATATATAATTTTAATTTGTCAATCATACTTCAATAAAGTTGGAACAAAGAAAAGTCCAACACCAACAAAATTTTTTTTTAAATAAAACCACAAAGAGTAAATGTGATTTGTATTTTAATCTACATTCTGTAAAGTACACATTCATGGTGTTGATAACCCTATATATATTAGAGCTATATCATAATCCTTTATAACATAAAGAAAATATTAATAATATTGTTAAATAAAAATTTTAAACATTTACATATTCATCTGTAGGTAGTGAGGAAAATCATAAAATAATAAGAAATTGACTAAATTTTTCCAGTTATCTAGTAGTAACACAATAATAGTTGAAGAGTGAATGTTACAACAGATTTTTTCAAAATTTCTAAAAGGCAGAAATTGTGTATTATTCACCCTTTTAGCTCCAGCACCTAGCACAGTACGAGGCATCTAATAGGCATCTAATAGGATGTTCAACTAATGTTTGTTAAATCAATATACTATTTTTAAATATGCAAAGGCTTATCATCTTACAGTCTTTCTAAGATTGTACTTATCTTTTCCTTGAATCTTCTTGTTTTCTACTAAGTGAAGTATAAAGATATGTCTTTCTATACCCTGTATTCTATTTCTTTGCCTCTAGGAGTTGTCAGTTAATGTGATCAAGTCCTCCCTATTTATCTGCCTTTATTATTCAACTGCAAAGCCAAGAACTGCTTTACAAATCAGCACAATCTGCCTTGGCTGTTGTTTACATTTGCCTTGATTTCAGTTAACTGAATTTAAAAAGTTTTAAGTCTTCTTGTTTGGTGTCATGGGTAGGCTGATACTTCACCCAATAATGTTTGTAAAATACTGTTTTATTTATATGAGAAATATGTATGTCTGAAGGAACAGAATGGTGAGTAGTGTAAAGAACTGGTTGCATTCTGCCTAATTAACAGAATATCACAGTTGGAATTTATAATACAAGCATATCATCTATTTTTTACTTAATGAAAAAAGTAAAAAATTTTACTTTTAGTGTTAGATATAGAAATCCATTATAATCAATTTTTATGATTGTAAATATTATGGGCTATACAGTATTTTATGCTATTTTGAAACTTCCTTTGAGTTAGAGGTTTTTACTTTAATGCTATCTTAATGGTACCCAAGCAAAGCACTTTTTATAACTAAGAAGACAGAGCCTCCCTTTGACCGTGTCATTGCTGCTCTCCTGTACTTGGCTGTCCTTTTTGTTGTAAATTAAAATAGATGAAGGCTGTTGAGCCAAGTCAATGATGGAGGCTAATTTAATGTGATATAATTGATGAAGTCTAAATTGTCCCACTTTTCCTTTCTGAAACACATTGAGTAGAGTTTAAAATTCCAGACAGAGTATTTTGATTTATGCTCTTTGTCACATGGATATTGAACAACACATTGTAGTGATAGAGAAATAGGAGTTAACTCTTTATGGATACTTTCATAGTTTCTTTCTTTTTTTTTTTTTTTTTTTAATTAATTAATTTATTTATTTATTATTTTTGGCTGTGTTGGGTCTTCGTTTCTGTGCGAGGGCTTTCTCTAGTTGCGGCGAGTGGGGGCCACTCTTCATCGCGGTGCACAGGCCTCTCACTATCGTGGCCTCTCTTGTTGCAGAGCACAGGCTCCAGACGCGCAGGCTCAGTAGTTGTGGCTCACGGGTCTAGTTGCTCCGCGGCATATGGGATCTTCCCAGACCAGGGTTTGAACCCGTGTCCCCTGCATTGGCAGGCAGATTCTCAACCACTGCACCACCAGGGAAGCCCCATAGTTTCTTTATATTTGACTGTACAACAGTCAGCTTAAATATACTGCTAGAGTAACCATTAAAAAAAAAGAAAAGAAAAGAAATGCTACCTGAGAGAGGAGGCATGTAGAGGTTACCAACTTAACATTAATGCAGTTAAATGCTGTGAAACAGACTATTCTAGAAGAGAGAAAAGTCAAGTAAAAAAAAAAATCCAAGTAAAATGCTGGATATGTGTCACTATGATTTTTGTGAATTTTGGTGAATCTGAATGCCCTTGAACCTGAATTTACAAGAGGAGAGCTATTATAGGCATCTCAGCATGATGAAACTTCCTTGCATATGGCACACTGTTCAAGTTCAGTAGAATTTGAAAGATGCTATAGTTGTCACTAGTATCCAGAAGCAATGTAAGAAAGCAGCTATCCAGAAATTACCATTACTATCAATATTCTGTTCAGTGCTTTTTCCATTAGGTTATGTCAAAAAGACCATCAGCAGTGCACATCAACAGAATTGTGCTCTCTGCTCACACAATCTGTGTAGGATAGCTCACACAGAGGAACAAAAAGAAAATGAAGACTTTTTTGAATAATATTCTCACACCTTTTACTATCTGGCAGAAATGTTAAGGGCTATGCACTAAGGCTGCCAGTCGTTAACTTTGGTAGTTCATAGCCACTGAATTGAGATATTGGAGCTCTTCTTTACTCATATGATCAATCTGTAACATTGTTATGTTACAAATAGACTGAAGCATACTCAGAAAGTGGCAAGTTATAAAATAAGATTTTAATCAAAAACAAAAACTTTACACAGCTGCCCAATGTGAATAGAACTGCAAATCCAAACCATGGTCTCATTTGTGCAGTATCTGCTTTTTTTTTTTTTTTTGGTTGTTGTTTGCTTATTTTATTTTGTTTTGAGGAGTTATAATGGTACTAAATCACACGGGCAACAAGGAGAGTTCTTTAGAGTAAGGACCATCTAGAGCTATTGATAGGCTGAGAAGTGCATCTCGTAAGAAGTAGTCAGCTACAACCTAGAGAAATTTTAGTTCCCTGTTTGTGAAAAATTATTATCAGGAGAAGAGAGCCAGAGTCTTCCTCTTAAACTTCTAAGTGATGAGGAGCACAGAACAGTTTAGGGCCAAGAAAATTAAATGCCCAATGAAATTAAAGTGAATTATGTAGTAAAGTCAGTCCTTTAGAAATGGAAACCTGTTGCCAAACTAAGTTCAAAAACACTGGTGCATGAACTCAGTAAAGGAGATGAATTTTTTTTTTAAGTGTTGCTAGTGTCAGGACAATATCAAGAGGAATTAGAAGCAATGATTGAATCACACAGGCTGTCAGAGGTTAGAGACAAAAATCGGGAGTATGGTATGTCTTCTACCTTTGAACACTCCTGTTTGAAGTTCTCTCTTCCTTTAGCATCTGTAACTTTATGCAGTTTTGGTTATTTAACCACCTCTATGATTATTCCTTCTCATTATTTGTCTATTTCCTAACTTCCAAATATTGGTGTTTATCATATTTATAGAAAAAATCCTATGGTCATCCCAATAGATACAAAAAATTCAACATTATTCATGATTTAAAACAATAATCTTAGCAAACTAGGAATACAAACAAATTTCCCTTAACTGATAAAAAGTATCTGTGGAAGTCCAACATACAGCAAATACGGAACTCAGTGGAGAAATGTATAAAGCACACCTTTAAAAATTGTAAACAGCGGAAGGATACCCTCTATCCCATTTCTGTTTAAAATTGTACTGGTGAATGTAGCCAGTGCAGTAAGTCAAGAAAAAATTAAAACTTATGCAGATCAAAATCAAATAAATAAATCTTGCATTGTTTACAGATTATGTAATTGTCTACATAGAAAATCGAAATGAATCTATGGAAAAATTATTAGAAATATTAAAAAGTTAGAAAGTAACCAAAAATAAACTAAATACATGAAAGAAAATTTCATATTTATATACACAAGCAACAAATAGTAAATGCAATTTTTAAAGAATTATAGTAACAACAAAAATATAAGCTATTTAGGAACATATCTAACAAATGTGCAACATTTTTATGTATAAATTGTAAAGTTTTATAAAGCTTTATTGAGAAACATTAATAAAGATCCAACTAAATGGGAAGAAATATCTTCATGCCTAGGAAGATTTAATGTAGTAAAGATATGAATTCTACTCAAATTGATCTGTAGAAATAATGAAATTACCATTGCAACAGGGTTTTATAGAACATGAAAGATAATTTTAAGATATACATGGAAGAGCAAAGTATTGAGAATATCCAAGGCACTCGTGACAAAGAAGAATAAGATTAGATAACTTGCCTTTCAAGATATCCAGGCTTAATATAAAGCCAAAGTAATTGAGAAATCATCATGTTTTTGCACAGGGATAGACAGATCAAGAGAACAGAATAAAAAAGCCAGCAAAAACCCATTTGGAAACTTGATATATGTCAGTGAAAAATCACTGGGGATAAAATAAATTATAGCCTCATACAACAACATGGATAAATGTTAGAAACATAAGCTTAAATGAAAAAAAACAAGTTGTAAAGGACTATTCACAGCTAGAGAACATTTTAATAAACATCAGAAAGCTCCAGAACTATTGACAATAGTGGTTACCTTTGGAGTGGGGAAGCAGGGGAATGAAATAGGAAAGGAACACATAGGTGGCTGGAAGTTTTAGTAACATTATAATTCTTGAGTTGGGTGATGGATTCATGGTGTTCATTTTGTTATGCTTTTAACTGGATATATGCAACATATGCATTAACTTATATTTATATACATTAAAATATAATCGTTTGTATATATCTAAACATTTTAAAATAAACTAATACTAAATAAATAAAAGAAATAAAATCAAGATGTTTTAGAAATAGAGGAAAAGGTTTGGAGGAATTGCCTTTTCTGATGTCAAAATTTACTGTGGTGCTTGCATAAAGATAGATCACTCATGGAATTGAATAGAAAGTCCAGAAATAGACCCCACATGAATATATCAAAATATGTGGAAATTTGATCTATGTCTTGATTTGCATATTGGTGGGAAAAGGATAGACTATTTAATAAATTATGGTGGGATAATTGATTATCCATATGGAAAAAATGAAATAGGATCTTAACTTGCACAAAAGTTAATCTCAGATAGATTAAAATTAATAAAATTTTATTTAAAATAAAAAGCAAAAATTTTCAATTGAAAAAAATTACAGGAGATACATATGAATTCCTGGGTGAATAGCCTAAAGAAGCTTGCGCTTGTGCTCCAGGAGGCATGTACAAAATTTTCTTGGCAATATTGTTTGTGACAGCAAAAACTGGAACTAACACAGATGTTCATTTATAAATAAATTGTGCTGTATTCATATAGTGAAACATTATGAGAGAAACAATATTACCTACACAGATAGGCATCAACATGAATAAATCTCAAAATCATAGTAATAATGTACAAGAAGAGCAAATTGCAGGATATATACAACATGTAAAGAATGAAAAGTACCTATCTAAGCCATATATTGTTTAGCAATACACATATATATGGAAAACTATTAAAAGAGACCAGTTAACACAATATTCAGGATATAGGTATCTGGAAGGAGAGAGATACAATCTGGGAAGGGAACATGGGAACTTCAAAGATACTGATCCTTCTCTTTCTTAAGCAGCTGTAGGTACATGGATAATCATTATATACTGTACTGGTTTCCTAGGGCTGCTGCAACAAAATACCACAAACTTGGTGGTTTGAAAACAAATATTTATTTTCTCACAGTTCGAGAGGCTATAAGTCAAAGATCAAGATGTTAGCAGGATTGGTTCCTTCTAAGGCCATGAAGGAGGGTTCGTTCCACACCTCTCACTTAGCTTCTGGTGGTTTTCTGGCAACCTTTGACATTCTTTGGCTTGTAGATACATCACCTCGATCATTTTCACATGACATTCTCTTTATGTCTGTCTCTTCACATTACATTCTTTTATACAGATACCAGTTGCAGTGTATTAGGGTGTCCACCCTACTTCAGTATGACCTCATCTTAACTAATTACCTCTGCAACAATCCTATTTCCACATAAGGTTACATTCTGAGGTACTAGGGGTTAGGACTTCACCATATCTTTTGGGGAGGGGGCACAAGTCAACCCATAATAATAGTCTTCGAATTGTGTACATGAGTTATATGCAGTATTTTCAAGATACATTTCATAATTTAAATTTTAAGAAAAAAATGTTACCCAGGATAAATTTTTAAACAGATATAACTTATGAGCAATAAAGATTTTGTGGGCTTCCCTGGTGGCGCAGTGGTTGAGAATCTGCCTGCCAATGCAGGGGACACGGGTTTGAGCCCTGGTCTGGGAGGATCCCACATGCCGCGGAGCAACTAGGCCCGTGAGCCACAACTACTGAGCCTGCGCGTCTGGAGCCTGTGCTCTGCAACAAGAGAGGCCGCGATAGTGAGAGGCCCATGCACCGCGATGAAGAGTGGCCCCCGCTTGCCGCAACTAGGGAAAGCCCTCACACAGAAACGAAGACCCAACACAGCCATAAATTAATTAATTAATTAATTAATTTTAAAAAATAATAATAATAAATAAATAAATAAAGATTTTGTGTCTTGCACTAAAATTTTAAAATAAAAATTGAAAGCTAACATACCTAGATTCCTCATCTCCTGACTTTTAGTGATACGGACTGTGAATGCTTGCCTACCTGTCTACCTTCATTTCCACTACATTCCTTTATGTTCTAAGGAAAGCAAAATATTGATTCTTCCACTGTAATTTATAACTCTTTGCCTTTACATTTTCTATTCTAGTCCTTTTGCTTATTGTATTCTTATCTTTCTTCTCTCTCTCTCTCCCCTCCCTACTTCTCCCCCTTAACCCGCCTTTCTCTGCTTTTCTTCTCCTCCTAGATAACTCCTTCTTCTCCAAATTCTTCTGGAAGCCTTCCTAGCCCACTGAACAATCACTCCCAGTATGAGTTAAATGACCCTTTCCTTTTGCTCCCACAGCTGGTGTGGATTTCTCTTTCGTGGAATATTTAAATTGTGCGTTCAGGAAATAGAGAGTCATGTTTTTCTATTCTCAATGTTTAGCACAGTTCCCAGAATCTGATCTGTACTCAGTAAATGTTTGTTGAACTAAACAAGGATCTTAAATATCTGCAGTTTATGTTTCTCTTGTACCTGGCCATGACCTTGACCATCAGATTACCTGTTTCCCTCTGAATCCTGAAAACTAAAAACTAAGTCCGTACACTTCTGTTTTTCAAGCATAAGTACACATTACAGTGACTCAAATACTAATACAAAATTTAGCATTACATGTAGAAATTTTCTTCTTCATTTCCCAGAAAACGGGATTGGTTAAAATCATAGAGGTATTGGTAAAAATAATGAAGGGGAGGAATATGCTGCACATTACTTCTCACACCAGTGATATCTTTTCATTTTGTTGAACTTAACTGAATTTTATCTCAAGCTTCACTTTACTCTAAATCTGTCCTCCACTACAGGCTAGCTCCTCACTTTGGTTAATATTTAACATTCACAATACATTGCTGAGTGAAATATGAGTATACTTTTAAAATGTTTGCCACACTTTAAGGAAGAGCCCCTAAACACTTGAGTGAAATACATTCACTATTCCATTCCTCTAAATTACCTACTCGGATCACAGGGATTATGACAGAATAGAGTTTGTATGTGCTTTCAGTTTGGTTACTTCCTGAAGAATTGAACGACTTTTTCAGGCTTGAAAAAAATTAGTTTGGGTGACATACATTACTTATTGACAGACATGGTCATATTTAGGATCAATCAGTGGAAAGAGTTAATTTTCCACACCTCTTCTTATAGTACTGAGATCATCCAGTCTCAGCTTCTGTCCCACTTGTATTAGTTTCCTATGGCTACTGCAACAAATAACCATAGTGCACTTCAAACAACACACACTTATCCTCTTAGGTCTGGAGGTCAGTAGTCTGAAGTCAATTTTACTGACCTGAAATCAAGGGGTTAGGGCACACCCCCTTCAGAAATTCTAGGAGATAATCCATTTTATTGCCTTTTCCAGCTTCCAAAGCTACATTCCTTGGCTTCTGGCCCCTTTCCCTATCTTCAAAGCCTTGAGTGTCACATCTTGCTCTAGTAGTCACATTGCCCTTGCTTCTTCTTTTGTAGTCAGAGCTTCCTCTGCCTCCTTTATAAAGACACTATGATTACATTTAGGGTCCATCCAGCTAATCCAGGCTAATCTCTCCATCTCAAAATCCTTAATTTAATCACACCTGCAAAATCCATTTTGCCATATAAAATGGCTTTCACAGGCTCCAGGGATTAGGACCTGGATATCTTTGGAGGCCATTACTCAGCCTACCACAGCTGTTATCTGACCAAATCACACAATACACTTTTCTTTGTTGTGGCTTTAATTTTATCCATGAATTTATTTAGTACCAATATTGTCTTCACATTTTTAGACCCAGTTCAAAATCTGACACAGAAACATAATTCGTCAAGGTATCTGATTTGTATCACACTGACCACCAGATGGCAAACTTTGTTACTGCATTCTTAATCCTAATCTAAACTAAATCTGCAGTCTAAATTCAATAGTTAAATATGCTAATTTAAAGTCAGTTATAGTGCCATGCAGCTTGGGATCTATTGAATTTTTATCATACTAGATCATTTTTGATGAGAATAACTAAACACAATCAGATTTTTTAAATTGTCCTCTGAGCTACTTTAATGGCCTCCAAAACAGATAATTACTTAATCTAGTTCTAAAATCAGCATTTAACAAAAGATTCTTCCAGTAATGCATTCACTTATTTTTCCAGAAACTACTTGTACATTTCCTAAATTTCATTGACTATATATAAATAATTGCAGTTAAGATAAATAATTGACTATTGACTAATATTTATTTTAATTGTAACTGACTATTATTTATCATAATGGTAACTGTTTATATACAGGATTTCTTCTAAAACTTGTTTTATTAATACTTTTATCTCAGGCAAGTACTAATCCTTGCCACTTTTATCCTGTAGTATCACATAATATATAATATAAATAATGTGCAAAATATGCCAGCTTTCTACCATACCAAAAGTTATTACTTTATTATGCTACTATTTTTGTTTTCCAGGTCATACATCCTCATGATAACAGTTCAGACAATTCAGAGGCATCAAAATAATGGCTAATATTCCTCTTCTTTCTCTGCTATAGAAACTGCTGTATAAAAGTTGGATAAAAATATAAATTTAAATGAATTAAAGTTCATGTTCTAAAGATAGGACTTCCTTCTGTTTCCTCCCAGGCGTAGAGATATAGGTATAGATGTAGATATAGATAATATAACTATAGATATATAATTGGGATCATTCTTTACAGTGATCTTTTTTCTTTTTACTTCATGCAAAATATCATATTAATTGTACTGGTCCTCCCCCATTCCATCTCCCTTCATCCCCCAACCTGAAGTAAACATCATTCCAAATCATATTTTTATTTTACATATATATATAATTTTATATGATTTGTGTATTTTTGTATACATATTATCCTTTTCATGTAAAGTTATATCCTTGATATTTTCCAATGTCATTAAAAATTTTTTGATAACAATTTTTTTTTATGATTTAATACTTGTATATATTGTAAAATGATCATCACAGTAAGACTAGTTAACATCTGTCAACATAGTTAGTTACATAATTTTTTTTTTTTTTTCTGACAGGAACTTTTCAGATCTACTCTCTTAGCAACTGAAAACATAATTTTAATGGTCATAAATATTTAACCTTTTTGGTACTCCAGTTTGTATAACCAAATTGTCCCCAATTTTTCACTATTATAAACTATACTTTGGCAGGAATTTATAAATCTTGCTTGTGTCTCTGATTACTTCATTAATATAGAGCCGTAAAGTGGAATTACTGAGTCAAAGGATGTATGCACTTATGATGTTCTTGATATCTATTAGCAAATAGCTTTTCAAAAAGGCCAAACCAATTGCATTCTCTTAATACAATTACTGAAGCTCCTCATTAATTTAATTTTTGCTAATTAGATTTAAATAGTCTTTGATGTCTTTTTGTTACCAATTTATCTTATGAATCTCTTTCCTTTTAAATTATTGAAATTACATATTTAATAAAATTGATATAAAAATCATCATTATCCAGCCTACTGTACTAATGTTGGGAGGATAAATATAATTTCTAAAGATGTCAGGAATTATAAGCTGAAACAGAGAATGCTCTTTACCTAATAAGCGTAGGGTTCTCTAGCTTCTTATTTCGAGTAGATCAGAGTTGTCAGTACTGCAGTAGAAAAACAAGAGAATAAAAGTAGATCTTAACTAGACTTTAGCAAGTCCCATATATAATTTGTGAGTTACTGTTCCCTGAGAAAATTGGAGCCTAGCCTCACAAGGTTCTTGTGAAGACTCAATCACTTTCAAAGTGTGATATTCCTAAAGGAATGGCTGTATTAATGAAAAGGTATATCAGTAGATAATAATTAAGACTACATTTGAAAATTCACAAAGTCTTGATCCCTTTTTAATACTATTTATTTGAAAAGGTTAAGAGATCTTTTTATAAAAAGAGGGTACTATTTCCAACAACATTATGCTGTGTCTTCCCCTCCTTTTGTTTGCACTAAAGAAAATCTAGCCAGATCTGATACATTATTCTCTGAAGGTAGGTTCACATCATTTCCAATTAAATGTTTTAAGTCAGCAGAATACGGTAAATTATCATAAATGTTAATGTAAGTTCAAACTGAAATGTTAGTAAGAGAATTGCTAAAGAGTAGCGTTTGACTCTTACTGGCTTTGTGTATTTGCTAACATCTGTGGTATATATTCCTTAGACTGATGAGCTTACAGTAGCTTCTAACTTGAATTAAATTATGGTTTTGGTCTCTCTCTGTCTCTTTTTATTTTGAGGTCAATACAACATTTAAATTAGAGGAATATTTGCTTTGTTAGTCATCTCACTTTTTTGTTGCAAGTAGGCAATAGTTTGGGAAAATAAATTATAATTGTTTACTTAGGATTCTTAGAAAGGAAACATGCATGTGTTTTGTTAAAAACTATGGCATTCAGTGGATTGAGTAATAATTTATGCTGTAGTCTTTACTTTTACTGATGTAGAGAAGAGCTTTTTGAAAAGTAGCAGAGGTCCATTATATTTTCACATCTATTTTAATAGTATTTATAAAAATCATTCACTTTCCAATAGTCTATATATTTCTTTGAAATTTTATCTACTTGGCTTTCAAATCGCTGATGAATAGAATGTGGTTTCTTAATTAACAAAGCGTAGAACATACAATACAGTGGCAGAATTCTTTTGGTACTTGTTGGCATGTCACCCACTCAAATACCATGCATGTCCATTTCCTATATATTGCAATGTTTGGTGATTAAAGCTTAAGTCAAAAGAATGATTGATACAAATGTAGTTATGTTTTTCAAATCCTGGATCACAAAATAATTCCAATGTGTTTGAAGGGTAAAAACTTATTTCCTGTGGTTACTGTAACTAAAAAAGAATAGAAAAGTCAGGGTGAAAAAAAAATGTGTGATTCAGAGGTGAGATAGTTTGAGAGATTCTAAGAGAAAGAAGGCCTGAAAGAAAACAAGATGTAGTGTTTGACATATTACAAGGGATAACATACAGAAATTTGTAGTATGTAGAAGAAGAAGAAAGGTCTCCATTTATTCTCAAAACACAGAATTGTGAAATAAAATAATTATTCTGACCCAAATTATTATTTAAATATCATAATATGGCTCATTCAAATCCTACGCATCCTTTAAGTGTCAGCTTTGTCTCACAGAACTCTTAAGGCCTTTAGTACCAGTCCAGCCTACAGAGATATTATCTTTTTCTGAGATCTTGGCATTTGTTTATGTCACTCACTTGACGACTGATCACACATTTGCATTTCTGACTTGTTTTGTCATTAACATATTCTACGGTAAGTTAACATTTCATGCTTTAAATCTCAATTTTCTAAGTAGAGTATAAATCTGGAAGACCAGCACTCTGCCCTATTTCTTGTCTCCACAGCCTTAGCAAAGCATCTTGCATTATGGAGGACTCTCAATTTTCTAATGATTGATTGAGTATAATATATACCAGTGTTCACCAAATAAAGTAACTCACCCTATATTAAGAGAAAAAGAGGGACTTCCCTGGTGGCACAGTGGATAAGACTCTGCGCTCCCAATGTAGGGGGCCCGGGTTCAATCCCTGGTCAAGGAACTAGATCCCACGTGCATGCTGCAACTAAGAGTTCGCATGCCACAATAAGGAGCCCATGAACCACAACTAAGGAGCCCACCTGCAGCAACTAAGACCCAGTGCAACCAAATAAATAAATAAATATTTTTTAAAAAAAAGAGAAAAAGATAAAATAGCATTGAAAGCATGCAGAGACGTGGGTGAAATTTAAAAGTTTTGAAACATGTAGTTTATCAGTAAGTTATTTTCATCATGCAATAGTCCTGAGATGGAGAATCTCCATATAAAGGGTGTAATAAATGGAAAAGGGGTACATGAATCAGATTATTTACATTTTAGGGATGGTGGTTCTAATGAGTACTGCATTTGAATTAATTCCAAAATATATCTCTTGAGCTGAATGTGTGCAGTCATAATTGCATGACTTCTGATAAATTGTCTTTGTCCCAAGACAGATTATAAAACTGGCACTGAATGACGAGAGTAATTGTAGGGGAATAGAAACCGTCTCGTAGAAGGCACATTCCACTGAAAGCTGAAGATAGGATCAATCCTTACCTCGCTTTGCTGACAGCTTCCACTCTCAGCAGGTAGAGAGAATAGTGGCAGTCCAGGCTGGGGGAGTCGAAGTCCTGAGAGAGGGAAAGTTGATCATGTCATTTTAGATTATATAAAAGTAAGGAAAAGGAATACTGGAGATAAGCATATACATACACCAGATTTTAGCAGGATAGATTTCAAAATGTTTACAGAAAAGCTGTTTGATCAAATGGCAAGAGATGCTAAAATAAAGTATCTTAATTAATCATTTATTCATTCCTTAATTTATCAAGTAAAAGCAATGGTGTTAGAAAGTCTAAAGCAACAAGTAGGTTAAGACTTCAAAACTGAATTTTTGACTTTTTTGTTAGGATTACTTGTCTGATACAGCAAAGATATGCTGCAGATACAATGTATCAATTCAGCAAGGGACTTCAGCAAGGGATTTAACAATATCTGGTATTCTTCTGAAATAGAAAAATTGTAATACTGTAGTTATTGTTGGTGGTTTCGGGGGGTGGGGGGGCAATAATTAGCACTCTCTTCTCTGCCTAGATTCTAAGCAAACATGAACTAAACAATTAAATGGCCTTGGGTATATAAACCTAATGAACTCCAGAATTAGGCAGATTTAGTCACTTGCCATGGGTAATGCTAGAATAGGGCATGATTTCCATGTGGTGATCTTTCCAGGTAAGAAGTTATGAGATGGATGATCAGAGTCGAATCCACAGATTTCTCCTAAGGGGAAGAGAGGCAGACCTGAGTTGAACACACCCCAATTCATCAACAGAATAAGTCACTTCACCTCCTACTGTCAACCATGAGAGTGGCTATACACCCTGGGGGAATAGATCAGCGACTTGTCAAGACAACTCTGTTCCCAGCTTCAGGACAGAGGGTGCCAATTCCAGTCACTGCTTCTCCGGAAATTCTTCTGGTACCCATAGTGGTCAGTTTTTATTTTACATTCGGAAAGCTCTAAAATGGGTTAGAACAGTACGTTTATCAAATCAACTCGAATGACACTCTGAACCTACAGCTGGAACTTTATCCCCAGTCTATTCCCCACCTCAAATTATGTCTCACTGTTTATATGGCCACATTAAATACCTCATTAAAAACTAAATACTAAATTAAACACTAAATTGCATTAAATACTAAAATTCATCAAGACACATCAATAATAAAATTTCGGCAACATAGAAATGCCTGGAATTGAATAAAGTCTCTTCACTTTATCAAATTTCCAGGAAAAAATTATTCAAGTTTAAAATATTATATTTAAGTTAAAATCATAAGTAAAGTCCAAAATTAAATTATTTTGCCTTCATGAGTTAAAAATTCTTCAAATAAATTCCAGAAACTATCCTTTAAATTTTCTTTTTTTTTTAAATTAATTTATTTATTTTTGGGTGCGTTGGGTCTTCGTTGCTGAGCGCAGGCTCTCTCTAGTTGCGGCGAGCAGGGGCTACTCTTTGTTGCGGTGCGCAGGCTCTTCTCACTGTGGTGGGTTCTCTTGTTGCGGAGCACGGGCTCTAGGCGCGTGGACTTCAGTATTTGTGACACACAGGCTTAGTTGCTCCGTGGCATGTGGGATCTTCCCGGATCAGGGCTCGAACCCGTGTCCCCTGCATTGGCAGGCGGACTCTTAACCACTGCACCACCAGGGAAGCCCCTAATATCTCTTATTCTTTTTAGTTTCAGTCAGAAGCATTCTCTATTCACAGGTAGAGTTGGGATTGCCTGTTTCTCATCAGAATGCATGAAAGTTCCTTCAGGGTCAACACAGTAGTTCAGTGTCAAGCTTTTCATAGGCCTTATTTTTAAAGCGTACAAATCATTACTAATACACAGAACATTTTCACAGCACTGGCCCGGAAATCACCAAGTTTAGAAAATAGCCCAATCCTAAGCCTCTATAAGAGTTATCTCAAGCAAAATTATGTTCCCTAAACCTAGGTCTTAGTGTTGCCAAACACTATAGCAGAGACTCAATAGTATCTGAAGTAAACAGGTCTATACAAATTATCCAAAATCGAAGACCTATGAGTTTAAGTCCAAGTGAGGGAAATCTCTAAGTAAAAGGTTAATTTTGGTCTTACGCATACTTATCCCTCAGAGAGACAGTGTGGCCCTTGCAAAGGTTAGAAATTTGTAATGGTATCAGCCCCAAGCACATCTTACTCAGATGCCTTTTTTTTCCCCAGACCTATGTTCAAAATCTCTTTGTTTCCACTCACCCCCAATACTAAATTCACAGTAACTGTATTTGGCAGGTACCACCCACGCTAAGCAGACAGAGCAGGCACTTCCGTCTTACTTTACTGTGGCTCTTGTCACCACATATCTTTATGACATTGCTTCCAAGGAAAAGTTCGGCTCTCGTGTTATTAGCCAATTCAGAAACAACCTGAGACGGCACAGTGGAGCGTGACCTTGAGCCTGCATTCCAACCACATGATTGTAAGGTTCATCCAGAGGTCCCTCCTTGGTCCAGAATTAATTCTTTAATTCAACAAATATTTACTGAGCATCTGACATGTACTAGATACTTTCTATATGCTGAGATTTTAGCATAGATTAAAAATATATTGTATTCTCAATGGGGAGAAAGACTGTAAACAAACAATAAACAAAATAGCATGGCAGATGGTAAAGAATACTATGGAGAAAAACAAAGCAGGGAAGAGGGGTAGTGGCAGTGCATGTGTGTGTGTGTGTGTGTGTGTGTGTGTGTCTGTGTGTCTGTGTAGATGTGAGACGGTGATTGACATTTCAAGTGAGGTTGTTAGGAAGGAAGTACAGGATGGAATTTTAGGCAGAGTAGCTAGTGCTGGCTACCTAGGGCTAACAGTAACCATTTAAAGCTCACTCAGGTTCTGTTTATATATATTTATATATTTATATATATATATATATATATATATATTCATATATTTATATATATATATTCATTTATATATATATATATATATATATATATATATGGAACTTGACTTCTTTGTTGTTTAATAAGAGCAAATAATATTCTGCCCAACAATATCTAAAGACTTTTCTTTTCCATAGAATTAAATCACTGTCTCAGCTTACCTGCTTAAGAAAACTTGCACCTGCATGGTAAGTTGCATCTTAAGGCCTTGGCCCTAGCTGAAGCCCATTGATCTGCGTCTTCATTCATTAGGTTGCCCTATCAATTGTTCTAGCTTTAAGGAAGTGGAGGGAATAAAGATGATATTATGTCCTTTATCTTCACCTTTAAATTTTCAACTTGTTCAGAAGTAGATAAGAAGGGGCTTATTGGAAACCTTAACAGAGACCCCAACAATTCAAAAGATTAATTGTTGATTGCTAAATAAGTCTCCATTTCTAGAGAAAGGGCTCTAATAAGATAATAAAGGGTTCATTTATCTTCCTTAATCCATTTAAAATTTTCATCAACCAGGAAATAAATGGCTTGATTATAAAATTTTGAGATTTATGGGAAAACTGGTAGAGGGGACATATATTGTATTAGAATAAAGGGGATTTATAGCTTAAGTTTTTTAAGTGCTAAGTATATAGAGTATATTTGGTAAGAGTTAAAATATATTTGGTGTAGGGAAAACAATTATATAGTTAGATACATTTTATTAGTATGAATATACCATAAGCCAGTAAATTCAGGAGAACATGTACCAGTCCATAGGTGAAGCAGATAAGATACATAGGAAGAAATATAAAGTTCTTGGGAGCATTCTTGGATCAGGATATTGAATGAGCCAGAAAAGCTGTTTAGTCATCACTGGTGAGGTACTGGCTAAGACTGAAGTGTGCCAGGACCTTTCTCAGTTACCCCAAGTTTGGGACCCACTCCTCATATTAATACAATGTACAAAAATTATGATTCAACGATATATGATCCAAAAAGCTGCACTTCAGGCGAAGGTCTAGGGAGGATATGTTTTGGAAAAATTTTTGCAGTGGACAATGGATGATTTCACAAGGTTTGAAAACAAAAGAGTGTTCCTAGTCTGCTAGCTGGGGAATTTCTTAGGTACCATAGATCTATTTTTTCCCAGTGTAGATATGTGGATACAGGCTGTAAAAATAAACCCGATGTTTCTTATTTGGTCTATCTTTCTACATCACTATATAGAGGAAATGCTGGAGTAGAAAAAGCAAAAGTCATTCTCTTGATTGATTCTCTTGGTCATGCTCTTGATTTACCTTGGATTGCTAGCAAGTAAGGCAATTCACTGTCTTATTGTTATCTTTGCCATCAAATGGTGTTGACCTGGTCAAGGGAATGGAATAGGGGCTCAACACAAATGACAATATGGGGAAGGATAACTGTTAGTTACGTTGGAAGTTCAAAGGATCAAAGAGGATTCTGCACTGAAGGAAAAATAGGTTAAAACAGTAGCAACAACAATAAAATATGAAAAATTAGACAAATACAATGTGAAGTTTTGAATTTAGATTAAAAAATTCACTCATATTAAGTAGGGCACACTTGTTTTGATCAAAGTTCATGTGAGAAAGACCTGAAATTGTTGACTGGTTCCAACAGCAGTGTGATTCTAAAAATAAAACAAACAAAAAAACATTTTAAAAAAGAGGAAAAAAAGGCATGTTAATTTAGAATACATTGAGGGAGACTTCTACCATATTCTACAGTAGTCAGATCACATCTAGAATCTTGTGTTCACTCTACATTTTAAGAAGGGCGTTGAAAAACTAAATGTTGAAAACCACGTTACATGAGAAAGTTTTTCCTATTTATGAGACTATGGGTAAACTCCTTGAGGACAGGACTATGTTTCATATTTCTTAAACACAAGAGCCTGACCCTCTTCCCAGAACATTGGAGTATTCCTTAAATGTCTGTTGCATAAATAATGAAAAATTTACAATATTGGAATTGTTTATTTGAATATGTGAGAAAAGTTTCAAATATATAATATGTATTTAAAGGAATTTTAGTAAATGAGATTAGAAGTATATTTAATGGTCCAAAACGATCCCAAGAATATAAATTTTTTGTTCAATATAATGAACTTTCTAATGTTATAAAGCTTTGGGGAAAAAATACCATCTGGATAAAAAGTGGTTCTTTGCTAGATATATTCGAGGGTGCTAGATAACCATCCGTCAGAAAAGTCATAGCACTTTTGATCCCGCTTTAATGGGAAATTTGGACCAGGTAACATTTAGGATTCCTTCCAGCTCTGATAATGAGTTATTCCAATGAATCTGTTATGACCACTGATTTTCTTACATTCTGATATTTGTGGTTTAACACACCATTCCACATGCGTAGGAAAGCCAGTTTATACCAGTCATGAGTCATCTATACTGCATCAAACTGCCCTTTGCATTTAAAAAATTCAAATGATTGAAATTAGTTTTTAAAAAATATTTCTATCATATATACTTTCACAAAAAATTGAAAACAAATAATACTGCATATTAATATATCACACTGATTAGTCATTGAGCATCATAGGTATCTTCCAATAGAGACTTAAAAAATTATAGTAAGTAGATGTCTTATTTCACAAAGAAATATATTACAAAAGAACCATTTTTAGAGTTTCTCAATATGGAACTGAAAATGACTCCATTAGCTAATAGCAAAATAATCACATTTTCCTTAAAGGAAAAAAATATTTTAAAAATAATGATTAAGAGGAAAATGCCAGTGTTTGAGTCATTTATGTCTCCAGGAAGATTTAAGTACCTCTTGAAAAACTTCAAAATTATTGTCACAAACTACTTAAATGTTCAACATGAACTCCTCATACACTAAATGAAAAAGCTAACTGGATTCTGTTGCACTTAAAATTTCTTAACCTAGAAGCAAGCATGTTGGGGTTGAGAATTGAATCTTGAGCTTTGTATTGATTCCCAGAATCAGGGAGAAAAAAATCTTTCTTTACTAAATTAACTCTTAAGGGGGGGAAAAAGCTACTGAAGGATTGCTCTGAGCTTTATTGTAACAAGAGCCTCCAGTCATAAATTACTGGCACACAAGCAAGAGTCGATGTGTCATTTCTATTGCAATCAGCTGCTTTTATATTTCCACCGGGCAAGGCTGATTTGATCATACTGTGCACCTCTTGGATGTCAAATTCATTCATTTGCTCTTCTTCACGAGAGTAGGATAGGTATTTCTCTTTCAACTTAAGCCTCTAACTTGGGGAAATAATATATTCAACAGTATGACTATGGGGATATTCTATGTGAGAAAATTTTTTAAGTGCAAGTTCAAAATTTGAAATTATTTAGCTTCCCATTTTTGCTCTTTGAGGAGTAATATGTATTAAACATCCATTCTGCAGATCTAGCTTTTAAATGACCTTTTCAGTACTCATCCTTTGCTCATTTTGATTTGCTCAGATAAATTACAACCACCTGGCCTTTTGTATTAAAGAAGGTTACATACAAAATTGACCTTTTGATACTTATTGGGAGAGCTAGTTTCATTGTATTTGAGATTAACTGCTGTTGCTGTTTTCTGGTTATATCTTAAATAACTTTATTTGAGGATGGTAAAGCCTATTACTTTTGCCTGTTTGTTCCAAGCTACTTCTAATACCATAAGAATGGACTCAGAGCAATACAAAGAGAAATTGTGTTTAAAAAAAAATAATGAATCTGATTTATTTGGATCCTATTATGCCTGATGATATATATGTGTTATTTCAATTTCTCTTAACCTTGATAAAGCCAAAATTATCCTTTGAACATCTGCTCCTTGCCACCTTGCTTAATAAAACTCAGCCCTCTTTCTTTTTCTTGAACACTAAGCTCAGACTTATAAGTCTGAAGAACTCCAGAACTTTGCACTTGCTCGTCCCTCTGCCTGAAATATTCTTTTCTGGCTTTATTTGTTCTTGTTCCATTCACCAAATATTCCACTTTTTCCCCTACATTTTGTGGTCTCTGTTTAGTTAGGGTGGGTTCTGTGACTATTTATGGAAAATGATATACATCACTTCTGGTGTGAGACATTGAAAAGTCCATGCAGGATTCACTAGTCTCTTTTCTGCCTTTACGCTTAAGGAATCTCTGAGTCGAAATGGTAGAGCCTCAAGACTGGAGCAGTCTATATTGCTGAGTTACCAGATGGGAAGTTACCTGGACCTATAGAAAATTTTGTGTGAGCAAGAAATACACTTTTCTGTGTTAAACTGAGTTTTGAAAAGCATATCTACTCTGACTGAATATTCAAGGTTTCAGGTCAAACATCATTTCTTAGGAGACCTTCTGTAATCCCCCTATCTAAAGCACTTTCTTTCTCCACTATCTCTCTTTCTCCCAACCCTTATATGTTTTCTGTAGTGATTTTTTTCTTTAATTTGTTCATTTTTTTAATGTATGTATATGTTGAACAAACAAGACTTCTATATGCTGTTAATTATGCTTTTAAGTGCCCAGAGGAATCTTTAAAATTGTCAATAAGCATTTCATTTTTTGACTTTTTGTTTTAATGTCAAAAAGTGCAAACAAAACAAAATACTGCAGCACAAAGCTCTGTTGAATTTTCCATTGCTCGTTAGAAAGGATGGTCGTGTATCAAGCAATAACTGAATTTTTGACTCTTCTAGATGAATCCATTCTGCATGATTTCTTTCATCCAGAAGTGAGATCATCTTTGGCAAAGTCTAAATCCGTGATGCCATCTCTGTCAACAAAGAAAGAATTAAGAATCCAAATTTTAATTTTAAAATCGCCTGAAGTAACCTTCAAAAAATTTTCCAATATTTTTACATATCTTCAGATTTTAGCCCACTAGGAAATAGATAAGGATTTGTTGCTTTCAAATCCAGGCTACTTAAATAATTCCTCCAAATCAGAATGTTCCCCCAGTTGTCTACCTCCAGTCTCCTGGTAGATGGTCCAGAAGAGTCCCTGATATTTTTTTAATAGCATGGAAATGCTTGCTAAATAGAAACAAGAGTCACCTCATATATTCATTCCTAGAAAAGTGTCTGGAGCACAGTAGGAGCTCAGTAAAAATTTTTCCAATGAATGAATGATCACAGCCAAACTTAGGCACTAAGTAAGTCAAGAACTCCCTATTGAATTTTTCTAAGAATAGGAATTTATTTGTTTATTTATTTAGAGTGAAAGAAAGGGAAGGGGAGAGGAGGGAAGGGAAGAGAAAAGAAGGAATGAAAAATCTGCATAGAATTTTGGTCTAAACTCTTCAAGATTCACTGTTTGGAATGCCAAGTAAAGAAGAATTTCAGCATCTGCTTCTGTTCCTTAGTTAAAGTTCTTGACAGGACAGTAACACTTGACTGAGAATTGTTTTCTTATTGCTAATGCATGAAGAGATGTACCACATTATGTAACAGTCATGCTTGTTTTCTCATTAGTGAATTAAATATGTTGCCAAATATAAGATAAAAACAAGTATACACAAGTATATCATTTGTAAAATCAAAGTTTTGCATGGAAAATCAACTATTTACTATTATTAAGATACAAATGATTTTCTTTTGAAAAAATGTTCACAAGATGAAATTCTCCATTAATGCAGTCAACAGGCACACAGTTGATGAAAACCAGTAATTGACTATGCTGGGACATGTTAGTATTTCATTTAGACTAAAGGGAAATGCTAAAACTGTGCATTAAGTGCATTCGTTCTTAATTTACTTAAAAATATTAACAGAAGTGTTGGCAAATGTTAGCAATTTCTGGAGTGGATGTGGTAATTTGGTAGGGATATTGTTTTACTTTTCTTTGTTTGCTACATATCACAAACCAGCTTGATATCTCCAAAGTGGTTTGACCAAGATCTATCCAAAGATATGAAGCTTAACTTATTGATAAGCAACCTTGTAGGATGCTGCAAGATACAGCTTTTTGTATTAAGAAAAATTCAGATTTTGCAAAGTTCCATCCTTTTAAAATTAAACCTACTTTCCATGAAGACTTATAGTGATTGATAGGTATAGACAGTTGCCAGATGTTCTTTCCATTTTCTTGGCTTCAAACTTGAACTGGGAAGACTTATGCCATGTAAGAAGTATGGTTTTGGCTTCCATGATGTTCAGTTAATAATGCATAACCATGAATACATGAGGATAAGGAAGATCTGTCATACTTTCTTTTCTTTGACATTGCCTAAATTAACCTAAACAAAGACAGCCCATGCTTAAAATGCCCATACTTATAAGTTGGATATATCTTCCTTAATTCCTGTCAGTAGAAAGCTTTTAAGACCTTATTGTATGCAAATGGTGGTGATACTGTTTGGCCATATGGTTTGTGCCACTCTCCTCTTGATAATATTAACAATTTTTAGAGTTCCCTGAGACTTATTTTACATGGGCGTTATGATCTAATATCAGTATGAAAGGCTGATATCTTGTAGACACAAAATAATTCAGTCTAGGGTATAGGTGACGTTGCACATACAACTGCATAAACCCCAAAGTTTGAGAAACACTGAGCTAGACAAAGGGAAGAAATAAAAGGAAACTTTAGAAATATATGTTTGAGCTTCAAAACCATTCTGCCTTTAAAATAATTTTCAAGTTCTTATGTAGCAAATAGGGATGTGGAGGGAATTCTAAAATAGCCTTGCTTGCTTTTAGAATTTACTCAATTCCTTTTTATTTTTAAGCATGAATATATGCTGATAGATTTTTTTGTTAAAAGAATTTAATAGTGGAGTCACATTTTGGTTCTGAATGAGGACCAATTAGCTTCTAAAGGCAGTACTAAGTTAAATTACTGACTCCACTGAAATTGAAAAAAAATTTGTTTTGAAGAAAAGTATCATCTATTAGTGCCAGATTCATAGATTTTTCTAGTGCTCATCTGTTTACTCTTTATAGGTCTGTGATCTACAGGTTGAAGAATCTCTGGCCTAGAGGATCTATAAGTCCCTTCTGCATCTAAGAATCTGTGAAGGCTATGTCTTAGTCATATCAGTAATATGCTCAGTGTTATCCAAATGACAACAAAGACCTTCATTTGCTGGCATTATTTAATCCTTATCTTGGCCTATTATATAAGATTTTTAGTTTTAATTTGAGTTTGAGTTACTTTGAACTATATATAATTTTAGGAATATTCATATCTACACTTTCACACATACATTGACATGAGTATGGGTTTTTTAAAAATTTTATTTATTTTTTTATACAGCAGGTTCTTATTAGATATCCATTTTATACACATCAGTGTATACATGTCAATCCCAATCGCCCAATTCATCACACCACCCCCCCCACCCCCCTGCCGCTTTCCCCCCTTGGTGTCCATACCTTTGTTCTCTACATCTGTGTCTCAATTTCTGCCCTGCAAACCAGTTCATCTGTATCATTTTTCTAGGTTTCACATATATGTGTTAATAAACGATATTTGTTTTTCTCTTTCTGACTTACTTCACTCTGTATGACAGTCTCTAGATCCATCCACGTATCTACAAATGACCCAATTTCGTTCCTTTTTATGGCTGAGTAATATTCCATTGTATATATGTGCCACATCTTCTTTATCCATTCGTCTGCCAATGGGCATTTAGGTTGCTTCCATGTCCTGGCTACTGTAAATAGTGCTGCAATGAACATTGGGGTGCATGTGTCTTTTTGAATTATGGTTTTCTCTGGGTATAGGCCCAGTAGTGGGATTGCTGGGTCATATGGTAATTCTATTTTTAGTTTTTTAAGGAACCTCCATACTGTTCTCCATAGTGGCTGTATCAATTTATATTCCCACCAACAGTGCAAGAGGGTTCCCTTTTCTCCACACCCTATCCAGCATTTGTTTGTAGATTTTCTGGTGATGCCCATTCTAACTGGTGTGAGGTGATACCTCATTGTAGTTCTGATTTGCATTTCTCTAATAATTAGTGATGTTGAGCAGCTTTTCATGTACTTCTTGGCCATCTGTAGGTCTTCTTTGGAGAAATGTCTGTTTAGGTCTTCTGCCCATTCTTTGATTGGGTTATCTGGTTTTTTGATATTGAGCTGCATGAGCTGTTTATATATTTTGGAGATTAATCCTTTGTCCGTTGATTCGTTTGCAAATATCTTCTCCCATTCTGAGGGTTGTCTTTTCGTCTTGTTTACGGTTTCCTTTGCTGTGCAAAAGCTTTTAACTTTCATTAGGTCCCATTTGTTTATTTTTGTTTTTATTTCCATTACTCTAGGAGGTGGATCAGAAAAGATCTTGCTGTGATTTGTGTCAAAGAGTGTTCTTCCTATGTTTTCCTCTAAGAGTTTTATAGTGTCCAGTCTTATATTTAGGTCTCTAATCCATTTTCAGTTTATTTTTGTGTATGGTGTTAGGGAGTGTCCTAATTTCATTCTTTTATATGTAGCTGTCCAGTTTTCCCAGCACCACTTATTGAAGGGACTGTCTTTTCTCCATTGTATATCTGTGCCTCCTTTGTCATAGATTAGTTGACCGTAGGTGTGTGGGTTTATCTCTGGGCTTTCTATCCTGTTCCATTGATCTATATTTCTGTTTTTGTGCCAGTGCCATATTGTCTTGCTTACTGTAACTTTGTAGTATTGTCTGAAGTCAGGGAGTCTGATTCTTCCACCTCCGTTTTTTTCCCTCAAGATTGCTTTGGCTATTTGGGGTCTTTTGTGTCTCCATACAAATGTTAAGATATTTTGTTCTAGTTCTGTAAAAAATGCCATTGGTAATTTGATAGGGATTGAATTGAATCTGTAGATTGCTTTGGGTAGTATAGTCATTTTCACAATATTGGGTCTTCCAGTCCAAGAACATGGTATATCTCTCCATCTGTTTGTATCATCTTTAATTTCTTTCATCAGTGTCTTATAGTTTTCTGCATACAGGTCTTTTGTCTCCCTAGGTAGGTTTATTCCTAGGTATTTTATTCTTTTTGTTGCAATGGTAAATGGGAGTGTTTCCTTAATTTCTCTTCCAGATTCTTCATCATTAGTGTATAGGAAAGCAAGAGATTTCTGTGCATTAATTTTGTATCCTGCAACTTTACCAGATTCATTGATTAGCTCTAGTAGTGGCATCTTTAGGATTCTCTATGTATAGTATCATGTCATCTGCAAACAGTGACAGTTTAACTTCTTCTTTTCCAATTTGTATGCCTTTTATTTCTTTTCCTTCTCTGATTGCTGTGGCTAGGACTTCCAAAACTATGTTGAATAATAGTGGTGAGAGTGGACATCCTTGTCTTGTTCCTGATCTTAGAGGACATGCTTTCAGTTTTTCACCATCGAAAATGATGTTTGCTGTGGGTTTGTCATATATGGCCTTTATTATGTTGAGGTAGGATCCCTCTATGCCAACTTTCCGGAGAGTTTTTATCATAAATAGGTCTTGAATTTTGTCAAAAGCTTTTTCTGCGTCTATTGAGATGATCATATAGTTTTCATTTTTCAATTGGTTACTATGGTGTATTACATTGATTGATTTGCATATATTGAAGAATCCTTGCATCCCTGGGATAAATGCCACTTGATCATGGTGTATGATCCTTTTAATGTGTTGCTGGATTCTGTTTGCTAGTATTTTGTTGAGGATTTTTGCATCTATATTCATCAGTGATATTGGTCTGTAATATTCTTTTTTTGTAGTATCTTTGTCTGGTTTTGGTATCAGGGTGATGGTGGCCTCATAGAATGAGTTTGGGAGTGTTCCTTCCTCTGCAATTTTTGGGAAGAGTTTGAGAAGGATGGGTGTTAGCTCTTCTCTAAATGTTTGATAGAATTCACCTGTGAAGCCATCTGGTCCTGGACTTTTGTTTGTTGGAAGATTTTTAATCACAGTTTCAATTTTATTACTTGTGATTGGTCTGTTTATATTTGCTATTTCTTCCTGGTTCTGTCTTGGAAGGTTATACCTTTCTAAGAATTTGTCCGTTTCTTCCAGGTTGTCCATTTTATTGGCATAGAGTAGCTTGTAGTACTCTCTTAGGATGCTTTGTATTTCTGTGGTGTCTGTTGTAACTTCTCCTTTTTCATTTCTAATTTTATTGATTTGAGTCCTCTCCCTCTTGATGAGTCTGGCTAATGGTTTATCAATTTTGTTTATCTTCTCAAAGAACCAGCTTTTAGTTTTATTGATCTTTGCTATTGTTTTCTTTGTTTCTATTTCATTTATTTCTGCTCTGATCTTTGTGATTTCTTTCCTTCTGCTAACTTTAGGTTTTGTTTGTTCTTCTTTCTCTAGTTCCTTTAGGTGTAAGGTTAGATTGTTTATTTGAAATTTTTCTTGTTTCTTGAGGTAGGCTTGTATTGCTATAAACTTCCCTCTTAGAACTGCTTTTGCTGCATCCCATAGGTTTTGGGTTGTCGTGTTTTCATTATCATTTGTTTCTAGGTATTTTTTTATTTCCTCTTTGATTTCTTCAGTGATCTCTTGGTTATTTAGTAGTGTATTGTTTAGCATCCATGTGTTTGTATTTTTTACAGATTTTTTCCTGTGATTGATATCTAGTCTCATAGCATTGTGGTCAGAAAAGATACTTGATACGATTTCAATTTTCTTAACTTTACCAAGGCTTGATTTGTGACCCAAGATATGATCTATCCTGGAAAATGTTTCATGAGCACTGGAGAAGAAAGTGTAATCTGCTGTTTTTGGATGGAATGTCGTATAAATATCAATTAAATCTATCTGGTCTATTGTGTCATTTAAAGCTTGTGTCCCCTTATTAATTTTCTGTTTGGATGATCTGTCCATTGGTGTAAGTGAGGTGTTAAAGTCCCCCACTATTATTTTGTTACTGTCGATTTCCTCTTTTAGAGCTGTTAGCAGTTGCCTTATGTATTGAGGTGCTCCTGTGTTGGGTGCATATATATTTATAATTGTTATATCTTCTTCTTGGATTGATCCCTTGATCATTATGTAGTGTCCTTCCTTGTCTCTTGTAACATTCTTTATTTTAAAGTCTATTTTATCTGATATGAGTATTGCTACTCCAGCTTTCTTTTGATTTCCATTTGCATGGAATATCTTTTTCCATCCCCTCACTTTCAGTCTGTATGTGTCCCTAGGTCTGAAGTGGGTCTCTTGTAGACAGCATATATATGAGTCTTGTTTTTGTATCCATTCAGCAAGCCTGTGTCTTGTGGTTTGAGCATTTAATCCATTCACGTTTAAGGTAATTATCGATATGTATGTTCCTATGACCATTTTCTTAATTGTTATGGGTTTATTTTTGTAGGTCCTTTTCTTCTCTCGTGTTTCCCACTTAGAGAAGTTCCTTTAGCATTTGTTGTAGAGCTGGTTTGGTGGTGCTGAATTCTCTTAGCTTTTGCTTGTCTGTAAAGCTTTTGATTTCTCCATCGAATCTGAATGAGATCCTTGCCGGGTAGAGTAATCTTGGTTGTAGGTTCTTCCCTTTCATCACTTTAAATATATCATGCCACTCCCTCTGGCTTGTAGAGTTTCTGCTGAGAAATCAGCTGTTAACCTTATGGGAGTTCCCTTGTGTGTTATTTGTCGTTTTTCCCTTGTTGCTTTCAATAATTTTTCTTTGTCTTTAATTTTTGTCAATTTGATTAGTATGTGTCTAGGTGTGTTTCTCCTTGGGTTTGTCCTGCCTGGGACTCTATGTGCTTCCTGGACTTGCGTGGCTATTTCCTTTCCCATGTTAGGGAAGTTTTCATCTATAATCTCTTCAAATATTCTCTCGGGTCCTTTCTCTCTCTCTTCTCCTTCTGGGACCCCTATAATGCAAATGTTGTTACGTTTAATGTTGTCCCAGAGGTCTCTTAGGCTGTCTTCATTGCTTTTCATTCTTTTTTCTTTATTCTGCTCTGCGGCAGTGTATTCCATCATTCTGTCTTCCAGGTCACTTATCCATTCTTCTGCCTCAGTTATTCTGCTATTGATTCCTTCTAGTGTGTTTTTCATTTCAGTTATTGTATTGTTCATCTCTGTTTGTTTGTTCTTTAATTCTTCTAGGTGTTTGTTCTTTAATTCTTCTAGGTGTTTGTTCTTTAATTCTTCTAGGTGTTTGTTCTTTAATTCTTCTAGGTCTTTGTTAAACATTTCTTGCATCTTCTCGATCTTTGCCTCCATTCTTTTTCTGAGGTCCTGTATCATCTTCACTATCATTATTCTGAATTCTTTTTCTGGAAGGTTGCCTATCTCCACTCCATTTAGTTGTTTTTCTGGGGTTTTATCTTGTTCCTTCATCTGGTGCATAGCCCTCTGCCTTTTCATCTTGTCTATCTTTCTGTGAATGTGGTTTTTGTTCTACAGGCTGCAGGATTGTAGTTCCTCCTGCTTCTGCTGTCTGCCTTCTGGTGGACATGAGTAGGTTTTATACTGATATAATCTCTTAGCATTTGGAGGGAATATAGTACTTTATATTTTGGAAGATTTAGAAAAATTTTCCATTATTCCTCTTTTCTTCCTCTGTCTGGTATCAGGCTCAATGAGAGGAAAGTTAGGTTTTGTTTTTGACACATTACTGCTCAAACAACAACCTTGCATACCTGCACAACCTGTCTTGAAAATCTGCTGTGGCCATTTGACAATTGAGGACACTTTGCTTTCAAACAATGAAGAAAAACTGAGTAAGCTTGTGCCTTGCAGATTTAGTTATAAAATGATAGAATATCATGCTTTCCTAATTCACTGATGCAAAGAGATGTTGCCACTTCTCTTTATTTCCTCACACCATCCTACCACCAAAAACCCAAAGTTGGTTTTTTACTTATATTTCTCTATGTTAAATGTGTTTGTGTTAATAATAGAAATGGTCTCATGAAATGTTGCTTAATCACTAATTCAAACTCCTTGTTAATTTTATTATGTTAGCTCAGGAATAATGACTAAATCATTTTGATTGCTCCTTTTATACCTTTCAAAAATCTTAGGAATAATTGCTATTAAAATATGAATGCATTATGATGAGTTTATGGCAGTTTTCTTCATAATATTTACAGTATTGCAATAAAGTGGATGAAGAGAAATAAAAAACCTGATAGTGATTTCTTGGGTCCACAAAATTGCCCATTCTAAAAAAATGAATATCCAGTTAGATTTGAGCATAAGACATAAATTCTAGAATATCAGAGGACATATATTTTTAAAGGTTTTTTCACAATTAAAATAAGTTTTATCAAAACTTGCTTTCAGTCACATTCAGATGATACAGATTTCTATACTTTAAGTCAGTCATTCATTGTTCATTCATCAAATACTCTTGACTACAAACTCAGTGCTGTGGGGAATAAAAAAGCAAATAAAAAATAGATTTTTGCCTTAAAGATTTCAAAAAAGCATGAAGATTTAAAGAGATAGTGCCACACTAATATCATAAATAATTTGTAGGTGAGATGATCACTTCAAACTTGGATGGAGTAGAAGGACATTTGGAGGTGTGGGGGGAGGACAGATAGAACCTGGACACAGGAGGAAAGACATAGGAAGACAACAGGAAACAGAGGTAGTTACTGTTTTCTTTAGTGTGCGTGTTTTTAAGGATTATTATCCGAAATCCATTAGAGTTGTAGCCTTCGCAGTGGTTGGAAAGGTGATTAATATGAACTTTTGGGGAATGATACGATATTCGAAGTAGTAGTATTGCATGGAAGCATTTCATATATACATTTGATAGAATCAATAACCGTTCCCGGTTGCCAAACTTAAGCATGGATTTTCATATTATTTTTAATTTCATGGTTTGTTTTGTAAGAGATTTTGAATAATAAAACAATTATTATAGATAACAAACATGACACTAAGAACATCCATAATTTTAAAATGTTCTGCACAACAGTGTTTATGGCAACATGATTATAATCTGTTGTATTATGATCAATTTGTTCTTTTGGCCTTTTCTTTTTCCCGAAAAATTGGCAACTGCAGGCTAGTTATAAAATAAATCATCTGTTATATGGTTTCTTATCTATATATAAAATGTCAAACTTCATTTTATATAAAAATCACAATCACAAAATAAGTTAATCAATTTTTGGAAGTTCTTAAGGAAGTACTCTATATTTCCCCATAAGTTTTAGGTTGAGTTTTTATCATTCTTAGTCACAAATGGCAGAAAGCAGTTCCAAATCTAAATTCATTTTACCACAATCATGACATTTTCCAACTGTCTCATAAATTTGCAACATTTGTTAAAAGGGAGACTAATAGAGCAAAATGTGTCACTAGTGCTGAAGAAAATGGGCCTGTGGTAATTAGCGTGCCATCTTTAAAGACAAAATTAGTGCTTGAAATTTAACATAATAATTGTACCAATGAACCCTTACTGAGTTCTCACAATGTGCTAGATTCTGTGTTGAGCAGTGCAAGTGCATTATCTTGTTAGTCCCAATCTTCTGATATTATTGCTATTCCCGTTTTATAGAGAGAGAAAAAAAAGCCTTAGAAAAGTCTATGGAATTTGATGATGGTACAATAGGTAATGGGTGGAGAAGCTGGGATTCAAAACAAGTCCTCTGAGGTCTAGGTGTAGGCACTATTAATAGCCCAACTTTGCGATGAGAATATTTGAGACGCTGAGAGGTCTAAATAATTTGGTTAAGGTCAAACAGCTACAAAGTGGAAAAACTGGTATTCAAACACAGGTCCTAATTCCAGAGTCTACGTATTTTGCCTGTCAATATTTCCACTAAATTTTGAAGAATTTAAGTTGTAAGCATATAGTTTATATCTCTTTTGTTCTGACATAGAAGGGGCAAAATTCAGGAAGTAATGCATGTAGATGTTAACTGGCAAGAGAAAGGACAGTTGTTAAGGATATGGCTAAGAGCCAGGGACTTAGTAGCAAAGAGAGTCTCACTTGTTCCATTTTATTATTTTAGGGCCATCATATCAAAGCAAGAGTGTTTTTGGATAAAATTACTTACCCTCCCTAAGTTTCCCAGTCAGAACATTTGCATTAGTTTCCCAAAGTCAGAATGTCAGCCAAAGTCCTCGAACTAGACCTCTGCTAAGTGACCCAGAATGAATTCATTTGGCTAATTCCCTGTTTGTATCCTTTACTGCACACTATCTTGTGCTCTTATTATTTTTATTTCACCATGTCTTATTTTACAAACTACAGTGTTATGGTCCTGGACAAGAACAACATTTTTCTTCTTTACAAAGAGTACTGTAATAAGCATTCAATTCTTAAAAAGTGATGAAAACTCAAAGCTCAGAAGACAAACTGGAATCTTTTAAAATGCCTTTCTATCCTATAGTACATTTTTTTAAATGAATAAAAGTATCAGTCACTGATTTTTCTTTATTATGAGTGGTGGGGGTCACAATAATACATTATTTTCCAGAGGAATCTATTCTTTATCAAAGATAGTGACTGTAGAATATTTGTAGACTTATATTACAATTTGTGGTATTGAGTATTCATTAATTATATTTTGTAGACCTTTTACTTTTAGGTGTAGGGAAAAGGTAAGATGAGGAAAGAGAAAGTGTTCATTTTTTTAAAAAAATCAATTATATGAGATGCCATTTATAAGCTAAGGAAAACTAGTACAAATGAAGAAACTTTAATACAGATGTTAGAAAATCATGTTAAGATCCAAAGTAGAATTTACAGTTTTCTCAAGGGAATTTTTATATTACGGTAGCAAAGGCAGTTTGTATATTTGTATGTGTGTGTGTTTATGTTTTTACCAGATAAAAAGATCATTGTGTCTTCTACACTTAGCATCCCTTGGTATTTGGAGTAACATTATGTTTGCATTTTGCATAGACACGGTATTCAGATCAATTGGCCACTCCTATTGAGAGAGACACAAACAAGATTCTGTTTGCCAGCAGCTGTATTTTTAATAGTACAAATCTGAGTTTATATTAAATTGAATAATTTGGTTGTTTAAATCACATTTACTTTTTACTCTGAATATGTTTTTAGTATGTCTTCATTACTCCTAAAAATACATATAATTTAAGAATTGAAACTACTACTGAGTAATAGTTGTCATATTTCTGTCCCGTATTAGCAAGTAGATGTTCTCTCTTTAATAATAAAAGCAAGGCCTTGAATTATATTTTAGATACTCATTACATGAACACTGTTACTGCTGTGTCACAAGCGTTAAAATAAAAATGTTAAATAATAAACTGCCATCAAGCATTGGCTTTTGTTCCTTCATCATCTGAAAGGGAATTTTATGAATGATGCATCACAGTGCTACATACATTTACATTCAAAGACCAGTTGTTAATGTTTTAAGTTACTTCCAGTGAATCTTTAAAAATCTGTGTGAATAATGAAGCCATTCATTGTGTTCAAGGATTTTGCCTTTCTTCAATGATATGATTTTCTTCTCATTTGAAGGAGTATTTAATTGCATTGCTCATCCACTTTTAATATTTAATAATAATTTTATTAGCTGTGCAGAATGAGAAGGGCAAGATTTGCAATATCTAGTGCTGGTCATCAATTTTTTCTTATCATGGCTTAATGAGTATTATAATTACAAGGAGAGGCAGAAATATAAATTAGCTGGGTACTTGGTTGGGACTTGCTGGTTTATTGGTTTTAGTTTGAGCAAAGCCCAGAAGAGACACAAATAGAAAGAAACAAATATCCGGAAATGTTTTAGAAGCCCTGGCACACATGTTTTGCAACCTACTAATCATTCCTCATTTAAATAATGAACAGAGGCTTTGAATAAAGTTGAAAACACTGACAATAACAATTCCTGTAATTGACAGGGGATCTTGATGACTTACAAGGCTTAGTCTTGGCAGGTATATGTTCCTTTAATCTCTATTAATGCATTTTGACAACTTTTGATTATCTTTTCTTAAACATTTTTACTGTCACTTGCTTTCAGCTAAGACAAAAGCATGAGTTACTCTGAGTGGGAAAACTTGGCATAGCCATCATCATAATAGCACTTTTTACTTAAGTAGCAGCTCTCATCTGAAGTTTTCAAAGTGCTTTTGAGTACATTTCATTAGGCTTGTGGGATGGAGGTCAAGGGAAATGTTCTTTGGAGGCACCATACATTTAAAGCCTCTATGGAAATATAACCCAGGCCATGGGGAGAAAATAATTTTCATTTTTAATGATCTAGATATGAGTATGTGTATTAGATGACTTCTCAATTTTGAATGCCATTTTGTTCAAAATGGAACTAGATATTGTTGAATTTAACATGTTTTAAAACAAGTGATTTTTAACCCCCTCCAGCAACTGCTTCGAGAACGACAGCAGATGGCCAGCCGTCCCTTTGCTTCTGTTGATGTAGCCCTGGAAGTGGGAGCTGAACAAACAGACTTTCTGCGAGGGTCATTAGAGGTAGGAACAGTGGTGCTGAAAGGGGACCGCTGTGATTTGCATATGTATATTACTTCTCTAAGCTGCATCTGCTTGTGAAGCCAAACAGAGTCTGATTATCTAGACTTGACAAGATTCAGCTACATATGTTATGCCATTTTCAAGGCACATAGTTTTAATAGGATGACATGAGCTGTAACAAAAGCCACTGGAGAACCTATTAGTCTAGGCAGGAGTGACTGCTCACCTGGCAGCCCTTCCCTGATAAATAGGAGCTGAAGGAATTCAAGATACAGGTATGATGGAAGAAACATAGTGTCTGTATTTAGTCCTTGGAGTGCTCAGTGCCCCTCAGTTAACAATTCACATCATTCTTTATTAACAAAGTTGGCTATAAAAGGTGGGTGGAGATGAGTTGTATTTTAATTACATAGTTTCACTTCTTGAACATTGAGAATTGTAGAATATAGTGAATATTTTTATATGATGGCTATATTAGTATATGCTTTTATTGCAAATGCAGAAATAGAGTATGGTGAAAGAGAAATGATTACGTGCAAGTAAATGTGATATTAGAATCCTGAAGTAATGCATGAAATTTCTGAAAATAATAACCCCCAAAGAGGAAAAATCCACAGATTGTGATTAACGTCTAATCAAAGCATTTTGAGGCATAGTAATTTTATTGTATGCTTACCTTTTTAATTTATATTTCATATGTGGTAAGATGTTTAAGCAGGAAGATTAAAAAATACTATATAATTGAAATATTTTATTCGCTTTTTAAAAAGTACCCTTTTGTGATTAACTTCATGTTGCTATTTTTAGACTTTGCTTTTCTTTGAGGAAAGCAAGGAATATAAAAATAGACTCCTCCAAATATCGGATACAAATATAATTGATTTTGTCCATAGAATTTTTGGTCATTCTGAAAAAAATAAAGTCAGACCTCATGGATGCTATACAAGGGACCAGATTTTAGAGGGCATTTCTCTATGAAATTTTTTTATTAATAGCTTTTGTGTACTTGATTTTTTACTACTCTAGATCACAGGTTGCCATGGAAGCTTAGAACATTAGAAAATTTATGGGTATATCTTCCATTACTTAGGGAGAAGTGCTCTAATTTCTAATTTTACAGTAAGTGCTCTGATTTCATTTTGGCCCTTAGTTTCAAATAACTTTAGTACAAACCTTTAACAAATAGAAAACCTGAACTGTTTGAATCTAACTTCCTTTTTCTCCTCACTTGTTTAAAACATTCTCAAATGCTGCTAAAACTCAAGTGACAAGAGACAAACGAATATAAACCGTACGTAGGCCAAGGTAGAAAAGGAATAATCAAAAGAACTAGAAAACTCATAAACTTAAGAAACAAACGTAATAACTATGTACCATCATAGCTGGTCAGTTGCTGCTTAATAGTGTTCAAGAAAGTATTCTCAAGTTTTTTTTAACCTTAAATTTATTTTGTAGAGTTTAAAAAGTTCTACCTCTACTTTCTTTTCCCCCATATTTGCCTGGTAGTCCTTCTTTTATTCCTTTATTCCCAACTTCTCTGTACCCTTCTGTTTTACACCTATCCCTTGTAGAAAAGACTGTTAGCTTTTTATTTTCCCGGTCACTCTGTGTTTCTGTCTTTTGATTGGTAAATTTAATCTGTTTACGTTGATAATAATTGCTGGTCTACCAAGGCTCATTTTAGCTACTCTGGTGTGTGTGTGTGTGTGTGTGTGTGTGTGTGTGTTGGTCGTTGTTGGTGTTATTGGCCTTGCTTCTTTTTGGTTCTTTTTCACAGCTTCTTTTGGATAAATTGATTTTCTTCTGCTAAACTGAGTATTAAATACTCTATTCCTATGTTTCTGGTAGTTATCCCTTACTTACCAAGATTCATAGAAATGACTATTTTTCCCTATTGGTGTCTAAAACTTATTCATACAAATTCCTGCCCTGCCCATCTCAAACACAGTTATTACTTTAGCATGCTTTCAGCTCTCTCTGTTTCTCCCACCCTGCGTTAATACTGCCTGGAATTTTTGACCCAGATATTTTAGGTGCACTTTTTCTGCATCACAGCATATTTAAATAACGATGAACCACCTTTACCCTCCTTTACTTTTTGTGTCTAGTTGCTTGCTCATGCATTTCTTTCACTTGTCACTAAAGTAAATCCTCAAAATATTTTCTTCAAAGAGAAACTTTATGTATTTGAGACCTTAAATACCTATATACCAATATATTGATTTTGTCCTCACATGTAAATAATAGTTTAATTAGATACAAATTTTTGTTTCAAAGTTGTCTTCAAAACTTTAAAGATATTACTTCATTGTCTCAAGTCTGGTGTCAGTTTGATTCTTTGTCCCTTACTAATGAGCTCCATTTTCTTTTTGGAATCTTTCAGAATTTTCTCTTGTTTTTCAGTGTTCTTAAATTTCTCTCTGATATGTAAATATGATCCTATTTGGCACTCTATGTACCCTTTAAATCTGCAGACCTGTAACTTTGTATAGTTCCGGCTAATCTTTTTTACTATTTCTTTAAATATTTATTACTCTATTCTCTCTCCTTCTGGAATTCCTATTAGATACTCTTGATACTTCTTTTACCATCTATACTTCATAGCTTTTCTCTTATTATTTCCACTTTTTTAATCTCTTCCTGATGCCTCTGGGAACACTCCTCAACCTGGTATTCCAGTATACAATTTTTTTCTTAGATTGTACCTTTTCTGCTGTTTAACCCATTCATTGACTTCATTTCAACAATTAAGTATTTTGTTGTTAATACTTGCAAGTGATTTTTCTTCATAACTGCTTGTTTATGATTCATATTTCTAATACCCTCCCTTACTTTTCTGAAACCATTTATTATATTTAATTTAAATATTGTTTCATATTTGCCATCCTTTAGTGTAGACTGTTTCATTTTTCTATTTCTTTCATGATGCTTACAGTCTTTTTTTCACTCTTATGTTATTCTATTAACACGTATTTTGTCATTAAGATCTACTTAAAAATAGGCATAACATCCTTGACTCTAGATAGTGCTCTTATAGGTAATTTAGAGGTTGGAGGTGAGGAAGCTGCTCATAATGAATAATCTGGGCTCAAGCACTACCGCTCATTTGCCACGGGTGTCCCTTTCACTGCAGAGAACTTTCTATCTAGTACTTCTTTCCCAAGCATTATTATCAGAGGGTAGCCTCCCTCTGGTATAATTGCCAGGTCAGCAGTTGAAGTGGGGAGAAGTGAATGCTTAGGAGTTGCCCAGACTCCTGCTAGTGTGGCTGTAGGATCCCTCGCCCTAGCAGAGCTCTAGAACTCCTCCGTCATTAGTTTGCAGCCTTGGGCTGGCACTGGCCTGGTTCTGATGCTTTTCTGCCCCACAGCAGGCAGGGTAGACATCAGTCCACCCAGGACAACGGGGACTCCAGTCCTCTTCTAATACAGGTCACCATTTACTCCCTGCAAGAGTCCCAATCACTTTCAGTCTTTCCTAGTATTTCTTCAAGACTTTGTATTAACCTCTGAGTGTGTCCTGAGAGTCGTCAACCTTCTGATTTCTTATACGTTATCTCTATGTTTGAACTCAGGGGAGGGACAAGTGACTCATTCTGGCTTGTCATTTTTTGGCTGCAGGACCGTATGTGCAAGTGCTTTGTACTCCATAAAGCTTTATGTTAATGTTGGTATTATTATTTTCTCTTTTATTATTATTCAGTTATATGAATAACTGGTGTGCCTCTATTTCTTTTGTATCACTTGTTTTCTAAAACTTAAATTCAAAACCTCAAAGAAGAAAAATACGTACCTGCATACTCCCATTTAGAAAGCCCTTTTTATCTGGGGATCAGGTTCTACTTATCAATGTATAGTCTTGTTAGTTTTTTGGAAACAGCTTTATTAAAATGTAATTCATATACCATACAATTCACCCATTTAAATTGTAAAATTTGATGGGTTTTAGTATATATACAGTTGTGTAACCATCACCAGAAATCAATTTTAGAACATTTTCAAAAATTGAATTCATCTCGAAAAGAAACTCCATTCCCTTTAGCAGTCACCACCCGCTCCCTTTTTCCCCAAGCCTCTCTCTTAGCCCTAATCTACTTTTTGTCCTTATGAGTTTTCCTCTAGTATATTTTCATTCCATTTCATATAAATGGAATCATGCAATACATAGTCTTTTGTGACTAGCTTCTTTTACTTAGCATTATAGTTTCAAGTTTCATCCATGTTGTGGCATGTATCAGTACTTCATTCCTTTTAATTGCCAAATAATATTCGATTTTATCGATATAGCATATTTTGTTTTTGCACTCATCAGTTGATGGACATCTGCATTGTTTCTACTTTTTGGATATTTTGAAAAATGCTACTATGAATATTTGTGTACAAGTTTTGTTTCCATTTCTTTTGGGTATGTAACGAAGAATGGAATTTCTGGGTAATATGGTAATTTTTCATTCCTTGTTGAAAAGACTTTCTTTCTCCATTGAATGATCTTGGGAATCTCACTGAAAATCAATTGATAATAAAAGTGAGAATTTATTTCTGTAATCTCAATACTATTCCATTAATCTATAGGTCTATCGTATGACAGTACAGCACTATTTTGATTACTATAGTTTCATAGTAAGTTTTGGGATAAGAAAATGTTAAGTCCTCCAACTTTCTTCTTTTTGAAGATTGTTTGGCTCTTCTGGGTCCTGTGAATTTTCACATGACTTTTAGGATAAGTTTGTCAGTTTCTGCAAAGAAGCCTGTTAGTACTTTGATAGGGATTGTGTTGAATCTGTAGATCAATTTAGGAGAACATATAGTATTTTAACATTCACTTTATTAAGGTGGTAGTTTTGTTAATTGAGTGCCTTTATCCTCCATCCTCAAAACCCTAAGTTCAGTACCAGGTTTCCTTCATCTTGATAAATAATTATGATCTCTGATATTTAAAGTTACCTGTATTCACATGTCTAATAATCTCAAGTAAATTGACAACTTAGAAATTTTGTTTTGAATTCAGGTTGAAAATACTGTTGTTCAGTAGATTGTTTTTAGATCTTAAATTGTTTACTTCTTCCTGTAAAAGTTAAACATCAGAAGTAAATATCAGCAGCTAATGCTAATTTCTTTCTTTGACATACTTTAGAAAATAAGAGGTAGAAGCATAAAGTTTAAAATTATATTTTGTTTTCTCCTTTTCTAAGCATTTTGTAATAATTACTACTAAGTAGAAGTTATCTATCTGCTGTATATACACATACATATGTGTACATATACATTTATATGTGAGATTTATTTTCCATTGTCACAGTACACTGGAAGCTGCTCCAAATTGCTCTTTTTTATATACATAACTTAGTATGATGTGGTTTATTGATCTGCTTACACAGCAAATTCTGAAGCCTAGGCCTATCCTGAAATAACATTAAGGACTTTATTTAAACCTAGAAAATCAAAGTAATTGTAAAGTCCCTCTGCTGGGTTTTTCTTAAAATTCAGTGATTAAATTCAACACAAAGCCATAAGTAAGCTGGCTATTACTATTCTGTAAATATTCATTGAGTATTCATAATGTGGTAATTTAAGGAATGGATTCCTTTTAAATTAAATTGGACTCATGTGCCACTCTGAGTTCCAAATCTGTACAGTCAGAGGGAGAATGTAAGGTATAATATGAAATGAATTACCTTTGATACATCTGTAGGTAATGGTACTATACACCAAAATGTCCTGTTCTATGAAGTAGATGTGTTCCTGAAAATTTTATATATAAGCTAATTATATTTTTTAATGAATGAGGAGTATTCAGTCTTCACAAGAACTTTGTATAAACCCTAGGTGTAAAACTCTTTGTGAGTAAAAAAAAAAAAATTAGGGGCTTCCCTGGTGGCGCAGTGGTTAAGAATCTGCCTGCCAATGCAGGGGACATGGGTTCGAGCCCTAGTCTGGGAAGATCCCACATGCCGCGGAGCGGCTGGGCCCGTGAGCCACAACTACTGAGCCTGCGCGTCTGGAGCCTGTGCTCCGCAACAAGAGAGGCCGCGATAGTGAGAGGCCCGCGCACCGCGATGAAGAGTGGCCCCCGCTTGCCGCAACTAGAGAAAGCCCTCGCACAGGAACGAAGACCCAACACAGCCAAAAATAAATAAATTAATTAATTTAAAAAAAAAAATTATAGTATGAATAATCCCCCCTAAATTATCCGTTAAAATATCTGAATCATTGTATTTTTCTAAATTATAGTGACAAAATACATTATTAAAATTTAATAAATGCACTTAGAATGTAAATTTATATATAAACACAATTTATTAGTTGGCTTTAAACTTATTTTTAAAAGAGGGTTATTTTTAGGACTTCACTGGAGGTCCAGTGGTTAAGACTCCATGCTTCCACTGCAGGGGGCATTGGGCTCTATCCCTGGTCAAGGAACTAAGGTCCCGCGTACTGCACAGCACGGCAGAAAAAAAAAAGGGGGAAAAAAAAGGGGGTTATTTTTGTGGTGACCTTGTGACCCATATAGTATATATTTATCAGTTTTCTTCCACCAAGTAATAGCATGATAATTTATGGTAATTGTTTAACAGATTTTTATGGAATGCTCCATATACGTCAGGCACTGTTCTAATAAGCACTTGAGAAACATCAGGGAACACAACAAAGAACCCTGTCCTCATGGAGTTTATATTCTAACAAGAAAGTAAGTTATTTAATATGTTAGGAGGTGGTAAGTACAATGGAACAGGAAAAAATAAAGCAGGATAAGGATTTTGGGAGTGCTTTGAGGAGGTGGGGAGAGTGTGCTGTATTGAATAGGGTGGTGGTCAGGGTGACCTCATTGAGAAAATGAGAGTTGAGCAAGGCTTGAAAGAGGTGAAGGAGTTAAACAGGCAGCAGATTCCTAGGGAAAAGTGTTCCAGGCTAAGGCAATTGCTAGAACAGGGGCCCTAAGGTGGGGATGCTGGGCAAGTTCATGAAACAGCAAGCATAGGGTGGGGGCAGGTGCAGGAGGAGGCAGATGATATAGGGCCTTGTAGACCTTTATAAGGATCTTGACATTCAATCCTAAGTGAAGGGGAGAGAACCAATTGCAGTCTTTTGAGAGAAGACTGACATAATCTGTTTCTAGAAAGATCACTCTGCCTTTTGGGTTGAGAATAGTTTGAAAGGTGATATTGTATAGTTTCCTGAGAAGCAGACAGCAAGACAAGGAATTGGTTCATTTGAAGAATATGCTGGTAGGGACATGGAGCCATGAGAAAGGGAATGGAGAGCAGTCAGTATCACTATGGACAACTAGGGCTTAATCCCATCGGGGAAACTCTGGGAGTCAGGGTAAAATGCACGTCAGACTACAGACACCAGGACAATTCCTCACCTCCCTCCAATAACTGGTTGAGGGCCACTTCCCAGAAGGCCAGAGGAAGCCCTCAGGCAAAGAAATGAAGGCTTTGGCATTGGAAGTTAGCGGAAAACTGACGTGGTAACTGGTGACGGTGGGGGAGGAGTGTAAATCAACCCAAAGTTTCTGCTACTAGGGCAAGAATAGAGGGAGAGAAACTTGTTCCAAGGCTACTGTAGGAATCCAGGCAAGGGATAATGGTGGCGAGAGGCGAGACCAAGGTCATAGCAGTAAAAGAGATGAGAAGTGGTCAGATTCTGGACTTTGCTTTTAAAGTCATTATGAGTATAACGTTCTCATTTTGAAAGCCTTTCTAGAGACTTTGTGTTTGTAAAATCCAAATAGAAAATAAGACGGGATTTTCTCTCTTTAACTGGCACTGTAATAGCTCTAAAACTTCTGAGGCTGTTGTACTTACTCATTGAGAGGAATAGTCACATTCTCTCTTAGTATACCCTCTCAAACAACAAAATATATGCTTTTTCTAGGTAACTGATAGAAACCATGAGAAAATGAGGTACAAGAACCTAGAGCCCCTTAAGTGACTTAGATTGACTAGGCTTGTTAGATCTGGTGTCACATGAAAAGTATAGCATACAGTTTGATCACAAACAAGTTAATTTATAGCCCCTTAGGTTGAAATGATGATGTTGTTAAGAATGTACATTCCCTGTTCATGGTTATTTGGGGGAAGAGTAGTGGTAGGAAGGAAGGAGGGAGGGAGTTGGCAGTTTTATAAACTGATATGAGTCCTCAATTGTCATTGACAGTTTTTGCTGGGATATTATTCTTTGTTTCTATTTTTATTTTTAATTTTTTTAACCAATTATTCTTCTACCTCTAATATTGAAAAACTGGAAACCACTTTAATGGCCAAAACTAAAGGATTTGTTAGTTAATTTATTATATTTTATAAAACGGTATATACATTGTGATCTAATTTTTGATAAACATTGAAAAGGATCTGGTCTAATAAATTCTTAATAATAGTTGATCTAGGTGGGTAGTATATATGGGCTATTCTTTTTGCATATCTGTATTGTCCTTTCTGTAATAGCATGCATGGCTTTTTTTTAACAGGAAAAAATAAAGCCAACAATAGGGTGAAAATATAAAATGTGAAGGTTTTTTCCCTTAAGTTTTAGACTCTTATATTGACTGCATATTTGGGGGCTTGAAATTTTGCCAGGTATTTAACATGAATGTTTTCAATCATCATTTCTGTTTTAGGGAACAAAAACTCTTATGCGTATTGTACATATTCTGGACTGCCCTGTTAACCTTTTTACTCATCATAATTAATTTATCCACATTTCAATGTTTGAAAATGTAGATGACCATTGGGTTATATTCTACAAAATTAGTGCTTAGGTGTTCACCAAGTATGCACTAGAGAGTGCTTTCCAAACAATAGAGAAGAGGATTTATATGCCAAGGTAAGGAGCTTGAACTTGAGCTTCGTAGGTCATGGGAACAAGTGAAGTGCTTAAATTGAGTTTAAGATACTATTTTTCAAAATTTATTTACATATACTGTCTCAATCTCATGTGAGCCTAGGTCAGTCTTATAAAACCCGAAGCAGATTTTGTTTGTTCTATTTACTATTGAAGAAACTGAGGCTCTCTGAGCTTAAGACCCTTGGTGAAGATCACAGTTTAGTCACCAGTAGAGTAAGAGCAGGGTTTGTATCTCAGATTGGCCCAAGAAATTTCTTTTTCACAGCATTCTTAAAATATTCTGATTTTAGTTCAAATTGAGAATACATTTTAGGCCCCAACGTATCTCTGGAATATTTTTTCTTGTAAAGCTATTTATAAGCATAGAATTACCTAACATTTGTGTAGATGCTCGTACAGTCATGAGTAATTGCGACAGTTCAGCCTAGTACACTACGTAAGAAAAAAGGTGACGGGCACATTGTTTAAATCAAGGCCAGACGCAGTGAGCATCTCTCATGTTAAGAGCATTGTTGGCTTTGCTCCCAGAGCAGCGTGAGCCCAGTTCTCTGCTGATGGGTACAGCCAGTGGCCCCTCTGGCATTTCATTCCTGGCCTGGCATCTTCATGGACAGTAGTTTCAATGGTTGGACTGAGGATTTCCTGGGTTTCTTATTTTTCAGAGATTTATAGCTGTCTTGTGATACTTAATATTTTAATTATTTTATTAACATTTATTATCAGTGTTCTGATTATAAAAATAATAAATCCTCATTGTAGAAAAAAATGCAGAAATAATCAAAATTAAAGTATTCCATTCATAAATATCTATTGCCAGAACTTTTATTTCCTTCCTGCAATATTTTCCTCTTGCATATATGTATTTTTACAGAATTGAAAGTATATTCTATATGTGATTTTGCATTCTGTTTTTCTCACCAAGTAGTATAATAAGAACATTTTGCACTTCTAAGTTTGATTTTAAAATGCCATGTTGTTTTGTAGTATAACATAATTTATTTGGCTGTTTTATTTTCAATTAGTTTGATCCTAATTTCACACTATTATAAATAAGGCTTTAATTAATGTTTGTACATAACTCTTGATCCTAACCTATAAAAGGTAAACTGCTAGATCAAAAATTGTGACCTTTCATGGATCTTGAGATATATTGCTTACTTACTTTCCAGAAATGTTCTTTTTCAAACTACCTTTAACAAAGAATGAGAATTCCTGTTTTCCTGCATCTTTGTCAAAAATGATTTTTAAAGCATTTAAAAAACAATTTTGGTAATTTGAAATATGAAATGTTATATTCTCTTTCAAATTTCTTATTATTAGCAAAATCAAATATTTTCATATTGTCTTTAACCATCTGTATTTCTCCTAGTTCATTTTATTGGCTATTATTCCCATGTCCTCTTCTATTTAATAGCATTTACTGATAGTAATCTGATTACACAAGAAATTCTATATTAGTCACAGAAAATTTGGAAATGATTCATAGCTTATTCAGTATATTTCTTCATCCTTCTATTGGAACATTTTTTGCTTCTTATTTATAAATCACATCTATTAAATGTTTGTAATTTTCTGTTACAGATATTTCCCTTCTGGATATTGCTATTAAAATGTTATATTTTCTCTATTTTTTTCTACTAATCAAACTGGTTTAGTAATATTTTCAGACATTACTTTTGCTTTCGATTTATCCTGAATTTTTAATTATTTTTCCTTCTTTGCTGGCCTTCTCTTGAATTGAAGATTTTTAAAAATCAATCTTTCCTTTTCTCCTCAACTGATATTCATATTATACACTCTTTCTCCTCTTTTGGTGATTACTCTTAAAATTTTAGCAGGCATAGTTTCAGTCTGAAAATAATGAGCTCTTCCCAAACAATAAAAGGTCCTAAAAACAATTTAAATCTTGTTTTCATCTTATATGTCACAGTTATCTTATTTGTAGTTCTATGAGTTTTGTCACCCCTTGAATTAAACATTATTATTGTTGCTGTGTTATCTGATCAATATGTGTTTAAATTTTCCTATATAGTCACTATTTTCTTCACTCACTGTTCTTTGCATTCAGAGCTTCCTTCTGAAATGTTTCAATCTTCCTATTATTTATCTTTAGAAATTGCTTTGGCACATGTCTTCTGAGAATAAACTCTTAGCTTGCGTCTCCCTGCCTGCCTCTTCAGTTTCACTGAAGCCTTGGAGCATCCCCATTGCTTGCAATCTAAGAAATATTTTGGAAATACACATTATCAAGCATCCAGTTTCTTTGCAGTAGGAGTGCCATACTCAAACATTTTGTTTATATGAAAATGGTTCTGGCTTTTGGCTTCCATTGTTGCAGCTGAGAAATCTTCTGACAGTATAATTGTCATCCTTTTGTAGCAAATCTAGCTTTTCTTACCAATGACTTTTAAAATCTCTTTGTCTTTGGTGTTCTGCAGTTTTACCATGATTTTCCTAAGCATAAATTTATTTGTATTTATCCTTCTTGGAAGATTTTGTGTTTTCTAGGTCTGAGGATTCAAAGTCTTTGTTTACTACTAAAAGTTCTCAGTTATTATCCCTTTGAGTTTTACTCTCCTCCATTTTCTGTGTTCTCCTAAGATTCTGATTAGATGGATGTCAGATCTTCTCATTCTACCTTCAAAATCTCTTAATCTCTCAGTTTAGTGTCTTCCATCTCCTCTCTCTGTGTTTCTTCTGGCTTATTTCTTCAGAGCCTTGTTACAGTTCGCTACTTATTTGTTCAGTAGTATATAATCTGCTGTCTACCCTAGCCACGATATCTTTCAACACATATTTTTTTCATTTTTAAAAGTTCTGTTTGGTTCTTTTCAAATCTGCTTAGCAGTTTTCGAAAGTCTCTTCTTGCTTGCTAGTTTTTATTCCCTCACATTTTATTCCAAACATATTTTTTAAAATTTTATATCCAATCATTTTAATACCTGAAATCCTTGGAAATCTAAATCTATCAATTTCTTTCTGTGGGCTTTCATTCACTGTGGCTTGTTTCCTGGTGTGTTTAGTGATCCTTATGAGCTCCCATTTGTTTTGATCTTAATCTGTGGTTTTCTAGAGGCCTAAATATACAAGGCTTTTCTCCAAAGAGGATTGCTTCTGCTAGAAACCAAGACCTGCCATTATTCTTTAACCATTTCTTCCAAGGTCCCTGGCAAAGTGCAGGGATCTCAAGTTCAGCTTTCTTGCCTTGTAAGTTACTTATATCAGCTTTTATCCTCAGGGCAGCTCTGCTTTCATGTTTGCTTGCTGCTCCCTGCTCCCCTTTCCAGTTTTAGCTGGTTGCCTTGGAACATTCCCTAACTGCAATGCTTTAAAAAGAATTTGGTTATTTTGTAGTGAGAGGACCCTACTTAAATTATAGTTTGTCTTCAATAGCAGCTCAGTTTTCCTGGGTGCAGGTTCTCTTCTTTTTGGATTGATGTTCTTCTCCTGGCATTAGCTTGTTATATTCGTTATCACCACTTTGAGAGTCCAGTATTGGCAACCTCTGAGGGGGTGGAAGGCAACAGGGGTGGGAGGGTTCTCTCTACTTGTAAATGGTTAGTGGTATAGAAACAGTCAAGCCACCAATTTCCTACTGATCTTTTTGTACTCCCTAAGGCTCAAGAACAAGGAGGACTCGGAATACCTATTATGTTTTTTCTTAGCCTCTTAGGGACCAGAGAGCCCAAGGATACTCTGTTAGGGATTATACTGACCTTCCTCTTGGTATTTACAGAGCTCTCTAGACCATGTCTCTGTAAAATTCATACCCTGGGTCTTGATGCTAATTTCTGTGCACTTCCCCAGTTCAAAGAGGGTAGCGTTCGGCAGGAGTTCCCTCAACCAGAGCTTTTACAGGACCCAAGCCCTGTTTGCACATAACTACCCATAGGCCACAGGAGCCGTTTGCCTCAAAGAAGATGATTTTCAGTTGGTAGTAGAGAGAAGTAGACTGTTAAGGTCACATCTTCTCACATTTCTCATAACAAATGCTGTAGAAGACAAAAGGCTTTCTTATTTTAAGAAAATTATTTAGAAAAAATTGGAGATTTTTATAGGCACATTTTTGGTTCTTGAAGTAGGGAAGGATATGGATTCCCCAGGTGCATTTAGAATTTTCTTTATCTTTCTTTTAAAATTATAAAAAGACTTCTCTTCACCAAGACCGTTTAGCAAAAAATGTTTTCAAAAAATTTTTTAGAAATATAAGATTTGGAATTATAACAGAATTATAATGGATTTCATGATTGAATGGAGCATGAATTAAGAATTAAAGATGATTGGTTCTTCAGAATTAACATGATAAGAATAGGACCCATTAACATGGGATGAATATAATATAATACTTAAATTACTGGAATCTGCATGGTTCTAAATTGATATAAGCAGAAGTCACAGTATGTTTAGGCATGAGAAAAGTCATCTGTTTATATTCTTAATACCTTGCTTTATAAATGCCTTAGGTTAACTGTACTTGTAAGTAAAGTACTGCTAACATCTTTCATTCAGAATTCAGTGAGTTCAAAGCTAAAGATATGTATTTATATTTTTTATGCACTTTCAAAATTAAAATTTTATAAATGGAAGTTTTCATTGAGCTATTAAAACTTTATGGTTATCATCTTAAATCACTTAAAATGAATATAAACTATGATGCAGAAGAATATAAAGGAAAATAAACAACAACGAAAACGTAAGCCCAGTTTCACCTCATGGTGTCTGATATGATAAACAGAAACAGTTACAAATACAAAAGGCTTATAACCCTGGTCACCTATATTCATATTGGCTGTCATTCAGCAGAATGATACTTTACTTAAGGATACTGTCATATCATAGTTGAAGCAATGCTAGCATAAATTATTTTTATATAGCAGTCTTGCAGATAAGAAGTGACTGTGTAAAGTAGGCTACAGTATCATTTGTTGGAAAGTCATAAATACACTTTAGCAATTCTTGAGTGCAGTGTTCCAGCTCTGAGTAAAAAAGACTGAATTTCCAGCCCCACTCCCCATCCTTATCCTTTACCTACTCTCAGGTAAAACAGATAGTATATTGGACCCATCCAAAAAAAACTGTGGGCAGATTATATCTGCTGCAACCAAGAACACACAGTATTCAAGGGTATTTTTGAATACTGTCAAACACTTTCAACACTCATTCCTTGTATATATGTTAAAATATTAATGTTTAATATATTAACAAAAAACTAATATTAATATCTTAATTAGTACTGGTTATTCAGTAACAATAACAAAGAGCTAGCTATATTTTTGGCTCATTTTTCTAACTTTTTAGATTGTCTTGAGGGATTTGTTGTGTGTCTGATTGTGTGCAGTTTTATTTTCTGATTTTTGTTTAAATATTTTATTAGGCTATAGTTCCCTATGGCAGTTGTTATTACACTAAATTTATGCCTCTGTTTAATATATTTTCTGCTTACATTTCATGTAAAATCAGTTACTAATTTAACTTATATTTCTTCTTTCTTTCCATTACATGCATTAGTTAGATAATCTGATCAAGTTCATATCCTCAATGGAATAACTGACTGTAAGAATTCTATAAAATGCTGTTACATCAAGTAGAAATCTTATAAGTATAATCCCAGATATTGGAAGTGTAGTGCTAGATATTTTATATGTAGAATCTAAGAAACCAATAATGTTATACTTTAGCTAAGTAAACATTTTCATATGTTCTCATACTTTGCTTTCTTAGAAAATAAAATAGCAACCAGGTCAAAATTTAGGGTATTAAATCTGAAAATTTACCTTAAATCTTAATATACATTTTCTTTTTAATCAAGGATTACAGTTTTACATTTTTCATACCAGAGATCTTTGTTCATATTTATATCTTATAATTTTGTTCATATGTATTTTAAGTCTCATTTAATTTTTGGTTCATGAAGAAAGGCACAGGATTAACCATTAATGGCATATAAAAATAGAGTAGACTTCAAATAGATAGTTTATATGCAATTTTTCATGGAGAAAGGGTCGTTATTTCTTAAGGACTTTCTCATCTCTAACACATTTTAGGAAACAAAAGCAAAAATAACCCAATTTTATTTTTCCATGTCTCATAATAGAAAGTCAATCTTAGAAAGAAATTCTATACTATAATAAATTTATTCAACAAATATTTACCAAAATTACTATGTGCAACTCAGTACAGATGGATATGGAAAAGATACTGTCTCTACCTTCCAGGAATTTATACACTAATGGGAAAGATAAGATGCAGAAGTACCTCTTATATGTTATATATATGTACATATATATGTATATACAATGTGATTAATGCTAAAAGGACAAAAAACAGTTTCTGCTGTATAGCAAAGTGAATCAGCTATACATATACATATATCCCCTCTTTTTTGGATTTCCTTCCCATTTAGGTCATCACAGAGCACCGAGTAGAGTTTCCTGTGCTATACAGTAGGTTCTCATTAGTTATCTGTTTTATACATAGTAGAGTATATATGTCAATCCGAATCCCCCAGTTCATGCCACCCTCCCTTACCCCCTTGGTATCCATAAGTTTGTTCTCTATATCTGTGTCTCTATTTCTGCTTTGCAAATAAGTTAATCTGTACCATTTTCTGGATTCCACATATAAGTGATATTATACAATATTTGTTTTTCTCTTTCTGACTCACTTCACTCTGTAGGACAGTCTCTACGTCCATCCACGTCTCTGCAAATGACACAATTTTGTTCCTTTTTACGGCTAATATTCCATTGTATATATGTACCACATCTTCTTTATCAATTCCTCTGTTGATGGACATTTAGGTTGCTTCCATGACCTGGCTATTGTAAATAGTGCTGTACAGCAGAAACTGGCCCAGCAGTGTAAAGCAACCATACTCCAATAAAAAAAAAAATTGTAGAATACATAGAAAAGAGTAACAAAAATATTACATACTACACCTCAAAACTCATGCAGTTTTGAGTTTTATGCTCAGGGTGGCTAAGGGACAGTAATGCATTATTTTATATTTTGTGAACTTTGAATTAAGTGAATGGATTATGTAGTCAACAAAAATTTCAAACTTGTGTTTTTAAGAAATATGAATATTTTTCTATACCTAGAATAAAAAGCTTTCCATAAAAAAGGGACAAAAAACACAAAGGAGAGAAAAAAATTTTAAACTCAGTATATTGTTGTATGTTTCATGAAAAATTATAGTAGTTCTTGGCCTTTAAAGATAGATGAAATGTCAATAGGTAGAGGAAGGAGTAGAGTTGAGATAGGGGAAGAGTAAAGAGACATGCCAAGTTGAGGGAGCAATATGAGTAAAAGACAAGAGACAGAAAAGAGTGTTGTACATGTATGAAATGGTAAAAAGGCAGGATTAGCTGAATGAGGAAGAAATTGTGGGGTTCAAGGTAGATGTTGGAACATATTATGGAAGTCAATTTTAATGAGATGCTAAGGACCACACAGAAATTTTTTGAGCAGAATTTTGTGATTGGTTTTAGAAAATGTCTACTTGGCAGCATTCTGTATCATTAATCATTTTGAAGAATAATTGAGATGGAGAAACAAGCTGGCCACTTAAGCCCTGAACTAGTAGCTGTCAAAACGTTAAGGAGCAAACATATTGAAAACTAGGAAGAGGCACAATTTACAGAACGAAATAGCTGATTAAATATGGAAATGGAGTCTGGGGCACAGAGAGGGAAGGACCAGAATGCTGCGAGTTCCTCATACATGCTAGAAGTCATGGGTGTGAGAAGAGAAAAGAGAAACAAAGACAGAATCTCTGGAAATTGCTACAATTAAAATGTTGGAGGCATAGTGGAGGAAAGAAAGTATCAAATGACAGAATGGGAAAGAAGCAAATTGAGTTGTTTAGGACCATTAGAATTTAGAAAAAGAAGGCATGCCAAAAAGGATGAAGTGACAAACAATGCCATCCATTTCATAAGCAGTCAGTGAAGCTGAGAACTAGGGAGAGGAGATGGAATTTGGTAATTGTGTAGTCATTGGCGACTTTTGAGGAAGTAGTTTCTATTGAAGGGAAGAAACAAGACCATAAAGACTGGGTTGAAGATGAGAACATGGGTGCAACAAGGTGGACTGCTGTTTTGAAATTGATAATGTCCTAAGGAAGGAAGGAAATGAGACAGTAGTTTAAGAAACTGTCAGGTTCAAGAGAAGTTCCTCTGGGAGAAGAATTACTGATGTGGAAAAAAATGTAGGTTAGGATAGAGGAGAGGGAAAAGCAGAGAGAGGACCAAGGAGACAAGTATAAGGATTAATTTTGGAAAGATAAGAGAGGATAAGAAAATGAGTAAAGGGAATTTTGAGCAGTTCCATGTGATAGTTTACCTTTGATGTTCTTATTTTTTATGGTACTATTAGAAGTAAGGTTACCTGACTAGCATGAGCTGAGGGTGTAAGGTGGAGGCTTAAGAATAATAGAAGAGATGTAGAACACTTGTTGGAAAGGCTATGATAGCTGGTTAAGACAGGAAACTGGGAGTTATCCAAGATTTCTCCTTCTACTCTGTTCTCCATTTTCCATCAGTCATTGAGCCCTGTCAGTTCTACAATGTAAATATAAAATTCATCGTCACTACTACTTTTCTGATTTCAAGCCTCAAGGTCTTTTTTTCCTGATCTTACTATATTACCCTCCTTACTGGTCTTCCTGCCTCTATCTACCTTCCTCCTCCAGGCTTTTTTCCACTTTGCTATCAAAGTGATCTTTCTAGGGTGCAGATATGTGTGTATCACCCTTCTCAAAATTCCCCAATGGATCCTCATCTCTTACAGTGAAAATTCAAATTCCTCTGCATACTGTACCGTATCCTACAGTCCTTTCCTTTCTTATTCCATCTTTTCTTGCCCTCTCACCCCAATAACCTGATCCCTACCCAACATCCCTTGCCTCTATCCTTGTTTCTGCTGTTCACTTGTCCTAGAAGAAGTTGCCTATCTGGTAGAATTCAACAAATTCTTCTGGTCTGAAAAAAAAAGAAAGAACATTTGAATAAAAGAAGAGATGAATGAAAAACCTTATCTTAAGGTGACAAAAAGGATTGCTAAGCAGCAATGAAAACCCAAAGGAACTTAACATGAATTTTAGTAAGGACAAGGACTTTGTCTTAAAACTGGGATCAGAAATGAGGAAAGCACCTAGTAGGGTTCACTCAGGGTTAGATACTGGCAAGGTGAATAAAGATAATCAAGTTAATGAGAGATGCTGGGATACCAATATGAGAGCCTCTTTTAAATTTGCTGGGGGTGGGAGCGAGGAGTTCGATAGGGAAGGCAGGTAAAAGGCTGTGGCTGACATTATAGATGCTCAAGGGATAGAGAGTTGAGATTAATTAATTAGTTAACTCTATTTATTTACTAATCTAACATTTATTGCATACTTCCTTTATGTCAAGCATTGAGAATACAGAAATTAATATAGGAGCACAGTCCCTACTCTTGCGAATAACAATTAATTAGGAGTGAGGTGGAAATTCAGTGCTCAAGATCTTAAAGAGATTTGAGTTATTAGGGCTGCCTGGTTTTGCCTTTTTATTGATCATTAACAATTAAGTAGATATGTGTTCTAATCATCCAATATTACAACTTCCTTACTTCACTTTAATGCACTAAAACACACACACAATGGCCCAGAATTTAAAAACAAAAAACGAAAAACAACTTTGTTTAGAGAAGCTGGTGATTTTGAGTGAACAGACAAAATCTTTTGGTGACCAAATTGGAAAATGGTATTTAAAGACTATGTTGTCCACGTGCACACATGTATCTTCACAGAGGGGAAAAGTAAGTGTAAATGATTTATGTACTCTATGTGAGTAAATGTGAGTAAATATTGAGTATTATTAAGCCTACGTACCTTTTTTCAAGATTTTACTTTTTTAGAGCACTTTTAGGTTCACAGCAAAATTAAGAAGGTACAGAGATTTCTCATATGCCTGCCCACTGCTCTCACACATACCCTACCTAAGTTTTTTGCCTATAACTGCTTGTTAGAATATTCACTTTCAAAATTATATGAATTTTTGAAGTGTGTATTGTATATGTGGCCCTTGAATCTCTCTTTGAAATGATACATTATGACTTCTGTGTGTATGTTTTGGGGAACTTTTAGGAAGTACATTCTCGAAATAGAGTAATTTTACTTTATATACATTTAATTTCAAGAAGTTCCATAGAACATTTTATTAAAAGTACATCACCTTTTGATGATCCCATTTATTTGCAAAGAAAATAACAAGAAAACGTGCCATGCGCTATGGTAGGCACTCCAGACAACACAAAGGTGTTTCTGATACAATCAGTGCTCTAGACTATCTTAGAGCCTACTGTGGAGAATGACATCAGTTTCCCCACCCCTTCTGTTATCCCCTTCTCCTCTGCCCCTGCTGCTCCTTTCTTTCTCTCCCAGATTAGTTCTGTTACTCCACATGCTCTCATGCATTATAATAGCTCACGCACATGATAATAAACCTGAAGCACAATGAGATCCCATAATACTTTTGATTCATTAAAGAAAGTTTAATTTTAGTATAATTAGTAATAAAAGAAATTTTATTGTAATGAGATTAGTATAAGATCACTCTTTCCATCATAACATTTGATTAACTGCATACCTCCAGTCTCCCGCTGTATTGAATGCAGTGTAAGTGTATGAGTACATAAATGCATGTATAAATGCGTATGCACAGTTTTTATTAAGTACTGAGAGAAAATGTGGTTGACTTAATGACATATTATTTAACTATTTTTCTATGTATTCTTGAATTATCAAGGCAATACAGACGTCGTAACATCAGTTATTAATTTTATATAATGTTAGTTTCTCTCTCTGATTAGAAAATTAAAACATTCTAATTATAGAAACTTTGGAAAATACAAGAAAGTATATTATAAACCTAAGCCTCATCCATACTCTCTAAGTTCTAGCAAATGTACACAGTCATGTAGTGACCACCTCAGTCTAGATAGAGAATGAGTTCCCTCATGCCCTTCTGCAGTCAATTCCATCCCTCTTCCCTAAACCCCTGGCAACAACTGATCTGATTGTTTCCTTATAGTTTTGCCTTTTCTGGAAGGTCAAATAAATGGAACCACATACTATGTAGCCTTTGATGTCTGACTTCTTTCACTTGGCATAATGCTTTCAAGATCCATCTATGTCATTGTAGGTGTCAGTAGTTTGTTCTGTTGCTGAATAGCATTCCATTGTATGGATGCACACAATTTATTTGTCCAGTCACCAGGTGTGATGGACATCTGGATTATTTCCAGTCTGGAACTATTGTGAATAAAGCTGCCATTAACACTTTCATATAGGTCTTGATATGGAAATATGTTTTTATTTCTCCTGGGTAAATATCTATCGGTAAAATTGTTGGGTCATAACATAAAAGTATATTTAACTTTAACAATTTTCCAAAGTGGCTGTACCACTTTGTATTCCCATCAACAACATCTAAAAGTTTCAGTTGCTTTGCATCCTTACTAGGTATTGTTGACTTTTTGAATTTTGTTTTGTTACTCTAATATGTGTATGGTGGTATATCATTGTTGTATTTGGTTTTGAGGATACCTAAACTTCTTTTCAATATAGATAGAGCCTGCCTATCCATTTATAGGTATCCATATCTTCAAGTATTAAATTTTTTCCATAGATATATATGCGTAGACACCAACTAAGGGATATTCTAAAATAAAAGACTGGGAGTAGGGGATATCTAATATATGCCTATAAAATAAGAATCCAGAAATGTAACTTTGGAAAACTATTTTCATAATACCATTGTATTTTTCCAGCTTCCTATGAGGCCCTCTTTAGTGACATAACACCATTAAATAAGAAATAAAATATTAATATCAAAGATTAATTTTTAACTTTTGTAATGAAAAAATTTAAGCATATGTAGAAATAGAAAAATGAATTATATTCCCCAGCTTTAGCAGTTGGTGGCTCATGGCCAATCTTGTTTCATCTCTATCCCCCTTTTCCCCCAGCTCCACAAGTGGTTATTTTGAAGCAAATCCCAGGCACCAAAGATTACATTTTAATTGAATCTCAGTGCTCTTGAGTTATCATATTAGTATCGAAAATAACTCTTTTTAAATGTTTAAATTTTAAAAATTAATTTCTAGTATTTTTCTCTAAGGTTTTATCAGTCTTTTGGTTTGACCTATTTATATGTAAAGTGTAAAGTATTTGCTAGGTATATTATTCCAAGCATTTATTCAATAAGCTATGGGGAATCATCACAGCTGAATGGGAATAAAAACTCATTAAGTGAGATTGTTTTACTTTATTAGCATATTGTATATATAGTTTCTTTGGTAGTACTGTATAGACATTAAATTATAAGAATTGCAGGTCTGCCTAATGGAAGGTGCTACTTAAGTTAACAATATAGGTCATTTGATCTATTTTTTTATTTACTGCATTATAATTTTTAAATTACACATTGACTATAATCCTAGGAGTACTTTCTTAATTCTTATTATAATACTGATCTAATTTTTCTCACTGGGAAGCTCAACTGAAGTACATAACTGGTTTTAATTAAGAATGAAAAAAAAAGAAAAAGAAACTTCACATCATTAGGAATTCTTATTTTTGCCACTCTAACAAAAAAGAGCATAAGCAATATGAGATTAATCAGATGTGAGAAATGATAACCAACCACTTTAAGGGCCACCTATGATAAACTATAATAATTGGGGAAGTAACCTTGACATATTTCAGTCCAAGTATGCGTATCCAGAGTTTATTATATTCCAGACTGTATCCGTTACCAAAGATGTAGGGCCAAATTAACTTTAATGCTGCAGTCTTCACAAGACATTCCATAGCTAGCAATAACATTAAGATAATACTGTTAAAATAAGAATTTCAATTAATAAGGCAGATGAGACTGTGAAAAACATGACAGCCTTAATGAGCAGTAGGAGTTGGTATTCACTTTGGTAAGGAACATAGTTATCATAGATAGAAAGGAAACAAAATACAACCTTCAACCTTTCATATTGTGTCATGTCACCTGCTATTGATGACAGCTTTGGGTTCAAATTCATGTCTGTTCATTCTCACAGACTGGCGCTAGGATGATGGTCCAGTGGATCTTTCAGTTGCAGCTAGAACACCTTCATTTCTGTAGTGTTTCATTTTTCCAAATAGCTGAAAGCATTTGTTCTTATCACATGTTTGTTAAGAAAGGGGATCGAGGTATTGGTCCCTTCTTGCAGGTTGGAAAGCTGGATTAGTAAATCAGTGGTCACATTGGGAATAGATTCAAATTACTTGAAAGTTCACCAAATGCTTATTAAGGGTACTGATTTTAACCAAAGCATGTGTAATGAGTAAGACCCAAGTACAGTGTCATTCTTTGTGTTATATTAGACATGTCCTCGTTTTTTAACTTTACAGTGGTGGGGAGAGAAGGAACTAGTGAAGATCACTGGTGGGGTTCAGTAAGATCAGAGGAGAAAAAGGCTGCTATTGACAGCAGTCTCTTCTTTGTAGCCCTTAAGCAGAAGCCACTCCTACAGTGGCTGTCCCTACTAGCTTTGTTAGTCAAGCTGGTGAATGTGTACAGTCATTGTCTTCCTGGTGTGATTTAACACAGAAATCTACCCCTAGGGCAGCTGGCAATGTGGAAGCACACTCTTACGGGTCCTGAAGTTTCAATGCTGTTTTATACAGTTAAGGAAGGCTAAGAGGCCATCCTGCTCATCTGATCTATAAATCATTTGCTTAGTGTTAGTGATCAGTTGCATCATTTTTGCCGCTCTGTTGTAAATTTTTAGGGTTTAAAGTTTCTTCTTGTTCACTTTGGATTTTTCCATGCATGTGCAAATGGAGATTTTTCTTTACATAAAGAATAAACCTATATGATACCTTTGGCTATTTTTAAAAGTCTGGGGCTCCTTTCTGCTTCTGGAAAAGCCTAAAGACTGTTTTGGTTTTAATTTACCCTATATGTCACTATTTATTCGCCACTTATATAATATAATCATTTTCCTCAATTTCTTTATGAATACATTGCTCTTAAAACACTTTCATCCATATTGCTTGCTCTAGAGCATGACCAATTTTCATAGTCTTTACTACAATATGCTGTATAATACCCATAATGTTTGTGCTGTCTACTCTCATATTTACTTAATCTGTCATCGAAGGGAGCATGGTTGCTGCCTTTAAGTGAACCAATCGATTATACAGCATTATGCTTAGCTTCCACAAGCAGAAATTTTGTTTTCTCCCTTAGGAACCTTAATTCTGGAAATGAGCATCCCATCTAGATTCAGAATGGTCATTTATTAAATGCAAATGTATTTTAGCTTACATAATACATATTTAAATGATAGATCTATAAGTAACAGTTAAAATGTATATGGCAATTTATTAGTGTCTATGATGATTTTAAATATAATCACAATGAAACTGATTTAAATTACAAATATTACAGTAAATCATTCAAGAAGAACCAGAGAGTTCAGATGCAAAATTTATGCTCTTAAATTAATCAGTTAATATACTGTCTAAAAATCTAAAATATGATACCATATTATTGGAGCAGCTTTGCTAAACACAACTTATACTTTTTAAATGTGAGAACATAGTGGATTTCAACTACATTGTTATAATAATTTAGTATGTTTTTTGTCCTATCTATTTTATTTTCTTTCCTCCTATATCACTGGAAACAATGAACCAAGAATCCCAAAATAAGGAAAACTCACTATATTTCTTCTCATTCATTCTTTTTTGTCCTGTTAATTGTACTTAGAAACTCAACATTGTCATTCCCTGGGCTTCTTTTATATATAGCCTTGTGGTGTATCTGAACATACAGATTTATATATAAATTTTAAAAATTAATAAAAAAATAGTCTTCATAATCTTTTAGTAAAAAATAAAGTATAAAAATAGTAAAAGACATATAAACATTAAAATGTTGAACAAAAAGTACTTTTATTATTTAGTATCACCTTTAAACATGTAATTAATATTAACATCCTCAGAATAATGTTTAAAACTGATCATTTGAAAATGTTATTTTGGCTGTCATGCATTCCTTTTGGTGGAGAATAATTGGTTCATTTCATTGTAATCAGGTTTAGATCTTAGTAACATGTACATCTCTTGGAGGACTGTTGTTTTAAAATTGTAAGAGAAATAAAGAGGAATGAAATCAAGGGCAAGAGTGTATTCTCTAATGCAAAGAACATTAAATTTGAAATCAGAAGACTTAATTCCAGTTCCAGTTCTACTTTTTGCTTTGTGACCTTGAGAAAGTAACTTAAGCTTTTCTGAGCTTCAAGTTCCTCATTTATAAAGTAGTGGTAAGAAATACGTTGTATGCCTAGCACTCAGAGTCCTCACTGGATCAAATAAGGTCTGCTACATTTAGATAGCACATCACATTTTTATGTATGTTTAGCAAACACATCATTGCTAGCTAAACATAAAGTATTCTAGCAGAGATTTACTATCCAACATTTTCATTTATACATTTTTAATAATGATTTATTGATTATCCTTAATGTACAAGGAACACTGCTAGAGATCAGGGAAATAAAAGTGGATAATATAATACCCAACCACCTCAAATTCTAGTGGGGAAAAGCATAGGAACGCATAATAAATACTTTCATTTCAGTCATTGACTTTAATGTTGTTGGTTGAATGTTTTCCAAGGACAAGTAATTCTTATATTAATAAGAGACATTATGAAAGTTTAAAAGAAAATATCTAAAATGAAACAGAATTAAAAATCTAGATATAGATCAAATTATGTGCGGAAATTTAGTATATGAAAAAAGAGGCATATGCATCAGTGGGGAAAATATGGGCTTCTCAGTAAGTGGCATTGGGATAACTGAATATCTATATAGAAAAAGGGAAAACAGAATCTGTTCCAAATTGAATAGAATCAAATTCTACAAAGATCCAAAGATTTTTAAAGGGAAGCAAAGAAACCAGCTATAAAAATAGGCAAGCGATTATAAACAGTTCACAGGAAAAAGAAATGCAAAGAGCACAGAATATAGAAAACCATGTTCAAATTCACTCACAATAAAAAAATTAATTAAAATTAATTGAGATTACTTTTATTATCAATAAGATTGTCAAAAATCCAAAAGATTGGTAACATGTTTGTAGCAGGCAGAATAATAGCCCTCAAAGATATCTTCATCCTAATCCCCAGAAGTTTGCATGGGAAAACATACTTTGCAGGTATGATTAAACTAAGTATTGTGAGACATGGAGATTATCCTGGATTATCCAGATAGGCTTAATGTTATTATCACAAAGGTCCTTACCAAAGAAGAGGAGAGACAGGAGAGTCAATCAGAGGAGAAGATGTGACAATCAAAGCAGAGGTCAGAGTGATGCGGTTATTGGCTTTGAAGACAAGAGGGGGCCACAAGCCAAGGAATGTGGGTTGCCTCTAGAAAAGAGAAACAGCAAGGAAACAGTTTCTCCCCTAGAGCCTCCAGAAGGAAAACACCTGCTGACACCTTCATTTTAGCCCAGGGAGTTCTGTTTTTTGACTTTTGATTTCCAGAACTGTAAGGTAATAAATTTGTATTGCTTTAATCTACTAAATTTGTTGTAATTTGTTACATAGCAATAGACAACTAATTCAGTAATCTAAGAGAAAGGTTGTGGGAAAACAGACACTTTCATATCTTGTTGTGAATGCAAATTGTACAACTGCTATGGAGGAGAATTTTACTATGTTTACTTATACACTTACTCTTAGATCCTGCAAACCCATCTCTACTGCAGTGACAAATATGAAAAGATATGCAGAAGGCTATTGCATTGCTACTTTTAATAGTAAAAACGACTGACAACAACTCAAATATCTATCAATAGTGGACTGGTTAAATGAAGTGTGGTAAAATGTTGTACCATGTAGTTTTTTTTTTAATTTCTATATTTTGCTATGGAATGATCTCAGGCAATATTGTTAAGTGAAAGTAGCAAGGTGGAAAAAAAGTAAATAATATATGTCACTATTTAGCTAAGAAGGGGGAGAATGTAAATATAAATAAATACAAGCATATTTTCTTTTAAAAGTGAAAGGATAAATTAAAAAGCCTTTTTTGTGTTGTTGTTGTTTTTTAGTGGTTATTCATAGGGCTGAAAAGGGAATAGCATGAAAGGAACAAGGATGGACAGACCTCTTTAAGTGTACTTTATATTGGAGGTCTGACCCTGGAATCATATAAATGTGTTACAATTACAAAGCAAAATTAAATAAAAATGGAAAAGGGAGCAATCTCTAAAAACTCAATGTCTGAATCAACAAATTAACCTAAATTGGGACTGAGTCAGTGGCAAAACCATGCAGAGAGAACCTATTTCAAGTGATTTTAAATACACAGTATTTGACTGTATACCTTAGTGGGATATACCCTTAAGACATTAAAACTACAAATAAATCTGTTTTTATTAATTGTATTGTCAGATGTAATATATAATATTATGTTAAATTGTATTATAGCATAAAAGCAATTATCAATACTGTTAGGTATCAAGATTTTTGATGTAAGAGAAAAGAGATACAAAAGTAAAACAACTTAACTCTAAATTGGCAATATCACTATGAATTCATGATATATTTTTCCTCTTTAAAAAAATTCTGAGGGAGTATAAAGGCCTGGCCCTCTTGGCCCAACTTGATTGTTGAAAGATTATTCTAGCTCTAGATGTCCTCTAGATATCTTAACCCTTTCCCTCTGTCCAGTTAGACTTTGTTCCTCTCCCCTTCCACATTTTTTTTTAGTCCATAGGAACTTCTGCTTGCTAACTCCATCTTCCAGAGGGTCTGCTTCCTTGAGAGTTCAAGGAATTTATGACACTGAGTTCTGTTGCCCAAAACTTCCTAGAACAGTGACCAACCCAGTAGCAATAAATACCTCTTGTGTCCAGAATGAGGCCTCTAAATACCATTTCCCGGAAAGGGTCCTTAGAGAAATGTTTGATTCCAGGCCTGGAATAGGCAAAAGACAAGAAAGCTATCAATGACTATTTTGCTCACATCAGAAAAATTCAGGAACCAGTTTGAAGAAGTTCTTGTTATTCAGAGATAGTACAATTTGAACAATTAACAAAACTATATTAACAAAAATAATAACTACTATTAATTGAAACACATCAGAAATGTTAAAATTTATGAATTTATAATTATAATTAAAATTGTCATGTTTGGAGAATGCTAGCAAGTAATTATTTTGAAAATTGATAAATATAGGGATATAATCAAGTATTTATCTTACTTTTCCTATAAAAACTATATAAAATTCTCAGTAAACTAGGAATAGAGGATAACTGCCTCAACTTGATAAGGAATATTTACAAAAAACCAACAGCTAACATCATACTTAATGGTGATAAACTCAAAGCTTTCCCACTAATATCAGGTACAAAACAAGAAAATTGAGACCAACCAATTAAAATAAAAAATATAGAGAGAGTGTTATCAGAAAGTAAGAAGAGTAAAGACCAGGGGAAGGTCCGGTGGGGAGGAGGAGAAGACAAAGAAGAGGAGGAGGAGGAGGAAAGGGGAGGGAAAAGGAGGGAAGAGGAGTGGTTGAATCCAGATTGTTTCATAGGGGAATCTGACTAAGCTTTCAGGGAACAAATGGTGTCAATGCTATCTAAACTCTTCTAGAGTATAGAAAGAGAAATACATCCAAAAGAGGAGTGTGATTGGATTTCAGAAAAAGGAGAGAGTACTTTCACCTAGGAGACTAGTAAAACTTTGGATTCATTTAGTTGGTTATATATTCAGCAGATGCTTACTGAGCACCTACTATGGGCTAAACTTTGTTGTAGGCACTGTGATTCAGCAATTATTGAAACAGTCAAAACTGCTGCCCTCACATAGCTTATGAAGATAGACAAACTTAAATACTGTTTGACAAATCATTAGATAAGGGAACATTTGCTGAGAGGATTCATAAATTACAGCTTGTCTAGTTATCAAAGAGCAATGTATGTCTTAGAACCTTAAAATAATTCCAATCATAGATTTTATAACCTTAAAAATAATTTGTCATAAATTTTAAGTGTATTAATAACATTTAATTATGTAGTGATATGTGTGAATAATTAGTCAGTCCTGTGTACCATTTAGATTTATAACTCAAGATTTCACTGTAAAGAGAAAAGAATTCAATTTGATTTTCTCCTCTGGAGATTCTTTAACTACATAGTAGCATTACTTTATTAATGACAATAAAAGGAAAAAATAACGATATTGAATTAAAATACACTTATCAAAGACTATAATAAAATTAACAATGTTTTTAAAAGTTAATTTGCTTTTTAATTATCCCACTATAAGTACATACATTTGAAAAGCAATAATATATAAGCAAGATACATTATTTTTTTAATATGTAGATGATGTTTGAAATATTAAAAAATTCCTATAATATAAATATTATTAATTACATAAATATTTTATAAATATAAATATTATAATTATATTAATTATATAAACATATAATTATTATATATTTATTAATATTAATATTTATTATCATAATATTATACTATAATATTATTTATTATTAATATTAATAATTATACATAATTATAATATTAATTATATAAATATAAATATTATTAACTACATAAATATAAAAGACTCTTCCCCATAACTCCATAGTCCCCTACTCCATGGGTCCTTGGCCTATAGATTGGGAGGCTTTACTGGAAATAGAGCTATCTTTTCAGGAAAATGTATGGTGGCCATCCGTTTCATTTAATTTGCTTTACCAATGAAATCCCACAGAAACAAAATGTTTCCAATACTTTGATAAATTGAGTTGTCCAGAGAGAGAACTGTTATGTTTGAGTTTGGTCAAGGACTAAGGACAAACCTGGGAGACTCCCTCCTTCCGCTTAATGTTGTGTGGTACTAGGTGAATTGGCTTACCAGTGGCACCATTTCTTCATCTAGGAGACAGGGATAATGATGCCTGCCTTCATATGTTGTGAACGTGAAATGAGATAGACGGATGGAGTTGCTGATACTATTAATGCCGTATCATTATCAATGATAAAAAATTTTCAGGTCAACTTAATTATCAACCTTTTTAAATAGAGACATAGATGTAGAGAACAAACATATGGACAGCAAGGGGGGAAAGTGGCGGGGGGGTGGTGGTGGTGGTGTGATGAATTGGGAGATTGGGATTGACATGTATACACTGGTATGTATAAAATAGGTAACTAATAAGAACCTGCTGTATAAAAAAATAAATAAAATAAAATTTTAAAAAAGTATTCAAAAAATATATATATATTTCAATTCTCATAGGTTAAGCATAAAAATATATGAAAAAATAAGTTAGTTCTTTCCCCACCTTTTTAAGTAGAATACATGTAACAAAATCAATTATTTGTATGAGAATCTTTTTGTTATTGTTTTAATATCAATAACAAACTATTTGTATTACAGTTTTAAAATACTCTATTCAGTCTTCACAGCAGTCCACTGAGATAGGCATTTTTACTGTCCCCATCTCAGAGATTTAAAAAGTGAGCTCAGACACACCATTATGAAAATTAGCCCTCATTATCCTGTATTGTTTATGCAGATGCAGAAGTTCTGAGTAGTTAGACTGAATTTGTCCTGTCTTGAGGTAAACAGGCATTTTAAAATACTTTTTGTTTTGATTTACCTTTATCTTTAAACCAGGGTTTCTCAACTTGGCACTATCAACATATTGGGCTGGTGATTCTTTGCTGTGGGGCTGTTTTGTGAATTGTAGGATGTTTAGCAGCATCCCTGGTCTCTACCCACTAGATGCCAGTAGCACCCCTGTTGCAGTTGTGACAACCAAAAAGATCTCCAAACATTGTCAGATGTCCCCTTGGGGGTAACTAGGGGACATTTGTGAGAACAAATGAGTGAGAGCAAGTGAGAAACAGTGAGAACCACTGCTTTAAACTTTAGCATAGCAAAGTTTTAATTATTAGGTTCTGATTAATATGTCTTGTTTTTAGTAGAAAGTAAACATAATGATTTTTAAGGTATTTTATGATGATACAGTCACTAAATATTTGAGTAAATGGAATTTTATAATTGTGAACCTATGAAATTATTCTGATAAAAATTTACAGAAATAAAAATGTGAATTTTAGTCAAAATAAAGAGAAATTGCACATAGATGTATATATATTTCTTTCCATATACTTTATTGCATACAATTTATTCAGTTAATGCTTCCCACAAGACATTGCTCATTACCTTACTCTCTTTACAAAAAAAAAGTGACTAAATTTGTACTAAATGTATTTGTGTTTTTAGTTTTCATTGGTTTTGTTTTTGATTTTACAAATACTAATTAAATTTGAGGAGGGAAGAAGTTCGTTTATTTATTTATTCATTTATTTATTCATTTTTGTTCTAGTATGTGTATCATTCCAAAGATTTTTTTCCAAAAGTACATGTCATTTTCCTCCTTCTAAAAAACAATATATAAATGAAAAATATATTTTAATATTTTAAACTGTTACTGAATTTTTAATTAAAATAAATCATAATTTTAAACACTCCTAAATAATATGTCTAGAAGACATTAAAATGTTGAATAAAACAATTTGTAATCTAATTAGATTACTTATCAGGGTATATCATTTCCTATTATCCTATTATCCTTGATTGAAAGAAAGATAAATATTAATGTTGGGTTATCATTAGTGTAATTAAGCCATTGAATTTTAAACACCTTTTATTTTGAAACAAAGCATGTATTTAATATATGTAGCATCACAATTTCTTATTAGCTATGAGTAAAGGAAATACAGATAACAAAAACAGAAAGAAGATAGTAGGCAAACTTTTGTTCTAGTTGCCTGAAAGATTATCAAGTAGTAAGTAATGCCAGCAGAGCATGAAAATGACCAGTAATTCAAGAATAGATCGGACAAGGTAGAGTTTGTTGTATTTTTAACTACAGAAGGCTGGTCAATAGCTGTACTCAATTTGCCGTTGTTTCCCCATGGAAAGCTCAGTTTGTTAGCTTTAGGATAGGCTCAGTCAATGAACTCTTTTTTACTAAGAGAAATGATCCATGGGAGGTCCCCCGAGGAGTAAAGTCATGAGAAAACGCAGGCAGCCTTTCATGCTATACGGCACAACCAGGGGAGTAAGACTCTGACCTATTTGAGGTAGCTTTTCAGAGACTGTGCTGTTGGAGCTCTTTTTAAAAAAATCAATTCGCATTATCAATAGAAAACTGGAGATGATAGCAAAAAGCTGTTTTTATTAGAAAAAGTTTTCTTCTATTATAATAATACATTATTTGAAGTGCTTGAAATTGGCCTCAGGTAATATTAACACATATTAAAGATGACAGTAATCACACTTTGTAAGTTTGCCTCTTTGTAGGTACCCTTTGTTGTCTACTAGTAGGACGATTTGAGAGGTGGGGAAGACACCCATACTTGGGTGAGATAAGCAAAAACACACATTCATTAATAGTATGTGACCCGATTTCAAAAGAAGGATGCAGCACCTCATGATCCATATATGTGTTGATGAGACACAAAAACCATAAATAATTTTCCCTCGTTATATATTGCCTACAGTTAAAGTCTCCATTTGGGCAAATAATACTGAAGAGCAATGTCCTATTGACAGCATTAGGATTTTTTCCCCATTTTTATATTCCTTCTTATTTCCAAAAGAGAATTGAGGTGACTTACAGTGAACGGGACAGACAAAATAAAAGCACAGCTTTTGTTGTTGGTGGTGGTTTTTGTTGTTTGTTTTTTAGTAAATAGTGGCATATAAGGATAAACTTTGGAGTCAAACAGGCTTGGATATAAATCCTAGCTTTTTCTCTTATTTGTCTTGGGGAGGTTAATTCAGTTCTTTGAACTGTTTCCTTAAAGCAGGCACAATAATGACTACGTAAGGATTTTTGCAAGTATTAAATTTGCTAAAGTAGGTAAAATACCTAGCATAACGCCTGGATCAAAGTGGGGCTCAATAATGAGCATTTCTTTCCCCCCACTTTTCCCTTCCCTAAGAATATGGAGGTTCCAAGGAAGCTTGCCCAGAAGGACTCTTTTCTCCCTCTTCCATCAAAGCATTTTTTCTTTAATTGAAGTATATAGTTGATTTACAATGTTGTGTTAGTTTCAGGTGTACAGCAAAGTGATTCAGTTATATATATATTATATATATATATATATATATAATATATATATATTCAGTTATATATTTGTGTGTGTGTATATATATATATATATATATATATATATATATATATTCTTTTTTCAGATACTTTTCCATTATACGTTCAAATCATTATTTTTTAAGAATCCAGGATCACAATAATGAAAGAGTATCCAAGTTACATATGTATGAATTTGTCCATTGGCAGCATTCATTTACTCATCAAACTTTTTTGAGCATCTACTCTGTGTAACACACCTAGATATGAACTATGGAGGACATGAGAAACAGTTGTAATGCCCCAGCCCCAACAAGGACCTTTTTGATCCTTGGAAAAAGGAATTAGAAGAAACCTCAATTTCCTTCTTCCTTCCTGTTTTGAAAACTCTTAGTAGATATGTCGGTAAGCCTGGGAGCTGTATTCCTCCTGATGACTTCTTCAAAAAGCCTGCCTTTTCTTTTGGCAGATTGGCTAGGATTTGTATGATCTCATCCATGATGGTTGGAAATACACAGAGGAGACATTAATTGAATGCATAAAATCTAACACTTCCTAGCTAATAATGAAAAGTTCAACATTAAGGATTCATTGATAGGATAGTCACTTAATATGAGAAGAAACAATGCAGTGGTATAGAACTCAATAGCTGAAAAAAAAAATCAGAACTTAGGGGATTGATACCTTCATGTAATTTCTTTTGATTGTAACATGAGTTGGGGAAGAAGAGTGCTTTTACAGCCCATCTAAAGCTAAGCCTCTCAAAAAAATACTATATAAATACTCTATAAAAAGTATAATAATAAAAAAATTACTCCATACTTTAAAAATAACTATCAATAACTTATATTGACAGATTCTAACTATAGAAAAGTTTTAAAGTTAAACAGTTAATGATTAAAATAATCATTCTCTAACAAGTTTACTTTTGAATTTCTCCAGTGGCTTACAAAATAACAGCTTATAGTTTTTAAATTGTGTTTAAATATATTTACCCACTTTTGTTTAAATTATTGAAATATTCCTTTTCAACTTAAAAATTAGGTCTGTAGAAACACTAATACTTAAAATATGAAGGCATTACATTATTTTAAAATATGCTCTTCACTTTTTTATAGCATTTGTATAATATTGGATTACATCTCAGTTAGATTGTGAACATTTAAATAATCTGTACAGGTTATCATAAAAATTATAATGCAATAAATATAATGTACTGACATTCTTATCAATGAGGTCTTCTTATGTTTTGCATATACATTTTAATCCTATTACTGTATACAATTTGTATCAAAGGTTAGGATTTATTCATAAATTAATGCACTTATTGAACAACTATCATAGGTCTGGCATTATGCTAAGCTGCATATGAAAAGATTAATGAAACTTGGGCCTTGCCCCTGAGGCACTCAGAGTCTGTTGAGGGAGAGGCAAGACACTTGACTGTGCGACATAACAATAAAAGATGTACATATTCTCTAGGAACAGAGAGAAAGGAGGAACAGTTATGATCAGAGAGGAAGTGGAGTCATTGTTTCAGTGAAAGGGCAATATATAAGCAGAATCCTGTGGGGGAAAAGTAAGAGTTCCCCTAGAGAAGAGAGGGCATTACACAAAGCTAGCCAAGAGGGAGCATGGTACGGTTGGCCAAGTTCAATATGGTCCAAGGGAAAATGGTGAGAGGCAAGGAAGGGGAGTAGTGGATGGTCACAAAGTCTGAATCCTGTAGGCCCCAGGGAACTGGAGAAGATTTTAAAGCACAATCCATCTGTATTCTGGATAAATCCTTCTGGTGGTATTATGGGGAATAAATTGGAAGAAAAAGACTGAAGGCAGAAAAAGATGTTAGGAGGCTATCTGGTCAGAAAAGAAACAAGAGTAAACTAAGTCTATTCATTCATTCGTTTATTTAACAAATACCTGATTTCCAACTATGTGTCAGGCATTGTTCTAGGCACTAGAGATTCAGCATTGAAAAAACAGACAAAATTCCTATGCTCCTGAATTTTATATCCTAGGCAGGAAAGGTTTCGGGCACCCTTTTCCCAACCCCAGCCGAGTTGTTCATCCAGGACAAGGGTGATTTCTAGGTAATCCTTTGTTTTATGTTGTATTTTTAATAACTTAAGAAAGTGTGTGCATGTTTGGTGTATGCATGTATGTATATGTAGATAGGTAGGTAGATAGATAGATAGATAACATATGCATGCATATATATACATCCATATATGTATATATACGTAAGTATGTGTATTTTTTAAATCTTGTATAGCATGAAGATACTTTTAGAAAAATACTGAATTGTTTCAATAGGTATTAAATGCCTGTTATATAGCATTCATATTCAAAAATCAAAAGATACAAAAGAAGATACAGTGAAAGTGAAAGTTAAACCATTCTCCCACTTAGATCTCCTAGCCACCTACTCATCTTCCTAGAGGTATCTGCTATTTTCAGAATTTTTGTGTTTCTTTACAGAGATATTTTATACTGGTGCTAGTATTAGTGTTCTCTTCTTTACAGATGCAGTGTTCTTCACCTTGCTAGATAACTACATGTTAGCACTTAGGGAACTACCTTTTCAATGGCTGCATAGTGCTCCACGGTACTATAATTTAACTAGTCACCCTCTGATGTACAATTAGACTTTCCAAGCTTTAGCTATTTCAAACAATCTTACAGTGAATATTCTTGTCCATCTCTCCTTATTACCCTTCCCCCCCCCACCCCAGCCTAAAGCCTAAAGCATCATCTAATACTGTTGTTTCATTATTTGTTTTATTGTCAATCCCCACTCCCACCCTGCACTAGCATGTTAGCTCCAAAAGGCAGAGATTTTTCTTTGATTTTTTTCCCTGCTGTGTTCCTAGCTCCTAGAATAAATAGTCAATGAATATTTATTGCATAAAAATTTTGCACATGTATAACTTTATCTGGGAAGACATGGTAGAAGTAGAATTACTAGTTTCAGAGGAATATGCATTTGTAATTTTGACAAATATTGCCAAATTGATCTTTATAGAGCAAGAGACCTCAGCCTCGGTGCTATAGACATTTTGGACCCGATAATTCTTTGCTGTGGAGTGCTGTGCATTGTACACTGTTCAGCAGCATCCCTGGCCTCTAACCACTAGATGCTACTAATATCCCCCTGTTGTGACCAACCAGAAATGTCTCCAGATTTTACAAATGGCCCCTGTTAAGAAGCACTGCTATAGATGTTATGCTATCTTAAGAGTCCCACCAACAGTCATGACAATGGCGGTTTCCTACAGCCTTGCCAGTATCGAGTTTTAGCGAACATTTTGCGCTTGGAAATCTGATGATGAAAACTATTATCTCATAGTTTTAATTTGCACATGAAGTCACATTTTAATAAGACTTTGGTGTAATGAATCCCTAGCATTGTACTCTGTAGTGATGAAGGTAAGTTTGTTTTTCCATTGTAGAGGGAAGGGGATAGACTGAAGATATGAAATCTAGAATCATCTGGAAAACAATGCTACTTGCTCGTATTTTTCTTTGTTAAAATATCTAAGTTTTACAGATCCTTTCTTATCTGCAGACTATTATGACTTCATGGACTGAATCTTCTCTAGAATTAGAGAAGTTGGCCTTAATTAATGAACAAAATTTGAATTCAAAACACTTGGATTTGAATGCAGGTTTTCCTAATTATTAGCTATGTTACCTTGGGGAAGTCACATAAACTCTGAGCTGTAATTTACTCATATGGAAATTATGGAGAATAACATTTGCTCTGTCTACATCACTGAGTTATTGTAAGAATTTTTTTTTTTTTAGAGTGTGAAGCCTTTCACAATTGCAAGAGCTTAGGATAATTATATGAAGTTTTTATGACCCACTGCTTTATCTTATGACTCTTAGTGTCCCAAGAGTTTATCTCTTCTCAGTGCTTCAGTAACCCTTTCAAACGGTTCTCACTCATTTATTTATTCAACATTGGCATTTCATCCCCTTACCATACCTTTGCTCTAACTCTGTGGTCTTAAGTCATTACAGTGCAGTGTTCCTTATAACTGAGCAAGTCCCTGAGAGACTTACCATTCATACATTCATCCACTTAATGTACATTAAATAAACACTATTATCTTTCCCTAAACTGGCTTTCCTTTCCAACAGCTCCATTTTAATCATTGCCATTGTTAGCCTAGCCTTGAGGGTAGGAACTTTGCAGTCATCTACCTTGTGCTCCTTGTCCTGTAGCTCCTGAGTGCCCTGACCAGACTTATTATGATAGAGTACCTTTTTCAGTTCCCTCCCACTGATTATAAACTTGTCTCCTGTTGGCTGCCACCTCAAATCCAAAGTATTTCTTAGTAACACTTCTCATTACCCTCACCAACTCAATATCCTAACTACTTTTCCTTTCTTTGTCCCAGGCTCATTCCTGCACCTATGGTTTTGTTCATAGTAGTCTCTGCCCTAGAATTTTCTTCATCTGTTCTTTCTCCTGTCAACCAGCACCATCTTTCAAGACCTAATCATTCCCACTGCTCTGTGTTCTCCTTTTCTCCATGTTTCAGCTTACTTTGATCTCTTTATTGCTTAACTCATTCTTCTTGGCTAGTTTCCCTTAATGTATCATAGAGGGTCTCAATCCTGGCTGCACATCAGAATCACCTTAGGAAGGTTTTGTTTGTTATTGTGATACCTAATCCCAGGACCACTCTTGTAGACTCTAGTTCTGGGTGGAGCTTAGTCATTATAGTTTTGACACAGTGGTTTGAACATTCTCGTGGTTATATTAAGTGTTTCATTTTTCTTTTCCTAACCAAGGATTTATAAGTACCTTGGTGGTGAGAATGGTGACGATTCATGGTCAGTAATTGATCATTTGACTGATAGTTTGAATTTTCACTTTTCTTACTCATTTTTAGTTTCTTTTTAATTTTCTTATTCATTTTGTGCAAAACCTGTTTTTTGCATCCTACCTCTCCCAATTTCTCACTCCATGACTTTGTATAAATTACCTATGAACTTTTAGCCTCATGTATCTCCATAGGTAGAAAGATAATAATAACATCTATGTTTCTAAGTGTGATGAGTAGAGCTAAGATATAAATCATCTATCACAGCTAAATAGTTGATAAATGGTGGCCTCTTTTATTAGTATAGTTGGACATCCTGTTCACTTCTCCTGACACTGTCAAGTAGAAGATTTTTATTTGTTAATTTAGCTCACTTTTATTTTACAGTTTATAGTTGTTCGATTTAATTTTAAAATTAAGGGATTAATAAGATTATTCTATTAAATTCAGATTCATAATATTGATCATGTTCTTGTGAGAATTGCACGAAAATATAAAGCACTTTGTTTTCCACAGGAAAAAAAAGTTGTTACCTAAATTACCTTTTTTAACTAAGTTCTATCTTAAATGAGTCATTTCTCATATTTCATAAATAGTAAAACCTAAAGAAACAGCATGGCTAAATAGTGCACATTTTCGGTTCCCATAATATTTATAGCTGAAAGTTACACAGATGTCAACAATACTGAGGGCTCAGAGTTAAAATGAAAGCACTTGAAAAATTTTGTGAATTACCCTCCTTACAGTAGATTTATGGGGTCAGACAAACGTATGTTTGATTCTCATCTCACCTGTTACATGAATATATTGGTACGTCATCAAATTATCAGAAGGATTGAATTCGCATAGTATGAGGCCTGCCACATAGTTAATTCATTGCAGTAATGGAACGTGCTGTTCTGAGAAGATGGTGTGGTGAGAGGAGTAGCCTTGACTGCAGTCATTCTCAAGAGGCTTTATTTTTTTACTTGTGTGTTATTACGGGCCTCAAATGAGATTTCTAAGGGAAAAAAAAAAAAAAGGAGTTCCTTAGTTAGATCAGTCTTGAATATCACTGACTTCAAATTTAGCCACACCTGGTTTTATATTCCAGATGTATCACCTGATAGCTGGCTGATTGGTGCCAAATTACTTAACTTCTCTGAACTCAGTTTCCTTGTCAATAAAATAAAAATAAATAGCAGCCTCATAGGGTGGTCCTGAGGATTTAATGAAGTCATCCATGTAAAGGGCTTTCCAGTGCCTGGTACACATTATTAGACTCAATAAGTAGTAGCTGTTATTGCTCTTATTCTTACTACTAAATACAGTGTTTCAGGTTCTGCATGTCTTCGAACAATATGAAAGAGTCAAACACCTACTGCCCAGAAGTGGATTGACTTTGAAGCTGATGAACCTTAAGCCTAAAGGCTCCTCGTTTGCACAGGCCCCTTCCAAAGACTTGTACTTACTACTGTATTCTCAATTTTATATTCTTTTTCTTAAAGACGGCCTCCAAAACTCCAAGACTCCAGCAAAACCTGGATCTAGGTTTTGCTACCCTGAAGGTTTTGCTGTTTTTCTTGCTTTTTAACTGACAAATTTGAAGGAAAGTCTTTAAAAGGAAGTCCAAAAATTTATCCCACCTAATGAACACATTGGTTTATATTAAATTACTATTTTAAACCCAAATACCATAAATTCTGTGTTGTACATTCAACTCCGAAATGATGCTGCAAGTAAAAATGGCATGCTAAGAAATGAAAACTAGAGGTAACTTGAGTGTGGCAGTAAAACTCTAAACAAATGTAATCAGTGATACAGAATTGTCTAATTTTTTATACTCAGTGTTTTCTAAGCTCTTTTTCTTAAAGAAAGGAAAATAGTTTTAACAGATCAGTGAGGAAGTTAACTGATTAAACTTATTCAAAATAAATATCAGTCCCTCTTCAAGTTAGAGTGTGTCAAAAGCATACTGAAGCACAGATCTTCCAACAAATTATAAATTGTCTACTACACACGCAATAATTGAAGCTGAGAAAATTACATATTTGAAATCAATGAAAGAAACCCTGGTATGACAAAAATAAGCTGCAGTCCACAGAAAATATATTCTTATTTTAAATGGTTAGCTTCAAAACTTTGGGAGAAAATGATTTGAGGTCTTTCTGGTGATATCAGTTAGTGAGTCTGAATAAAGCCTTAATAAAATTACTGTAAATGCCTTGTAATTTATATTGTTAATCTTGGTCTTTAAAAGAACTTATTGATGGATTTTCTTATACCTACATGTTCAGTAGGTGTGACATATGAAAAATATAATGTAAAGCAGTTCAGAAAAATACTCTTGATTTACAAGGCAGGTTTTTAAAAAATGTGTACCCCCCCCTTTTAAAAGAGTATATCTACTTCAAGGTAAACAAAGTGTATTAAAAATGTTTCACCTAAAAAATACAAAATTTTAATCTTAATGAACAGATGATATTAACTTTTTAGGAAGCCAGATTTTATGGAAATTGAAGCACACTTAGTAACAGAAAAAATCTATTATCTATCAAATATGTTACCCTAACATTGTGATACAAAACACCATTCCCATTTTAAAGAGAAAGAAATATAAGAATAACCAGGATTAAATAATCTCCCCAAGGTTACTGATGCAACCAGAACAAGCATTCATAGGATTCTTGCTTCCAGTCTGTTTCTTAATCTTGTTAGTTCACATCATCTCTCAGCATTTTTAGAAAATGCATTTTTTATTATGTCTTCAGCAGATTGTGAATCTAATATACCAGCTTTCCTCTTTTCTGTGCTTTCCTTCCTTGAGAACACTTTCAGGAGAGAAATCAGTTATAGTTTTCCATCTTTTCCAAATCGTTAAAAATATAAAAGATCATAGTGCAGTAAATCAGTTTAGAAGCTCGATGACTTGATTGGGATGCTCAATTTTACTATAATAGCCTAATCTGAAATGTTATCTGAAATGCTTACTCCTTCATAATTCTTTTCTACACTACAAAAATTGTTCATAACAAGAACAATCTTGGAGAAAAAAATAAGGTGAGATGTTTCAGACAGCTTAATGGGGCTGCCACTGTACTAGATAACCATTGTTTAGAGGAGTCTTGGATTTAACCGAAAGCTGGTATAGACTTAACGTATTGAACAATGTCTTAAGTTGCACTTTAAAAGTCAGGATAGACAGTCCTCATAAGAAATGAAAGCTCCTTTGACCATTATAGGTGTTCTGTGGCTAGAGATGAATTGCCATACTAACAGAACAGAGCTTGCAATTTGTGGAATTGGACTCCAAGGTGAAAAAGAAGGTTAACAATTTTTTGTAAAAATTCTTCTTTCCTAACAGCAGAAATTCCAAAATTATTGAATACAATATTCACAAAGACAATTTTATACTATGCCTGGTGCTTATAAGTAGGAGTTAGAGAAATATCATATTGCTCAATATTTTGGCAACTAATTACAAAAGTCTCCCTAACCAAGTCTAACTGAATCGCTCCCCTACAAAAATTTCAACCTTATTAAGTATCTTACTCATTGACATGGTCCATTTGAAGAAGCAATTTATTAGTCTAATGGTTAATACCTGTTAGATGAAGCTGAGATATGAAAAGATTTTAATTGAAAGCAAATGCAGTAAATTCGGGCTCTTCTTTTTTCTAGTCTCGTGAAAGATTGATACACACACATCCACACACACAATCTCCTTTTCCCTGGACAATTTTAATACATTTTCATGTATTAAATAAAAGCCATAATTATCCCCACAGATATTTTTTTGCAAGTGAAATTGCTTTTCATTTGGCAAAAACTAAACCTGTGATTCACAGCAGCTTAGAGCACTCAAGGTCAAAGAGTACATCTTGCCTGCTTTGACTGACATTTTTGCAGGCTAAATCAGACCTGCATGATTCAGCTGCATTGCGATTCATTATGCTGCAAGAGGAGAGATTTGGGGGTGATGTAAAAGAGCATAAAGGGAATTGTCTTGGAAATTGTGGCTTGTGACTGAGGTAAAAATCAACCATAGCCAATAGGCAGTGTCAATTGGTATTTGATTGGGGACACAATGTTTTCCTGCTACCCCCTTTATACAAGGAGCTAGCAAAGAACATTAGGGAAGATTTAGTAAAGAAAACTCTTGCTGGGAAGTAGGAAAAGAGGGACTCTCCTTTGCTGCGAGAAGTGATGTCAAGGTAGGGAGCAAGAGCAGGGTAAATGGCTATTTTTAATAGTTCTCAGCTCGGGCATTGAAAGTAAATCAAGTGTGTATGTTTTATAAAAGGAAAGGAAAATCCATCACCAAAACACTTCCCCTAAACGTCCAGCATTAGCAATTCATTCCTTTTAGATTTCTTCATCATGTTTGTTCATCAGTTCCCTTTAAAACTCATATTCCCAGAAGGAGTTAAAATATTTCTACATCAGGTAGGACTTGCACAAGGAGAACACAAGAAAATTGCTTTGGGAGGATAGGGCATCAGAAGAGTGGAGTGTTTTAAAAAGATTGCTATATGACTTAACCTCACCAGCACCCCATTTTTGCTTAATATTTGGTTTATTGTCTCTCACAATTGGTATATAACCTAGTCATAGTGGATCATATTCTGGACCAACTACATAATCTACAGTACAAAATAAAAATACTCATTTTGTTTAAAAATTATTAAAAATTTCAAGAAGGAGAATTTCGAGAATTTCAAGAATTTTAGCAGAGCATTTAGCCAAGCTTGGGACCCTTCTAAACGTAGGGCTCTGTGCAACTGCACAGGCCAAATGCCAATGAAGTCCACCTTCATTTTAGTCATTATAATGGTAGAAACGGCGAACTCCCACCTGGGTTAATGAACGTGTTTCATTAAAGATATCTAAACATTTTGACTTGTGAATTCTCAACACTAATACCAAAAATTTGAACCCAAATTCTTTTTAGGTTAATGTGGGGCTTTAGAAGTCACTAAATGTAACTTTTTTTTTTTTTCTATCCAACTGATCTATCGTATTTGCCTATCCATCTTTCCTTATTTGCCTGACTTCTGTGGGAATACATAGGATTCATGAGTTCCTATCTTATCATTGCAGGTTTGGACCGCGTGCCCTCATCACTAAACCTGAGTTTCAAAAGCCTTGTCCCCACTCGCCATTTCTAACTCATGAGCCATCCAGGTGCAAAACCCCAAGGATTGCTCCCTCTAGCCTCCCCAAGCCAAGACTCATCCTAGAACAAACAACCAGCCATTTTCCCAGCCCCAGGTTTGAGGTTAGCATGCGTGTGGATGATACCTGGCTATGCCAAATCCTAGAATTAAATTAATGAGAGCTAGGAGTTTTTTAGGGTAAGGATCTCTGAGGTCCCAGGTAATAGGAAAATTAAGCCTACAAGAGTCTTCGTCACCTAAGCTATAAAAAGCACCTCTGGGTAGAATAGATTTCACATTCCTATTCAAAATTGAGTAAACTGCTATGTAAACCATTATTCATTTCCTTTCTAACATATTTTGACTTCAGTCTGACAGTAGCATGCTTTTTGATCCCTCTATTAAATTCTCTACTCATCTTTTGTTGACATGTCACTGTAATTATTATTACATTAATCCCATGACAGACAAAATGCCCCAGGACTTCTTTTCTTATTTTATTTTTTAAGATTAGGTATCGCTGATAACACTTTTTTTTTTTTTGCCGTGTGGCTCGGCTTGGGGGATCTTAGTTCACAGACCAGGGATCGAACCCTCGCCCCCTGTTGTGGAAGCACAGAGTCCTAACCACTGGACTGCCAGGGAACTCCCTTTAAAAAAAAAAAAAAAAAAGGCTGATAATACTTCTGACCTTCTAATCTTTCACTCAGTTCTGTTTGGAGTAAATGAGGTCATTCTTTTGATTTAAGGCTGTCATTTCTTTCTCCCAGCCTCATCCCACAGGCATCAAGAAAAGTTAAATGAAACAATGGCATTTTTTATAATGTTAATGAATAGTCATAAGACATTAGCTGAGAAATGAACAGCATTGAGTTTTTGAACAATCAAATGTTAATTTTTAATGTTACACTTAGCATATAATGATAAATCCTGCCTTTGATCAGAGTTGACCATTAAAAACTCTATTTTTAAGTAATGTATAGTAACTACATTAAGTCTAGTGTAATTCTAAGTACATACTTCTAAAATACTTACCTCCAGATTTTTCCTTCTAAAACATATATAACCATAGCTTGTCAAATTCATAACAAGTGAATGTGAATAGTTTGGTTAAAAACTGTTGAATCATCCTGGTAATATCTGGCTGGATTTTTAAAATAGTATAATCATTGTATCTTTTTAAAAGAAAATACCTAAATAAAATAGTACTCTTTTTAAATTCAATGTATTGTATTCTAAGTGTTGCATTATCAATAGGATACTTTGACTTTAGGAAACAGTATTAATAGTATATTCTCTTCAAACAAAAAGTGTTTACCCACTAAGTATCATTTTATGGTGTTGGATTATTCTTCTGAACTGGATCTTTTTAAAATTTAATAGGCTTCCAGTTATAATCCAATATAACAAAATAAACATGAAATCAAGTCTCTAGAACAAAATATGAAAAGTTACCATGTTTGAACTTAAAAAGACAAATGTAGTATATGGACTTCATAATATGTAAGAAAACCAGAGGGGTCAGTACAATAATTTTTAAGGTGGAATGTTTAGGAGAAAGTAATCTACAGAAAAGTCAAATACTCTTTTTTTTTTTTTTAACATCTTTATTGGAGTATAATTGCTTTACAATGATGTGTTAGTTTCTGCTTTATAACAAAGTGAATCAGCTATACATATACATATATCCCCAAATCCCCTCCCTCTTGCATCTCCCTCCCACCCTCCCTATCCCACCCCTCTAGGTGGTCACAAAGCACTGAGCTGATCTCCCTGTGCTATGTGGTTGCTTCCCACTAGCTATCTATTTTACGTTTGGTAGTGTATATATGTCCATGCCACTCTCTCACTTTGTCCCAGCTTACCCTTCCCCCTCCCCATATCCTCAAGTCCATTCTCTAGTAGGTCTGTGTCTCTATTCCCTTCTTGCCCCTAGGTTCTTCATGACCTTTTTTTTTTCCCTTAGATTCCATATATATGTGTTAGCATACTGTATTTGTTTTTCTCTTTCTGACTTACTTCACTCTGTATGACAGACTCTAACTCCATCCACCTCACTACAAATAACTCCATTTTGTTTCTTTTTATGGCTGAGTAATATTCCATTGTATATATGTGCCACATCTTCTTTATCCATTCATCTGTCGATGGACATTTAGGTTGCTTCTATGTCCTGGCTATTGTAAATAGAGCTGCAATGAACATTTTGGTACATGACTCTTTTTGAATTATGGTTTTCTCAATCCCACTATGTGCCCAGTAGTGGGATTGCTGGGTCGTATGGTAGTTCTATTTTTAGTTTTTTAAGGAACCTCCATACTGTTCTCTATAGTGGCTGTATCAATTTCCATTCCCACCAACAGTGCAAGAGGGTTCCCTTTTCTCCACACCCTCTCCAGCATTTATTGTTTCTAGATTTTTTGATGATGGCCATTCTGACCAATGTGAGATGATATCTCATTGTAGTTTTGATTTGCATTTCTCTAATGATTAATGATGTTGAGCATTCTTTCATGTGTTTGTTGGCAATCTGTATATCTTATTTGGAGAAATGTCTATTTAGGTCTTCTGCCCATTTTTGGATTGGGTTGTTTGTTTTTTTGTTATTGAGCTGCATGAGCTGCTTGTAAATCTTGGAGATTAATCCTTTGTCAGTTACTTCATTTGCAAATATTTTCTCCCATTCTGAGGGTTGTCTTTTGGTCTTGTTTATGGTTTCCTTTGCTGTACAAAAGCTTTTAAGTTTCATTAGGTCCCATTTGTTTATTTTTGTTTTTATTTCCATTTCTCTAGGAAGTGGGTCAAAAAGGATCTTGCTGTGATTTATGTCATAGAGTGTTCTGCCTATGTTTTCCTCTAAGAGTTTTATAGTGTCTGGCCTTACATTTAGGTCTTTAATCCATTTTGAGTTTATTTTTGTGTATGGTGTTAGGGAGTGTTCTAATTTCATACTTTTGCATGTACCTGTGCAGTTTTCCCAGCACCACTTATTGAAGAGGCTGTCTTTTCTCCATTGTATACTCTTGCCTCCTTTATCAAAGATAAGGTGACCATATGTGCGTGAGTTTATCTCTGGGCTTTCTATCCTGTTCTCAAATACTCTTTATTGAAGGAATTTCAGTGTGCTAGAGGTAACATTTAAGCAGTGTTATAGGCTTTATGCTTTCTTGATGGCATAGCAAATTAGTCTATGATCTAGTGGATTACCAAGCTTAATCACATATGCAAGATAACACATCTTTAAAATAAATGAGATACTCCAAGAGTCAATAGTGTGTTATCTAGAAAGTATGTGCAGTACCAAAATCAGTCTCCAAGACCTTACTCCAAATTAGACTTTTGCCTCCAATCATATAAAGCATATGTCAATCCTGACATGGAGTATCTGTAGCAAGGTGTTACATATCATTACGCAAGTTCCGTTTGGCCTCCTTGGAAGAATATGAACTGGTGAAGGGTAAAGAAGCTTTTCATAATAATGAACAGAATATGGAAGCTTCCAGCCTCTTAAAGCATGAACCCCGAAACTGGAAAGCTTCACTTCCACGATACCTTCACTTTTGTTATCTCAACACCATCACAAAACTCCAAGAAAACTGTCAGGAGGCCTTAGGAGGCCAGTAGCAGCTTAAATATGACTCACTGACAATTATCACCAAGCAAACAAGTTATCACAGTAGCATGTAGTGGGTACAAAGGGTAAGGTGCCTATGTGCATAATTGTCAGAGAGATAGGAAATCTTTAGAACACATGAATTGTTTTATTATTGGGGCTCTTGGATTATAAGTGTCACAGAAAATACCATGACATCACTGGCTTTTTTCTTCTGTGCATGTGTATCAAAGAAACTGGACAAATACAACCTGAAGGGACTGTCATTTTCAGACTTGGGCCTACCAGCTTGACACTGACATTGGGAGTAGAATGCTCGCCTCATTTAAAGAAATACAAGAACCAGCACTTTCATATCACATTCCATATGATCCAGATATATTCTTTGAAAGATATGGTAGAGAAAGTTTGAAGATTTGAATTGTCACATAGAGAAAAATGTTTCTAAAGAATTTTTGAAAGTCTGTGTGCTCGACAAAGTGCCACCTGATCAAATTAAGATTCTCCCCAGAACAAATAAGCTTGAACATCATTAGAAATACATCCTGAAAGCTTTAGCAATGAAATGTATTGATGTCTGCAACTTATTATTGAAATGTCTCCAAAACAATGGATTGAGAAAATGGACAAATGGATAGATCTGTGATAAAGCTATGATAAAGCAAATATAGAAAATTGTTAAGATTTATAGATTTGGGGTGACAGGTATATGGTGGTTACTATACAGTTCTTCTAACTTTTCTGCATGCTTGAAGACTTTCATAATGACATGTTGTTGGGAAATGCATTTATCAGTAGAAAAGGGGAACAATCATTTCTCTGACTGGGAAGGCAGTCAACCTACACACTTGAACACAGAATTTATAGGCAGACAGGCCAAGATGAGACTCCTTATTCTTCCACATAGTGTCTGTGTGACCCTGGCCAAGTTAATTTAATAACTAAGCTCTTATTTTATCGTCTATAAAAGGAATGTAATAATACCCACTGTATAGTGTAGATGTAAGAATTAAAAATATATGAAGTATCTGACATTGAGTAAATATTGAAAAAGTACAAGTTATTGTTTTTTCAAATTTTTACTACTTTTTATGTCTGCTAGTAACTGAATAGAATAAAATGATTTATACATCTTAATTTCCTTTAAAAATGTTTCTAAATTTAAAAGATTAATTTCACTACTGGGATTGTGACTTTAATTGTTATGTCAAGAAATGTAAAGTTCTTCCTAAGGAAATAATATATTTCCTATAATATCCAAATTGAGCAATAATTCTGTAGCATTAAGGAAAAGTAATTGATGTAAATTCCGATATTTGATGTATTTTAAGATTAGATTTACCAAATTTAAATGTAACTCTAGTTTACTAACAAGAAAGAAAGAGATATCTAGTATAAAACTCTAGCCAACACATTGTTTTCAACAAAACAATTCATTCAACAAAAAATAGCCCAGTGTTAGATGCTAGGGGAGAGAAAATGGAGCCTAATACAAGACTTTCACCCATAAAAGGCTCTCAGTGTGGTTAGGAAGAAATATCCAGCCCTTGGGAAAAAAGAACAATGCATAAGTTAAAAATATAAGACAAGTAACAAAGAAGTACATGATTAAGAACCGAATGAATAATATAGATAATATGTGCTGAGAGTTCAGAAGAGGAAAAAAATCATTATGGCCTTGAAGTGAAAGGTTTGGGGCTTCCTTGCCTCTGTAAGTCCTTTGAAATATGAAAGAATCTTATTGAGAACATGTGGTTTTGGAGGAACACAAAACACAACTGAATAGATAGTAATGTTCGGGGCAGGCCTTTCCTTGAGAATTATGAACAGGAGGGAAGAATGAGAACAGAATATGTAACAACAATCACAAGATTAGTAGCTGAATGTTATACCCTTCCTTCATTTCAAGAGGTATTTATTTACTGTCTAGTTCATATAAAGAATTGGGATATGTGCCGAGGGCTAACATGAATGAGATTTGGCCCTAACTTCAAGGAGTTTATGAGTGACATTAAACAGCATTAGCTATTAAATGCCAAGTATATGGCAGGCTAGTTGAAGTTTACAGTCTATTAGAAGAGCTAAGAAAAAAAATCTGTGATAATACAGAGTATAAAAGAGCAAATGCAGTAAAAAAGATCCGATAAAATGCTAGGTGAATTTAAAGAAGAAAGTTTTCTTACATTTGACATATAAGGGAGATATTCATGCAGGAGATAATACTGAGTTGGTCTTTGAAGAGGAATGAGTAGAATGTGGACAGAGAGGCAGTAAGAGTAAGGTAATTGATAAGAATGAACCAAGGCATAGAAGTAAAGTCTATATATGAAATAAAGTACATGGTTCTTTCTGGAGACTGTAGGGAGAGAAGGGTGGTTGAAAGGGAGATTAAGCCAGACCACCAGGGCCTTGAATACCAAGCTAAGTGCTTTGAACTTTATTCTGTTGGCAGTAGGAAGCTATTAAAGGATTATGAGCTGAGGAATGAAATGTTCAGAACTTTTTTATTTGTTTTTAATTTGGCAGGTTGTGTAGGGTGAATTGGAACAAGAAAAGTCTAGGTGCAAAATGACCATAAAGCAATGAGAGCCTGAACCAGGGACACAGGAGGAGCTATTTCAGAGAAAAAGGACATAACCTAGTTCAACATCAAGGGCCGGGGGACAGCAGAATGTACCAAAGTAGAGTGTGGTGGGAGATTGACATTGTTTAGAATTGCCAATAAATGGCGATAATAAAAAGACAACTGGTTTTTAGCCACTTTTATTATTCTTTAATTCTCTACAGACAAAGCCCCCTTCATTGCCTGCACCCAGGGAAGATTGCTCCCACCACCTCCCACCTTTGTATGCCACTGCACAGGAGTGGAAGCAGTTAAAGAAGTCTTTCAGATTTAAGTTTAACACCTGGGCGTTTGAGGGAGCTTTTAATAGAAAAATAAATTAGGAAGATAAAAGAGCAGATTTGAGAGTGAGTTCAATTTTGTACATGTTAAATATGAGTTACCGCTAGAATAGCCAAGTGATAATATCCTACATTGGAAATGTGGGAGTGGGTGTAGCTCAGCTGAGAAGTTAGAGCAGACATCTAGATTGGGGAGTCATCTGTTTAGAGGTGGGGACAGCTAAAGCAGGTGGAATGTGTCTAGCTTTGAGGGCTGTGATATTTATAATTGAGTATCTATAATATCACCCACTTATCTGGTCTCTAAAGCATATGGATCATAAGTCAAATAATACTCAGGATATGTACAGTTGGGGCCACTTGCCAGAAAGCTCCATCTTGAATTGCCTTCCTTTCAGTTCCTGCCAGTACTACAGTTGAAATCATTGATACTTGAAAGCTAAATATAAGAAGGATTTTAAGTAGATTCCTTTTATTTTTTTCTAAATTCTATCACTGCAACTTAGTTGATTGACTAATTATTTATACCTAAATAAATTTAGAAAATTATAGTATGGACTTGACGACACGGGCGGTGGGAAAGGGTAAGCTGGGACAGAGTGAGGGAGTGGCATGTACATGTATACACTACCAAATGTAAAATAGATAGCTAGTGGGAAGCAGCCACATAGCACAGGGAGATCAGCTCGGTGCTTTGTGACCACCTAGAGGGGTGGGATAGGGAGGGTGGGAGGGAGGGAGACGCAAGAGGGAAGAGATATGGGGATATATGTATATGTATAGCTGATTCACTTTGTTATAAAGCAGAAACTAACACACACACACAAAAAGAAAATTATAGAATTTAGTTTAGATTGACTACATTAGAACTTAACTGCCTAAAGAAATGCTTTCAGTGATTTACAGGGTAATATTCTGCCTTGACATTCCTCCAGGGTTGGTAAAAAAATATAAAATGTCAAAGTAGTCTGCGAAACTAGCATTAAACACATTGTCTGTTATACACACTAGACTTGTGCCTTTTATAATTTGGTTCCTGGCAAATGATTCTCTTTTCTCGATAATTGTTATGCTCCCTCTTGTCTGGCAGTGAAGATCCCTTTTGATCTTGACTGTTAGGAATTTTAGAACTATATTTAATGATAAAGTGCATTAACCATTTTATCTTAAACAGCTGGTAGAACAGTCTCCCTAGTTCATCTAAATGGGTATGGACTTCTCTTTTAGGCTTTATTCTTAGTTGCCTTGGTATACATATGAGTTTTACTGTTAGCTATTCCAAATATTTTAGAAGATAAGTCAGGTTATAAATTATGCATAATAATAATAAATAGTTGAAAGCATGATGCTAAACAATATTTTTTATTTATTTATTTTTATTTTTTATCTTTTCTTGTGATGAGAACTTTTAAGATCTACCCTCTTAGCAACTTTCAAATATACGGCACAGTAGTATTAACTATAGTCACGATGCTGTACATTGCAGCCCCATGACTTATTTATTTTGAAATAGTGATTTTTTTTTCATTTTCACAAACATTTCTTTTCTTTCTTTTTTATTTTTTAAATAAATTTATTTATTTTTGGCTGCATTGGGTCTTCATTGCTGCGTGCAGCCTTTCTCTAGTTGCAGTGAGCGGGGGCTACTCTTCGTTGCGGTGCGCGGGCCTCCCATTGCAGTGGCCTCTCCTGTTGCAGAGCACAGGCTCTAGGCACGTGGGCTTCAGTAGTTGTGGCATGCAGGCTCAGTAGTTGTGGCTCGTGGGCTCTAGAGCGCAGGCTCAGTAGTTGTGGTGCACGGGCTTAGTTGCTCCATGGCATGTGGGATCTTCCCAGACGTGGGCTCGAACCCGTGTCCCCTGCATTAGCAGGCAGATTCTTAACCACTGCACCACCAGGGAAGTTCCTAAACAATATTTTTTAAAAGTTTGGTTGAGGAGGTAGCCAAAAAGGAAGAACCAGAATGACACAGTATATTGGGGAAAAAAGTACTACTCCTATAATTTAAATAACAACAACAGCTGCCATTTTTTTATATGTATATGGTGTTAGGTAGTTTACATAATTATATCTAGTAACCAGAATATCACCATATTATAGGGGAGAAAATTAAGGCTCAGAGAGCCAGTGACTTTTTCTAGTGGTGAAGCTGGCGACTGAACAAAGATCTCACTAACTTCCACAACATGTGTTTTACCCACTCATCAAGGCTCTATTCTTAGAATATATATCCAAAATATGTTTTTGTCATTTGCTAGCTATTTTTTCTGGGTCTGTAAGGAACATTTTAAGCTTAATTTTCTATGATTTTAGAATGAAACTGAGATAGCAGACAACCAACACAATATAAAATTTAAAATTTTTACTGTTTAAAATAACATCAAAAGTTTTAAATACCTAGGAATAAATATAACACAAGAAATGTGTAAAGCCTCTACAATGAAAACTGAAAACATTATTGAAAACCAAAAATGTCATAGTAAATGGAGTGATATACCATGCTCAAGAATCAGAAGACTCAATATTATAATGATGTCAGTTCTCCCCAAACTGAGAATAGACTCAGTGTTATCCCAATCAAAATCCTAGAGATATTTTTTTTGGAAATTGGCAAACTGATTCTAAAATATTTGTAGAAATTGAATGGCAAAGAACATCCAAAGAAAAAAACTGTGTGCTACTAGATATCAAGACCTATTATAAAGCTTTATTAATTAAGACAATTTGGAGTTGGTGCAAGGATAGCCAGATAGACCAATGGGTAGTGTTGTATGAATATGACAAAAGTGATGTTGCATTGTATTAGAAAAAGAATCACCTTTTCAATAAATCATGATAGGTTAATTGGATATACATATAGGAAAAAATTATTGGGACTCCCATCTCACACCATACACAAAAATCAAATTCAAATGGATCACAGACCTAAAGTGTGAAAAATAGAGCAATAAAGTTTTTAAAGGAAAACAAGAGAACATCTTCATGACCTGGCAATATTTAATGATTTCTTAAACAGGACACAAAAGTGGTAGCCATAATGGAAAATGTGATGTATTAAACTATACTAAGGCCCTTTTTTTTTAAATCAAAAGATACCATTAAGAGAGTGCAAATGTAACCCATGGAATGGGACAAGGTATTTACTACATAAATATCTAACAAAGGACTCATGCCTCATTATATATAAAGAACTCCTTCAAATTAACAAGAAAAGATGCAGTCAAAGCAATAGAGAAAAAGAACAAAGCACTTGAGCAAGTACTATTCATGATAGCCATATGTCAATCAAGATTAGAATGATAAGCTGGGCTCCTTTGTTGTAAATTAATTGACCATATACACATGGGTTTATTTCTGGGCTCACTATTCTGTTCCATTGATTTATGTGTCAGTTTTTATGCCAATACCATACTATTTTGATTACTATAGCCTTGTAATATAGTTTGAAACCGGGAAATGTGATGCCTCAAGCTTTGTTCTTTCTCAAGATTGCTTTAGCTATTCAGGGTCTTTTGTAGTTCCATACAAATTTTAGTATTGTTTTTTCGATTTCTGTTCAAAATACCATTGGAATTCTGATAAGGATTGCATTGCATCCATAGATTGCTTTGGGTAATATGGACACTGTAACAATATTAATTCTTCCAATCCATGAGCACAGAATATCTTTCCATTTATTTGTGTCTTCTTCAGTTTCTTTCATCAATGTCCTGGTTTTCAGTGTACATTTCCCCCCCCCTTGGTTAAATTTATTCCTAGGTATTTTATTCTTTTTTTATATAATTGTAAATGGGTTGTTAAACGGTAGTCTCTTCAATACATGATATTGGGAAAACTGGACAGCCACATGAAAAAGAATGAAATTGGATCCCTATCTTATACCATACACAAAAATCGACTAAAAATGGATTAAAGACTTAAATGTAAGACCTGAAATCATAAAACTAGAAGAAAACATAGGGGTAAGGTCCTTGACATCAGTTTCGAGAATGATTTTTTGGATTTGACACCAAAACCAAAGGCAACAAAAGCAGAAATAAACAAGTGGGACTACTTCAAACTAAAATGCTCTGAACAGCAAAGGAAACCATCAACAGAGTGAAAAGGCAGCCTACCAAATGGGAGAAAATATTTGCAAGTTATATATCTAATAAGAAGTTAATATCCAAATTATATAAAGAACTCACACAGCAAAATAACCCTCCCCCCACCAAGAAAAAACAATCTGATTAAAAATAGCCAACAGGTACTCAACATCACTAATCATCAGGGAAATGCAAATCAAAACCACAATGAGATATCAGCTCACATCTGTTGGAATGGCCGTCCTCAAAAAGACAAGAAGTAACGTGTTGATGGAGATGTGGAGAAGAGGGAATTCTTGTGCACTGTTGGTGGGGATGTGTTTGGTGAGGCCACTTTCAAAAACAGTATGGTGGTTCCTCACAAAATTAAAAATAGAGCTACCATATGACCCAGTAATTTCACTTCTGGATATTTATCCAAAGGAAATGAAACACCAAGTCAAAAAGACATGTACACACGCATGTTCATTGAAGCATTAGTCACAGTAGCCAAGAAACAACCTAAGTGTACTTCAGTGGATGAATGTATAAAGAGAATATGTGACTGGGCGGGTGGTGAGGGAAATAGAGAGAGGTGGGTAAAAGGGTACTAACTTTCAGCTATAAGATGAGTAAGTTCTGAGAATCTAATGTAAAACATGGTGATTATACTTGATAACACTGCATTGTATAATTGAAATTTGCTAAGAGAGTAGAACTTAAATATTCTCACCCAAAAAAGAGATAAAAATAGATAAATTGTAGTATATACAATTCACCTCAGCAGACTCATTTTGAAAGAGGCCAATAATTCCTAAGTTCTGACTATTAGATATGATAATAAATGTTAAAATATGTATAAATTGTAAAGTACCTGCAAATGCAGATATTATTAAAATATTAATATTTTTATTCATAGTTAGTTACTTGCTCAAGTTGAAAATACCAAGCGTTCTTTAAATGATTCCGTGAATTGATATTTAGTACATGGTCTGCCATGGTTACCCAGCCTGGGATTTGTTACTTTAACATGTCAATGGCAAAGTCAATGTGTAAGTTGCTAGTGATTTTGAAAGTGTCTTTGTATTCAGTAGTCTTGTACTTTGTTTGTAATTGAAGGTCATTCTTTAAGAAAAGAATGATATCCAAGACCGCAAATTCATTGTACTTTCTAAGCCCTTGAGAGTAGAGATTTGCAACATCAATGTGTGGTTGAGCTTTTCCTATTCAGGTTACTTAGGCTGATGCTCACAGCTTTATTCTTTTCATATGATGCAGATAATTCCAAGAATATTATTCTTTACTTGATTGATTCTTAGAAAATGTATATCTGTGTTATCATTTGAAAGCTATGAAACAATATCCTTTTTTGCTTTAGGGAAGCCCCTTCTCTCACCAATACACTTATTAGATTTTACTTGTCTTATCTTCATAGCAATCCATGTACTAGGGATATTATATTTAGAAATTATACCTCATACTAGCTATAGGCTGGGGTGTTGTCTCTTGAAGTTCTTGATGAAAACATGCTCCAAGCACCTATTTCATTTAGGTATTACTGTAGGCTAAAACTCTCCCCGCTCCAAAAAATCCCAGCTTTCCCCTGAAACCTGTGAATGATACCTTATTTGGGAAAAGGGACTTTCCGTGATTAGGTTAAGGATCTAGAGATGAGAGATTATCCTGAGTTATCCAGGTGGGCCCTAAATGCAATCGCTAGTGTTTTTTAAAAAAAATTTTTTTTTTTTTTTTTTTTTGGCTGCATTGGGTCTTCGTTGCTGCGCACGGGCTTTCTCTAGCTGCAGAGAGCGGGGGCTACTCTTCATTGTGGTGCGCGGGCTTCGCAATGAGGTGGCTTCTCTTGTTGCAGACCATGGGCTGTAGGCGCGCAGGCTCAGTAGTTGTGGCTCACGGGCTTAGTTGCTCCGCGGCATGTGGGATATTCCCGGACCAGGGCTCGAACCCGTGTCCCCCGCATTGGCAGGTGGATTCTTAACCACGGTGCCACCAGGGAAGCCCCAGTGTTATAAGACAGAGGAAGAGGGAGATTTGACAACAGAAGAGAAAAGGCAATGTGACCACAGAGGCAGAGATTGGGGTAATGCAGACAGAAACCAAGGAAGGGCAGAAGCAGGAAGAGGCAAGGAACAAATTCCCGCCTAAAGTCTCTAGAGAGAATGTAGCCCTTCCAACACCTTGATTTTGGTCCAGTGAAACTGATTTCGAAATTCTGGCCTCCAGACCTGTGAGAGAATAAATTCTGTTGCTTTAAGCCATCAAATTTGGGTTATTTGTTACAACAGCTTTAGGAAACTAATACAGGTGTATAACATTTTCTGTTAGAAGATGTGAGATACACCATACCCTACCAAAAACATACTGGATTTATATATAATGATTATGTTTCTTAGCAGTTCTATGGAGTAAGAACCTCCTATGAGTTTTGAGTAACATCTCTCCCCTTTGACCTTAGGAGTAATACCTAACCTGGCTATCAAAATTAACTGTGAAATTTCCTACAGAATTGGGAGACTATTTCAGGGATGTCTTTTCAAAAGAGGCACATCTTTCTCCACCTGAATAGTATATTTCAGATTTCCTCCTGCTGTAAACATTCATATTCCTTTATAAGGGCTCAAGTTCTGTTCAGTTTTCATTCCACCATTATAAATTACAAATTAAACCAAGCTTCCTTCCTTTATGGGTGCCAAATTGATGGTACAACTAATTGTTCTGTCCAATGGCTAATTATATTTCTAGTTGCCTACTTGAAGGTCTAATTAGCCAATTGCATATGCTTATGTTGGGGCAAGGAGATAATTGGCATTCTCAAGCAGGTAAATAGAAAAGCAATTAGTAGTGCCCATACCTAATTACAAGAATGAAAACTGTACCCACCAAAATGGTACCAATGTCTACTGGGCAGAAAAACCAGTCTCTGGAAAGTGATAGGAGACTTAGTGCATCTGGCAATATCATAATGAGAAGCTGTAAAACAAACTACAAACTAGACCTACCTGGATCTATATGCAACCTTCTTTGAAGGGGCTGTCAGAGCCTTTCTACCTCTGGCAAAGGACTGCAGTTGGGACAGTTTCTCTATTGATGATAATAACCTGCCAAAAAATTTGCACCTAAACTTAGATCCATGTCGGGAGCATTATGATCTTCAAAGTTCTTTCATTTCTGGGACTAACATACTGTGAAATCCATTCTGGAGTAGCGAGTTTTGGTGGTGGTGTGTTATCAGCATCCATTTTTCACATGTTGTAAAATAAAGGGTCCTGTGAGGAACATCATTTTGGTTTTGGTTGCTTTTCCACTGTACCCGACCAGCTCTTCAAGTTCACAGAATTTCAGTCAAATGTTTCAGCAAATTCACCTTTAGCAGAAAGCTTCCTGTGGTTAGCAGGTTTTGTTGTTGAAATCCCCGCAGGTTTTATGCCCGATTAAGCTTCTGATTGTGCTGTTTGTTCTTTGTTACCCGATCAGAAACCAGTGACTCCATGGAAATGAGAAGGGGTAGAAATAGGGAAGTTTGTTTTTATCTGACAGCAAGTCAAACAGTTTCTCTCTCAAGTAACAAGAAAATAAAACTCGATGAGAAAGTTGGTGCTCTAAATACCTGAAAATACTAAATCTACTGTCAAGAAAAATGCAAAAGCCTGAATCACCACCTCTCCTGACACATTTCAGAATGGGTGCACACAGCACAAATTATAGTGTGCTCAACGGTAATGGCACTGGTGGTAATGCTGGTGGTAATGGCACTGCAGAGCTCCGCCCACAGCACCAAGTCTTACCGCTAAAAAGGTTCAACTGTGTGGGTTGGGCACAGATAGTTGCCTGGAAGAGCTCAGGAGGGGTAAGGTCAGAGTTTGCAAAAATAGAAGAAATATGCTAGACGAATTAATGATTAAACTGGGAAAAATGCTTTTTTTTTTTTCCTATTTTTAAATTTCTTTGCTCTGTATTCTATTTCCCCATCATGCCTCTTGCCCCGTCTTAGTCATTTACCTCAGTCAGGACCTCCTGCCTAGCAAACCAGGGCAAAATGTCTAGGACTATGGAAAAAATTTACCTTGAAGTAAAAGTCAAAACAAATGCAAATCTGCTATTATGGTTGAGCAGCTTAATGTTGCAGCACAATTGAGGATTAAAATCTGGAAAACGTATTTAAAATAAATACACCATCAAGAGGTTATTTTTTAAATTAGCAGTGATTGAAGGGTGTACCACAGAGGAAGGATTAAAAACAGGACAAATAAAGAATAAGCAGACTTTGCTTCAAATGTAGTTTAAAACAATATTACTGACCAGAGAATAAAGATATTTTCATGCCACTAAACATTTTTTTTTTTGCTTTCGTTTTCCAAAAACACATTTTATTTGTGTGTTTGTGTGTATTTATATATTTTCCAAATCAGTTTTGGGGCCATAGAATATGTGGTCTGAGATACCATCTACTGAGAGCAGGACAATCTGGCAAGTAGTCATCCAGCCTCTTCCTAATGGTGAACCCAGTGACTCCCAAAGCAGCCTTATTAGTTTCAAAAAAAAAAAAAAACTCATTGTTTGAAGGAGCTTCCTTATTTGAATTGACACCCTCATTGTAACTTCTGCCCACTGGTCCTGTCCTATTTCTATACCCCAAAGCTGCCACAGCTTCTCATTTTGTTTAACTTACTGTGTTTGGGGTCTCCTTGTCACAGGCTGCAGGTTCGTAGTTCCCGTTCTTTTTGGTGTCTTCCCCCAGTGGGTGAGGTGGGTTCAGTGGCTTGTATAGGCTTCCTCGTGGAGAGGACTGGTGCCTGTGTTCTGTTGGGTGAAGCTGTTTCTTGTCCTTCTGGTGGGCAGGGCTGTGTCCAGTGGTGTGTTTTGGAGTGTCTGTGAACTTAGCATGACTTTAGGCCGCCTCTCTGCTCATGGGTGGGGTTGTGTTCCTGTCTTGCTAGTTGTTTGGCATGGGGTGTCCAGCACTGGAGGTTGCTGGCCATTGGGTGGAGCTGGGTCTTAGCATTGAGACGAAGATCTCTGGGAGAGCTCTCGCCGATTGATGTTACATGGGGCCGGGAGGTTTCTGGTGTCCAATGTCCTGGACTCAGCCCTCCCACCTCAGAGGCTCAGGCCCAACACCCGGCCAGAGCACCAAGACCCTGCCAGCCACACGGCTCAGAAGAAAAGGAAGAAAGAAAGAAAGAAAAGGAAAACAAACAAAAAAACGAACAGACAGAACCCTAGGACTAATGGTAAAAGCAAACCTAAACAGACAAAATCCCACAGAGAAGCATACACATACACACTCACAAAAAGAGAAAAAGGAAAAAACATTTTTAAAAATAAAAGTAATAAAAAATTAAATAATAATAAAAAAATTAAAAACAAAAATAAGAAAAGATTAAAAAAATTTTAAAAGGAAGAGAGTAACCAAACCAATAAACCAATCCACCAATGATAATAAGCACTAAAAACTAAACCAAGATAAACATAAAACCAGAAACAAATTAGACGCAGAAAGCAAACCCCAAGTTTACAGTTGCTTCCATAGTCCCTGCCTCAATTTTGGGAACGTTCATTGTCTATTCAGGTTTTCTTCAGATGCAGGGTTTATCAAGTTGATTGTGGGGATTTAATCTGCCGCTCCTGAGCTGCACGAAGAAATTTCCCTTTCTCTTCTTTGTTCTCACAGCTCCTGGGGTTCAGCTTTGGTCTTGGCCCTGCCTCTGCTTGTAGGCCACCCTCAGGAGTCTGTTCCCTGCCTAGGCAGGAGGGGGTTAAAGCAGCAGCTGATTAGGGCTCTCTTGCTCACTCAGGCCTGCGAGAGGGAGTAGTATGGTAGTCATAATTGGAATGCAGGGCGAGCCTGTGGCGGCAGAGGCCAGCATGACATTGCAACAGCCTGAGGCACACCGTGTGTTCTCCTGGGGAAGTTGTCCCTGGATCTCGGGACCCTGGCAGTGGCATGCTGCACAGGCTCCTAGAGGGAATGGGTAGTGACCTGTGCTTGCACACAGGATTCTTGGTGGCAGCGGCAGCAGCGTTAGCGGTTCATGCCCGTCTCTGGGGTCCAAGCCAGTAGCCACGGCTCATGCCCATCTCTGGAGCTCACTTTGGCAGTGCTCTGCCTTCTGGGGGCACACAGGGAAGGAATCCCCTCTCCGCACGCACCCTGAAACGATGGCCTCTTGCCTGTTTGGCAGGTCCAGACCTTTTCCCTGACCCTCTCCCAGCTAGCTGTGGCGCACTAGCCCCCTTCAGGCTGTCTTCACACAGCCAACCCCAGTCCTCTCCCTGGGGTCTGACCTCCAAAGCCCAAGCCTCAGCTCCCAGCCCCCACACGCCCTGGGTGAGCAGACAAATGTCTCAAGTTGGTGAGTGCTGGTCAGCACCGATCCTTTGTGTGGGAATCTCTCCACTTTGCCCTCTACACCCCTGTTGCTGCGCTCTCCTTCGTGGCTCCGAAACCCCTCCGCCCTGCCCACTCCCTGTCTTCGCCAGTGAAGGGGCTTCCTAGTGTGTGGAAACTTTTCCTCCTTCCCAGCTCCCTCCCAGAGGTGTGGGTCCCATCCCTATTCTTTTGTCTCTGTTTTTTCTTTTTTCTTTTGCCCTACCCGCATACATGGGGACTTTCTTGCCTTTTGGAAAGTCTGAGGTCTTCTGCCAGCGTTCAGTAGGTGTTCTGTAGGAGTTGTTCCACATGTAGATGTATTTCTGATGTATTTGTGGGGAGGAAGGTGATCTCCATGTCTTACTCCTCCGCCATCTTGAAGGTCTCCCTCCTAGCTGTCTGTTCTTAAACAATAGCAAGACAATAGCTTAATTAAACTTACATTCAACCAGAGGTACACTATTCAAATTGGGATGAGGCTAGAAAGAGAGAGGGAAAATGAAATACTCTGCCTCGGTTAGCTATAAAAACTTGTAGCTTGACTTTTTAAAAACAATTTTAACTGAATATGTTGGTTTCGGAGAGACCTAGCCTCGATATGTTTTTAGAGTGTCCATGCTTAAGGTAATATTTCATTTACTTTTCTAGCTATATTCTCTATCTTCTACTACTTTATTTTAATAAACTTAAAGTAGAAGAAAATTAAAAGGCATCTATTTTCTTTACTCTCAGTTTCTCACTTCACATATATTTCATGCTTCGTGTAGAAATGTCATTAGTATTAAAGAAAGGAATGTTAGGGAGTTTTGAACAAACACATTTTCTCTTATTCTGCCATCTCCCAACCGAATGCAGTTTCTATGTGATTCACACAAAGCAACCCAAAGGAGTTAGAGACATGAGTGAAGCTAAGAATCTGTCAGGCAACTACTAGTAACCATGGTAATTTTAAGAAAAATATATTATGACATGTTCCTGTCTCAGGGCCTTTTAACTTCCTGTTACTTCTTCGTGGGCATCTTTTCCCCCCAGAGATCGATCCACATAGCTTAATCCCTCACCTGCCTCCAGTCTTTGCTCAGATGTCACCATTTCAGCGAGGCCTTGCCAAGTCTGCCTATTTAAAATTGTATTTCCCCTTTCCCCATGTCCACACACTCTAAGTCACCTCCCCTCTCTGCCTTACTTTTCTCCATAACACCCATCAGCACCTTACATATGCTTTTTCTCATTTTATTTGTGAAAGATATCGTTCATACAGGAGAGTGTATAAAACATGTATGTACAATTTAGAGCAAACACCTGGGTAAACAAATACCTATGTAACCGCCATCCAGGATAGGAAATACGAATCTTCCCATGTTCTTCCCAGAGGTAACCACGATCTCAACTTTCCTGATAATCATTCCCTTACATTTCTTTATTGTTTTATCATCTACGTAGGTATATATTAATAATAATACATAATTTACTTATTTATTATAGTTAAAACAGTAGACCAAAATATCTGGCATTCATTGTACAAATGAAGTTCTAGACCTATTCTAGAGCACCCCAAAACCCATTCTTAGTCCAACTAACTTACCTCTTCCTTCACCAGCTATGTCAGCTATATCTATTCTACCTCCAATCTCCCACTTCCTCCCAAGTGTTATTCCCTAGCTTGGCATTTATTCAATCTCTGATATTTACTGTTGTTGGATTTTCAGATTCTTTCCCAGTTCTCTTAACAGGACAATCTTCACTGTTGACTTAGGTCAGAATCAACTGACCAAAGGTAATCTAATTTTACTGAAAATTATTCACCCCTCAGAATCCAAAGTACCTATTGGGCAAATGGCAGGTATTTCTTTTATTTCTTTAATTCCGGAAACAAACTTCAGGGGTTATAGAGTTTCTGATATTTGCTACCCATTCTCGTAGCAGGGAAGCTCAGGCTTGTGTTGACAGCCAAACTATCTGTTCTCTGGTCCAGTCCTCAGAGTGACTTTGCTTTGCTGAGGGTTATCACGTGAACAAGTCACCATTTCCATTTCCATTTATCCCAAAGATTCTAGGAAGCATACTGCTTCACAGGTGATCTCATTTTGTTTTGATAGTGTGCTCAATCATTTCATATACAATCAAAATGTGTAATCAGAGGTTATGCAAATGAAACTTTTTCATCATTGGGACCTCTGCCTATTTGCAAGTGTCCTTCATCCTTATCTAGTTGAAGTTAGCTATTATTCTCTTCTACAGAGTTTCAGTTGAACAATGTCCACTTTTCTTTTGTACACTATGGAGTCCAGAGAACTGTGCTCATTTTCTTTTTATGTTGTTAGGATTAGATGTATCATTCATCCATAATCTGAGTTCTACAATAGCTGCAATCACTGTGTCACTGGCCCCTGAAATGAATTTTTAGATTCAGCAATCACTACACTATCAACATATGTTAGGTGTAGCATTTAAATCTTCTATTTAGAATATTGCCATTTTACCTATCCAAAGCAGTATGCAGTAAGGGTGACAGTATGTATCTAAATTAACTTCCCTTGTAGCATTTATCATTATTTTACCTTTTCTCTACATTGATTGCATTTTACTAGAAACAAAAGTCATGGAGCAATAGAGTATCTAGACATAGTCTGGGAATTACTTTGGTAAAGGAGAAATACTGAAAGTTCTGTAAAAATGTAATTTTTTGGCTTAGTTCTCTTCTTCAATAATGTTAGTATTTTTGCATTCCTTTCTTCATTCAAAGAACAGATTTCAAGTAATGGTTGAGATTATTATATCCTCTGCTTAATAAATTGAAGTTTAAATAGGCTAAAGCATACAAAAAAACTGTACTTCAAAACATATAATTGAAGTATCTATTTTTCAGTTTGAGAAATTTATAACAAAAGTCATTCTTTCTAGAGATAGTACCTATTTTCTGTGGCAAATTAAACCAGTTCTTTGAGAGATTTATTATTGCTAAACATTTAAAAATAACTAGTATTTGGAAGAATACAATTATACAAGTGATTGTATCCATGTAAGTACTAAACTTTTAAGGAGATACTTTAAAGTGGAGGCTTAAACATTTTTTCACCATTACCACAAAATAATAATTTGATCATTTTTGAGGTTGTTCATTGAATTGCTCTTGAAAAGAAGGTCTCAGTGACAGTCTTAAATAAAAAGAAAATGTGATTTATAAAAAAGGTAATTTACGGTTATGCATAATCTGTGCTCACTCTACTTTTTTTTCATAAGGTTATGTCGGAAGAAATATCTTCTTTTATGTGTTTGTCTCCAGCTCAATCATGTAATAAAGTTATCCTGCATTTGAAGAAGTTTGTTTAGTCTGTCATCATAGAAATTGATGGTAGGTTGCCAGTGTGGCAAACATTGCAAGTTCAAATATGCTGATTATTATCATCTATGTTAGAGTGACCTCAACACTTTCCAAAACGTGTTGATGGAACATTAGCTCATCATCCATATTTTATTAGACCATAATAAAGATAATACTACTACCATGGCTTTATAAAATAACTTTCAAGAAACTGAAAGCTTCATTTATTTTCATACAAGATGCTTGAGAACCACTTTTTTAAAAAATGAAAATACGGAAAGTAGCAGATGGGAAACACCCATAAAGATGCCAGTCATAAATAGCTGTAATATCAGTCAGTTGGCAGTGCATTCATTCATCAAATATTTATTGACCACCTCCTATGTGCCACCACATCCTAAACCAGTAGAAAATTAAATAAGTTTTTAAAATAAAATTAATAAGGATGGAAATGAGGACTGTCTGCTAGTGGGTGTGAGATTTTGGGGTGAGGTGATAAAAATGTTCTAAAATTAGATTGCAACGATGGTTGCACACCTTTGAATATAATAAAAACTGAACTACGTACATGCACTTTAAATGGGTGGATGTTATGGTATGTGAATTATATTTCAATAAAGCTATTTAGAAACAAAGCTTTATTGATGGAAGACAAAAACATCATAATGAGAGTATAATATTGGCTTCAAGCCAGTGTTGACCAACGAGGCAAGTGTGCATCAAATAGTTTAGAAGGCAGTCCTGAAGAAGGTAGACCACTTGGATTTGGGATTAGTGGTCGCTCTACTCTGGATGTGCAAGGAAACTCAGGCCTAGCAACACATTATGCTTTTTTTTAAACAATCACAAATTTACAGAAAATTTACGTCAACTTCTTTCTTTTACCATTTGAGAGTAAGTTGCTGCCTGAAACCCCCTTATCTCCCAATACTTCTGTGTATATTCCTAAAATAGGAACATTCTTCTCCATACCTACAATATAGCCATCAAAATGGAGAAATTAACATTAATATATGACTGCTATCTAATCTTCAAGCCCCACTCAAGTTTCCTCAGTTGTCTCAGTCATTTATAGCAAAATTATAGCAAAAAAAAAAATCCAGTTTAGACCCATGCATTGCATTTAGTCTTCCTCCATCTGGAATAGTTTCTCAGTCCTTCCTTGACTTCCAGGAGCTTGACACTTCTGAAGAACTATTTTATAATGGATTTAGAATGTTCCTCAATTTGGGTTTTCCCACGTTTCCTAATGACTACATTTAGGTAATATAATCTTCAGCAGCTGTATTGCAGAAGGGATCCTATGTTCTTCTCATTGCGTCCTACCAAAATGTGCACAATTTCAGTTTGTCCCATTACTGATGATGTTCACTTTAATCATTTGCTTAAGGTGGTCTCTGCAGGGCTTCTCCAATATAAAAGTTATTCTTTCACTTTTTATAATTAATAATATTATGTGAAAGGTGTGTTGAAACTATATAAATTTCACATTCTCCATCAAACTTTCAATTTATTATTCACTTATTTATGTAACAGTTTTTCCTGTTTTATTCACTGAACAATAAATATTTTGGATGCTCAAATTGTTCAAGATCTGGGCATTGAGAGCTTCATTAAGATGGCTTCCGTGTCCTTTGGATAAGTCTCCATATTCTTTGAGCACTTCCTTGCTTTCTGGACAAGATGTTCCCATTCTCATCTTGTTCTTCCTCTGCTGCAGTCATTTCTCCAAGAAGTCCTCGTTCCTTTTGGTGAGAATGGCATGTAGAAGTCATGGTCTGGCATTAGGTGTTCTCTTGCTAATTGAGGTGTTGCCGCTCCCAGGCCTCTTGGTGGACAGAACTAGAAAATATGTGCATGTGTATATACACTTGCATGTGTATTTATTTATCTATCTATATATTGATAATCATGCGTTCATACTAACAGCTATAATTTCAATCCAGTATCACAGGGTTCACTTCTCCCTTTTCCACATTAATAACTCCTTTCCCTAACCAGCTGATGAACCTGGTTTCCATTACCCTTAAAATATTTACTTCAAAAAAAAAAGATCCCTTTTATGTAACCAGTCTCCCATCTTAGCTGTCATCCCCTCCCCAGTGCAGAATCCCTTCTGCCCCTACTCAGTCTCTAACACCCCGTATTGGGCTGGTCCCTGTCCCACTTGGATGCCCTCCTCACCCTGCCAAGGCTCTCCCACTGCATGCCAGACCATGCCTGCATCTGGACTCCCTCCTCATTCCGCTTGTACACCAGGTCTCCAAATCCCAAATCCCTGCGGGGGGATCCCTTCTCACCCCACTCGGGCTCTGAATCCCCACACTGGCCACACCCTCCCCAGCCTGCTGGGGCTCTGACCCCTCATGCTTGGCTGCTTCTCTGTAGAGGTGCCTTCATCACTCAGCTTGGGACAGCTTTGCACCAGGCCACCAGGGCTGTGACACCCTGTTCTGGCACACTGTGACTTCCCTGTTTCCCCTGGCATGGACCCCTCCCTCACTCTGCCCCACCTAATGGCTGTAGACTGAATTATTCAGAAAGGGAAGTGAAGGGAAGCAAAAGGGAAGGGGAGGGGGAAAAGGTCACATGATACTTTAACTGGCCATGTCTTCCTCACCTACTAGACTGAAGTCTGTGGGGAAAGGGACCACACTTTTTACATCTTTTATTTCTCAGCTCTTAACACAGTATGTGACACACAGAGACAGTTACTCAATAAATGCTTGTTAAATTAACCTTACCCAAGTTGAAAGCTGAGAACTTACCTAATTCCAGTCTTTCGCTGTTATCAATGATCTCAGTAAAAGCTTCTGGGCACTATTATAGAGAGGAAAGTGAATCTTAAGCAGTTTTTTGCCGGTTGTACTCCAAAGAGGGTAGTTCTAGAAGAGTACAACAAAATGAACTTATTTTTTCACAGGACTGAGCCTTCTATATACAATCTGTGATAATTTGAACCAAATCTATGATTTATTTTGAAGTCATAAATTTAATAACAGCAATGTTAGATGCACAGCTTTTATTCTTATTTAGTAGCAAAAATCATAGGTGATTAGAATTATGCATTATCTCCTCAATTTTTATAATACAGATAAATGGATTCGCTTCTATATATGCTCAGTCTTAATAGCTAATCCAAGAAACATAATACATTGAAAGGAAATTAAAGTAAATGATGTTTGGAATTAAGCAATACATAGGAATACAAAAAAAATGAGGGTTTATTCTGAAGTATAAGACCTAGACTTTTAGTTCCAGTCATTGGCAGGAACAAGTTTTATTTGTTTGTATCATTCCTGGGAAACTTGTTCATTCATTCAAAATGTAATTATTGAACAACTAAGGGCCACCTACATAATTTGTAGGGACCAGTGCAAAATGAAAATGCAGGGTCCCTTGGTCAAAAAGTGGGAAAAAGATACTCTTAAAAGCACTAAAATATAACTTTTTCCTTTCTTGGTCTCTCTCTTGACCTGTATGGTGTTTTTGTTTGCTATTTAATCTTACCCTTCCTCAGGCACTGGGATACTCGCCAGACAAGTGTGTATCTTTACAGGCACTGGGAGCTGCACCTGGGGCAGGAGGGGGTGGGAGCTGCAGACGCACAAGGCCACCTCACGTAGGGTTTCTCCTCCTGCCAGTGACTGGACTGACATGGGGATACAGCAGTGAACGAAACAGGCAAATTTTTGTCTCTGCATCATAAAACTTATGTTCCAGCAGAAGACACAATAAAAAGTGTGTGTGTGTAGTATCTGTTAGACAGTGATAAGTTTTGTGACACTAAATAAACAGAACAGAAATGAGGGGTTTGCTCAGCGTAGGGGATAGAGTAGGGTTGCAATTTAAGATAGGGAGATGAGGAAAGCCTTCACTAAGAAGGTGACACTCAAGCAAAGACCCAAGTGTGACAGAGGCGGCCTTGTGGATATCTGGGGCAAGAATGTTGCAGGCAGAGGCCAGAGCAAATGCAAACTCTCTTCAGTAAATGCCTCAAAGATTCCAATTTAGAAAGTCTGTTTTTCTCAGAGTCAGCTTTGACTTTTCCCCCTCATTCTGTCCCTTCTTCCACATCACTAATCTTGTTTCTGGAATCTATTCCATTTTCTCCTTTCTCAATTTACTTCTCCCAGTTGAGATTTCTGTCATCTCTCACTTATTACATGAGGCTTCTAACTCCCTGCTTCAAATCTCTCTGCCCCCTCCCCCTTTTGCCGCCCATCTTCCTTACACAGCTGACCGTGTCCTCTCACTCAGAAAACCAGTCATGTGGCTTTCACACATCCAACCAAAATATGGAAGTGTTAGACCATTGTTATTCCCAAAATGCCATAAGAAGATTTGCCCCATATTCTAACCAAATGATTATTTCTTATTATGGAGTATCACCTGTACATTTATACGTCCCTGCCTTTTCTCCTTCTGGAATAACTTCTTTCGGTCTCACAATTGTTGAAAACTTACTCATAATTCTAATCTCAGTTCCAATGCCACCTTCTCCCTGAAATGTTTCCTGTTCCATACAGTTACAGTGAACTACGCACCTGGCTTCAGTTTTATTTAAATATTACTCTGTCCACTAGACAATAAGCTTTTCTTAAGTCAGAGATCCTATCTTATTTATCTTTACATTCATAATGCCTATCTGTTTGCTTTGCATATAATATGTACTTAATGCATGTTTGTTGGATTTAATATTATTGATACAATTAATATTATTAGTTGTGAAGTGATAAATCCTGTATAGTGTACCTGGCAATAATGCAAATTAGAATAAGTTGAATTCAAACATAGAATAATTGGCAAGTGATTCCTGTCCTCTACCTGATCTCTTTACTCAAAGTTCCTCAGGAAAAAGAGGGGGAAACATGGAGGATTGGGTGGTGCTGGACAGGGAAAATTCAGGCAATCCTATCTCAGGAAACAGGGAGGTGGGGAGTAGGTCCCCAGTATTCTCCCAACTCAGTCTCTCTGGATCAGGCTAATAAAATGTCTATCAACTAACCAGAAGATTCCTGGAATCATAGCTGCTGTCCAAGAGGTCCCAGCAGGTTCCAGAATTGTCCCCATCAATTTTAAGCTAGAGTGATCACCACTAGGTGGCGCCAAACTTCAAACCAGAGTAGGTGGAGTTTGGATCAGATGGAGGCCGCACTCCCAGGTGGCCTGCTGCCCAGGCTCAGCTTGGTCATTTTGTTAGTCTTGTAATATCACAACTTCACATTTCACACAGCTAAATTTTTTGAATACTGTCTTAGTCCATTTGAGCTGGAATAACAGAATGTCATAGATTAATTTATAAACATCAGAAGTTTATTTCTCACAGTTCTGGTGGCTGCAAAGTCCAAGGTCAAGGTGTGGGCAGATTCGATGTGTGGTGAGGGCCCATTTCCTGTTTCATTGAAAGGCGTCAGCTCTCTGGGACCTCTTTTATAAGGCACTAATCCCATTCATGAGGGCTCTACCCTCATGCCCTAATTACCTACCAAAGTCCTCACCTTCTAACACCAAGGACCATCACAGTTGGAGTTAATATCTCAGCATATGAATTGCAGGGGGGACACAAACATTGTCTATAACAGACACCACTGATTGCATTATGGCAGGGCTCTACTTTTATACCATTTTCTAAGATCTTACTGTATACCAGATACTGTGCCAGCCAGTTTACATGCTTTATTTCTAATCCTTACAGTAGCCTACAAGGAGGTAGGTACAGATATCTTTATTCCGTTGGTAAAAAATCTGATGCTAAGAAAAGAAAAGTCCCTGGCCTAAGATTGTACAGCTAAGTAACTGGCAGACCTAAGTAAGAATTGGATTTAAGCCCGACTCTCATGTCATACTCTTCATAATTCCACTCATAAAAGAAGGAAGGAGATCAGGAAAAAATAGTGGAGAAAGAAAGGTAGAGAAAGGCACTTTTGAAACAGGAGAAAAATAACTGAAGTATGTTGCCTTCTCTGTTTTCTTTACCCCAGAGGTCGATTCTGCCCAGGAAAAAAGAAGCTTCTAACTTTGTCCATTATTTTTGTTCCTTTCCTGCTTATCTCCCACACCAGAGACTCCCACCAAGACTCTTATGGACTAAATGTTCATGTTTCCTGAAGGTTGACGCTGTAACCCCTAATGTGATGGTACTAGTAGGTGTGGCCTTTCGGAGATAATTAGGTTTAGATGAGGTCATGAGGGTGGGGTCCTCGTGATGGGATTAATGCCCTTATAGGGAGAGACCTGAGAGATGAGAGCTAACCACCTCACAACCCGTGTGAGGATTCAGCAAGAAAGCAGCCTCCTGCAGGCCAGGAAGAGGGTCCTCACGAGAACCTGACCATGATGGCATCCTCATCTCAGCTTGCCCAGCCCCCAGAACTGGGATAAGTAAATGCCTGTTTAAGCCATCTAATCTTTTGTTATATTTTGTTACAGCATCTGAGCTGACTGAGACAATGACTTTGCATTTTCTTTAAACATTCAAGTGAAAGGCCTTTTGCCCAAGCAGACCCATCTCAGAGGCAGGTTCACATTCCCATTTCCCAGCTCTTGATGGAGATGGCAGACTTTTTGTCTTCGTGGTCGTTTTCTGCACCTGAACCCAAGGTTTTCCCAGCCATCTAGATCTAGTCTGGTCCTTATCTCTGGTAAGGGTAAGCCCTTCCTCTCTTGCTTTAATGCCCTGTATTTTCCATCATTTGGGGACTCGAACCTCTGGTAAAGGTGGCTAGTTAACCCTTTGTCTTGTCTGACCTTAAATGATTGCCTGTTTTGACCTTGAGGAAATGAGTCCTCTAGGAAATATAATCTTTATGGTCACTTGGAAAACTTTACGGTGGAGTAGGGTACTTTGCCATGGAGGAAACAAAGAGGAGAGAAAGAGAGCAAAGATCAGTAAGAGGAAAAGAGAAATAAAACTTCGGTGCAGAAGGTTCTGAAATTTCAGTGAATTGTTGTGCTTCCAATTGTGTTTAATAAACCATTCTCCCCTTTATTTGCAATAAGCATGTGTTGGAATATTATCTTTGAAATGCAAATTATGTGGTTAACCATTTTTCACTTTCTAAACTCTTTGATCATTTAACTTGTGGATAGGGGATATTGTTCATGGACTACACCCAAATGATCTCTACCCACACAGCTTAGTTTCTGCATTACTGCGACTTTATTTTTCAGTTGTCTTCATTAACATGACTTCACTGTTCTACCATCTTCATCAGCATGATTTTACCATTCCAAGAAACTCTTGCTCAGGAAGATACAAATTGCAAATAACTTTCTTGTTCTTTTTAGGAACTTTTGGAAAATCTATTTAAAGGAATATTAAACTACTCAACTTTCAATAGATGGAATCAAATAACTGATTAATCTCTAAGATCGACTTTGAAACTTTCACCTTGTGTGTCCAACAATCCTAAATTATTATATTGTAATCCTTAGCCAATCTCAGTCAAGCCCTGCCCTAGTGAAAGACCTGCCTTAAACCAGAATGTCCACCCTCAACTCCCTCCCAGAAAACTCCTTAAATATCCAGAATTTGCCCTCCTGCTTCTGAAAGACCTCTAAAACTGTGCCTAGGAAGCTGTCTCCCTCTTGCTGGTAAGCAGTGAACTCAGCTTATTGACAGGCTTGAAAAAGCCTATTTTGATGATATTTTGAGGGAGCCAACATTCAACATGGAGGTGATTGAAACCATTTCCTCTCAGGCTTAGGAAATTAAATTAAAGGTCTAATTCTTTAGGAATTAGAGGAAAGAGAAGCCTCTCATCTTTATCCTGTAGAATCTGTAAACTCATCACATTTTTCTTTGGGGAGAAAGTATACCAACTGTCAAAAGCTTACAGTAGTAAGCGCGGAGATGGAAAAAAGAATTAATCATCTTTGTCAGAGGAAACTAAGTGGAAAAAAATACAAAATCACTATAAAAACAATTCATTTGAAGTTACATTTTGAGATTACATTATTTTCTCCCTGGCATTCAGACACCTGAAATTCACTTTAAAATATGTTGGTGAACAATTCTTATTCTCCAGAAGTACATTTTTAAAACAGCAATATTTCATAATAACAGTATAAAATGAAAATAATTGACTCTCTTGCCTTGTGGCACTTGGTTTTTAATCTAAATAGATATGAAGCATACTGACATTCATCTATATGAGACATTTGTAGACATAAGAGAAATTAGGTCACAAGCCTGTAAGACTAGTTCATAAATCAGCCAATCAGAAAATTGATAAAACTTTTCCAGAACACTATCCAGGGACTCCTTATTCCTTTGCAATTCGTTACCTGTTTTATATGTCCTTTTAGGAAGGGTTCCTCTCCCATTGAATGCTTGGCAAAAGGAATGAATACGATTAGAATTTACAAGAGCTTACAACATTTATGTCATTTTTGATTTAACAATTTTGGAAGACTTGTTCAAAAATTACTCCTGATTTTAGTTTTCTTTGGAGTTTTCTAAAATGCTACTGCTATCAGGGCATAAAAGCCATGCAGCCAGTAGTAGAAATGCTGTCATGTAACCATTAAGACTGCACTAAAAGGCAAAATGTTGCAGCTAAGAGTATTTTTAATGACTTGAAATTGCTTGGAGTGCTTTCTGGAAGTAAAAGGATGCTGATTTATTTACCTAGTATACTTATCTAAATTAATTTGGCAGGATTACTTTGGACCTAATCCTCTTACAATGAAATTTATATGTTAATATTTTTAAATGGTGCATCATTCTTTTCTTGAAGGATATAATATATTGCAATGACATGAATCTACCAACAGTCATTAAAGAAAGAAGTAAATTAACCCATTGCTGAAACAGGAGCAAGGAGCAAGGACTACGTTTTTACATAGGAGCAAGGACTACGTTTTTACATAGACTACATTTATGATTTTATGTGACCTTGCAAATAAAACATCACTATTTAAACTGTTAATGAGAACAAATAGAATCACATTCTATTTCTTGTTTCCCCTCATGGACTACATTTTTACATAGACTACATTTATGATTTTATGTGACCTTGCAAATAAAACATCACTATTTAAACTGTTAATGAGAACAAATAGAATCACATTCTATTTCTTGTTTCCCCTCATGGACACTTTCCACTAGAAATATGGAAGGGGCTTTACTCTGGCATAATTTTTTGTCATAGTGTTTTTTTTTACATTTTGAATGATTGGACGTTTTGTATACCTTTCTTATTAAGCACAATCTTTATTACAGGTTGAATACTAATGAGATTCTCAGTATAGAGCATTTTTGTGTATTTGTTGCCTTTTTATGGAACTAGTAACCATAATTACTAACATATAAATAGACTCTTCCAAGAGCAAAGTCAGAACAGGTGTACTTTATGATGTAAATATTCACTTATTCCAGTTTTATATCTTGTGTTTTTCTCCAGTGATGAACATCTCCTTGGTCCTTAGGGTCATGGCCTTGCCAATAAGTATAAATATCATGAGATGCTTATGAACTATGAAATACATTTTTGATAATTAATAATTGATGTGCATTTTAAATGAATGTGTAAGGTTCGTATAGCTGACATTTAATTCATTTTTACTATGTGCCAGGTACCGTGGTGAGATGTTGAAACCCTAATCCCCAGTGTGATGATATTTGAAAGTGGGGCCTTTGGGAGCTAATTAGGTCATGAGGGTGGAGTGAATGGGATTAGTGTCCTTAAAGGAAGAGACATGAAAGAGAAGATCTCTCTCTCTCTGCCCCGTGAAGCACAGGGAAAAACTGGCTCTCTATACAAGAAGGAGAGTCCTGAGCACACTGGTTCTCAGACTTCCAGCCTCCAGAACTGTGAGAGATCAATGTCTATTGTTTAAGCCATCCAGTCTACGGTATTCTGTTATAGCAGCCTGAAATGACTAAGATGACACAGCCCATAACTGTCTTCTAAATTTCTTACAAGAACTATTGTAGCATTACTTTAGAAAGGAACAAAATTAAGGTGGTAGAGGTTAAATAGCTTGTCCAAGACACACAGTAACTAAAAGTTGTCCAGGATTTGAATCTAGGTTTGTCTACACTCCCTAGATAGATAGAGCTCTTAACTAATGGATTGGCCAAAAACTTCATTCAGGTTTTTCCGTAAGATGTTATGGAAAAGCCCAAACGAACTTCTTGGCCAACCCAATACTTTCATGCACTGCTCTTCAAATTTACTTGTCTTGATTGACCCTAACATATCCCCAGGACACACAAAAATACTTGAATCCATGCATATCACAAAGAACAAAGGCACAGGAACCTTAAAATGAAAGCCATGACTTTTTGTTGTGACGTTATGCAGTAGAGGTAGATTTCCTACCTCCTACACATTTCCCAAGTGGGAACACATTAAATTATAGGGGAGTCAACTTGAAAATAGTATTAAATATGCAAAGTATTTCCTACAACTCCTTGGAAATATATATCAATTTATTTTAAAGACTGTAGGTTAGTTTATAGGTCAGTGTAACAAAGTGTAGGTTAAATCAAAAGAATAATTTGCAAACTGTGTATATGTTATGTGTGAGTGTTAGGTGGGCAGAGATGGAGTTCAGAGCAGTATTCCCACTAGGAAAATATGTGAAAATATGGAGATATTTTTCAAGGGGGTACACATCCCACACCCAAACATTCCCCATCTCCCTACGAATGGTAGAAAAGGATGCTCCTTCGTTATTCAGCCTAAAAATCCAGTATGGCCTTATCTACAATCCTATTAGTCTATCCTATTCCCTTGACTATAGGAAGTTCTGCCAGTCCCAGAAGAGGACATTCTAAGGTTGTTCTTGCATGCCTCACTCTCCCGTGAAAGCATATTGTGTTGGTTTCAAGATGCTGCATTATTTTTTTAACAGTGTCATGATTCTTTCTTCTCTTTACATCTGGTAGTTATCTACTTCCACAGATCCATTCTCTCTCTGTTCACCATGTATGATTCTGTAATTTTCATAAATACATGAAACAGTGGTTAGATAATTCAGAAATTCATACCACTCATGTTTTAGCTGTTCTAAATCAAACATTTACTGCTCACTATTTCTTTCCAGCTATTTCATTCCACTGCTACATCACCTACTTGCCTCTGCTTGGCTAGAGGTGTGTTGAGAGAGTGCCAGGGAGTTTAGTTCTATGTACTAGGACAGAACCAAAAAGCAACTTTAACTTGACAGGATCCTGTTTTCTCCAGCCGCAGGATGGGGGAGGATACTTATACTCACAGGCAGTCTGTGGCTTGAAGACATAGCCGGCAGTTTGTCCGTTAGTGACTTTTACAGACCTAGATTCCAAAAATCATCCCAATAATAACCTTATATTATGTAAGAAAAATCTACAATGGAATAGATTTTCACATTCAGAAATTATGTTCATTTTCCCAGCATGATATCCACTTACCTAACACTTTATGCTACATAAAATGATAAATTATCCAGTGTGATCTAAAACCATCAGAAACGTTTAAAAGTTTTATAGTACAGTATTTTAAAGTTTACTAACCATTATATAAAATTAATAAGATAGTTTATACAGTTTCTTGCTTTATTGATTGTGAGTAATAACCTGTAGATGGGAATATAGTAGGATGATGTGACTAACTGCCTTTAAAAGAAACATTTAAACTTGAGTCATTTTTTTCGGTGTTTTCTAGGATTCTTTTCACTTCTGAAATCTTAGAGAGAAATGGTCAGATATTGAGTTGCTTTATTCACTAAAAATTTTCTGGAGAATTTCTTTAAGGGACGATGTGGATTTTAATGCATAAATTTTTTAGACAGACTATTGAAGTTGAAATTTCATTTCAAGAGGCAGTCAGCTTTGTTTAACTCTATATTTTTAGGATCCAAAGTTACTGAACCAGACTTTGCTTTAATTAATAACTATAGGATGTGAGGCAGTTCCACTGCTGCTTTTTCTATTAACTTGCAATTTCCTGTAGGAAATTAATAAAATGAAAGAGGGGGGTGGCCAGCAAGAATAAATACATGCTACAGCTGCAAGTCACTAAAATTCATCAGAATAAATTAAGCTACACAGTTTTGTTTTTAATTCTATGAAGTTTCTTAATTCTTAAGGCAAATTTGACAAAGGAACAAAAGTGACAAATAATCCAAAAGTGTTCAAATTTAATATAAAATGTATTATTTAATTAACTGGTTAAGATGTAGAAATTTGCTAAGTAGTGTAGCTCAATGGTTAAGAAAATAGATTCTAGAAATAAACTCCCTGAATTCTGCCTCTGCCATTCACTAGCAGTGGCAATTTGGGCAATTTATAACACTTAACCTTCTATACCTCTTTACATTTATGTTTAAAATCAGAACCAAAATAACACCTATCTCATAGGGTTGATGTGAAAATTCAGTGAGTTAATATGTATAGTACCTGGAACACAGTAAGTGCTACACTTGACTGCGCTTAGCATTTGTTTTTTCTTCAATATTATTTTTCGAGTATCTTTTCATTAAGCTATCTCTTCCCATAACCACTGGAACCAAATCTTTGGAAGAGAAATTGAATTTTTAAAAATATTCCCAAATTTTGTTTTGTTTTTCTGAGTCTTTCACCATTTATTGGCTTACTTTTTAAGTGATTTGCCTGGGAATCCAATGGGTGCCCTTGGTTGTACGTACATACTTTTAAGTCAATATTATGAGTACTAAATTCAGGTGTCTGATTTTTTTTTGAGTAAAAAGATTCCTCTTGCTGAGATTCTAGAAAATTCTTGAAAAAATATTTGGAAGAATACTGCCAATTCTTCAGAGTGTGGTTGCCTTTTCATAGCTATGCGTATGCTCATTCCACAATCGATATGTATCGCGATTTAAATAAAGACATAATACAATGTAGAATTAAGGCGTATGCTGCTTTGACTGTATTGTTTATCTACATAGCACTAACAAATTTTAGTTGTGGCTTCCTTTGAATTCCTTTGAAATGCCTAGTCAGTGATATACCTGAGATAGCTTCTTGTTCTTTTTTATTACATGCTTATGTGCTCACCTGGTTGTGTCTTGTTACTAGGATTGCCTTTTAAAATTGCTTTTAATTTCCCAAGTTGATTAAAGGTTTCTCTTACATTTACAGGCTTCCTAGTTTTGAGAGTTTTTTTTTGTTTTTCCTGAGACGGGGAGAAGTTGGAGGAGTAGTACCTTTTATCATTCCATTTAATATGATTTATCTTTGCTATATGAATTATTAAGCTATTATGTTTTATTAAGTAATAATAATGAGTGACTGAAACAAATGTTAATAAAATGACTAAAATATACATGCTAACACATTCATTGGTGTGTTTTTTTTTTTCTTCCTAGCACTGGTTTAAGTGGACTATACTTGAGAAGGTTATTTTTTGGAAAATGTTGCTTATTTGTTGTTTTTCATGCTTAAGATGACATTTGCAACATTTTCAAAGTGATGTCTTTTTCAGTGTAGCACACTTAAACTAGTGCTAGGAGGAAATTTTTCCTTTTTACTGAAGGTAAATAGAATTCCTTAGTATGAACATTTCATAATTTGTTTATCTTTTCATCAGTTTATAGACTTTCACCTTGTTTCCAGTTAGAAGCTATCATGAGTAAAGCTGCTATGAACATTTATGAACAGATCTTTTTTTGTGGACACATGTTTTTATTTCTCTTGGTTAAATACCTAGGAGTGTACTGTACTAGTAGACTGTGTGATAAATAGATGTCTTACTTTATGAGAAACTGACAAACTGTTTTCAAAGGGGCTACACTGCTACACATTCTCACCAGAAATCTATGAAAGTTCCAATTGCTCCACATCCCAACGCTTGGTATAGTCAGACTTTTCAATTCTAGACATTCTATAGGATATCTTATCGTGGTTTAATTTTTCAGCTCCCTGATGGCTACTGATGTTGAGCATCTTTTCATTTGCTTATTGGCCGTTTATTATATAACTTGTTTGGTGAAGTCTCTGCTCAATTTTTTTTTTTTTTTTGCCCACTTTTAATTGGGTTGTTTGTCTTGCTATTAAGTTGCAAGAATTGTGAGGTTTTTAAAAATACATTTTGGATACAAGTCTTTTATCATATATGTGTTTTGCAAATATTTCCTCCCAGCTTGCCCTTTCCTTTTCTTTAGGTTATCTTTTGAAGAACGAATGTTCTTTTGTTAATGTTCAAATTATTGAATTTTTTTTTTTATGAATTATGCTTTTGGTGTCAAATTTAAGAAATCTTTGCCTAAGTCAAGGTCACATAGGTTTTCTTGTTTCCTTCTAGAAGTTTTATGCTTTAGCTCTTACATTCAGATCTATATTGCACTTTGAGATTTTGTTTTGTTGGTTTTTCTTGTTTGTTTTTTGCTTGATATTGTGTGATGTATGGGCTTAAGTTCTTCTTATTAATATGGATATCTAATTGGTCCAGTACTTTCCTTGCCCCCATTGTATTACCTCAGCTGTTTCGTTGCAAATCAATTGACTATATATGTGTGTTTCTATTTATTGACTCTATTCTGTTCTATTGATGTATATGTCTATCCTTATGCCAGTCCCACAATGTCTTGATTATTGTGATTTTATAGTAAGACTTAAAACAAAGTAGTGTGAATCCTACAATATGTGCTTCTCTTTCAGATATGTTTTGGCTATTCTAGGTTTTTTGAAATTCCGTGTAAATTTTAGAATCAACTTTTCAATTTCTAAACAAACAACAACAACAACAAAAACCCAGCTGATTATTGATTGGAGTTGGGTTAAATCTATGGATCAATACAGGGAAAACTGATATCATAACAGTCTTGTGTCTTCTAATCTATAAACGTGATAGATAGTACCTCTCCATTTATTTAGGTTCTCTTTACCTTCTCTCAGCAATGTTTTGTGGTGAAGTATTTTGCTAAATTTGTACTTATTTCACTTTTTTATGCTATTGTAAATGGCACTTTTTTCATTTTAATTTCTAATTTTTGTGGCCATTGAATACTGAAATACAGTTAATTTTTCATATTGATCCTTTATCTTGTGATCTTTCTAAACTCAAGTTATTAATTTTAATAGTTTTTTTTGTAGATTTTTTAAGGTTTTCTGCATAGAAAATCATGCCCTCTGCAAATAAACAGTTTTAATTCTTCCTTTTCCATTCGTATGCCTGTTATTTCTTTTACTTGCCTTATTGCATTGGTTAGGACTTCTAATACACTATTGTATTAAGGTATTGCCAACCAACATCTTTGCTTTATTGCTATATTAGGAAGAAAACATTCAGTCTTTCACCATTAAATAAATTTAGGGTTTTTTAAAATGTTCTTTATCAGGTTTAAGAAATTTCCTTCTTAGTTTGCTGAGAATTCTTGTCAGGATTCACTGCTGACTTTTGACAGTGTTTTTCTGCATTTTTAAAGATAATCTCATGGTTTTACTTTTTTAGTTTGTTGGTATGGTAATTTAAGTTGATTGATTTTCCAATGTCAAATTGACAGTGTCTTTTTGGTATTAACCTCACTTAGTCATGATGTATTATCTTCCTTATATATGGCTAAATTCAATTTGCTATTTTTAAAGGTTTTTATTTTACCTCTATGTTCATTAGGTACATTGGTCTGTAATTTTGATTATTTGCCATGTCTTTGTGCAACTTTGGTATCTTAAGTAATGCTGGCTTCATAAAATGGGTGGGAACATGTTCCCTCCTCATCTGTTTTCTTGAAGAGCTTGTATAGAATTGGTATTATATCACGCTTAGTGTTTGCTAGAAATTATTAAGTAAAGCCACCTGGTCTCTGTGTTTGTGGGGGTGGGGCATGGGAGAGGGGGATAGTTTTAACAAATTCTTTAGTAGATTATATTTCTTTAATAGTTATGAGATATTCCAGTTATATAGTTCTTTCTGAGTACATTTTGGTGTTTGTGTTTTTCCAGGAATTAGTCATTTTATCTAAATTGTCAAATCAATTGGCATTCCTTTATTATCTTTTTAATGTTCCCTTATTATTTTTTAATGCTTGTAGAATCTACAGTGATGTTTTCTCTTTTATTTCTGATCTATGTCTTCTCTTTTTCTCAATCAGTCTGGCTAGAGATTTATCAAATTTATTGATATTTTTCCATGAAATAGCTTTTGGCTTTATGGATTTTTTTTCTTTTGTTATTATTTTGTATGTAATTGATACTTGTATCTTTCTTTCTTTCTATCTGTTTGGGTTTAATTTACTATTTATTTCCTGGTGTCTTAAAAGGGGAGCTTGGATTATTGATTTGAGACCTTTCTTCTTTCTTAGTATAAGCATTTGAAGTTATAAATTTCCCCCTAAACACTCTTCAGCTACATTGCACAAATTTTGGTATGTTGTTTTTTCATTTTCATTCAGTTCAAAACACTTTCCAATTTTCATTATGAATTCCTCTTTGATTCTTGGGTTATTTAAAGACACATTGTTTAATTTTTAAATATTTGGGAATTTTCCAGATATCTTTCTGTGATTTATTTCTAGTTTAATACTGTTTTGGTCAGAGAATATTCTTGTATGTTTTCCCTACAAAACTACCTTTTAAATTTGTTGAGGCTCAGAATATGATCTGTTTTGGTGAAAGATCCATGTACTCTTGAAGAGAATATATATTCTGCTCTTGTGCAGAGTTCTCGAATTGCCGATGAGGTCAATTTTGTTGATAATATTATTCACGTTTCCTGTATCCTTAGTTTTGCATTCTTACTGATCTGTCATTAGTTTTATGGTCTTATTAAAAGAGAAGTGTTAAAATATCTAACTATAGTTGTGGTCTTATTGATTTCTTCTTTAAATTCTATCAGTTTTTGCTCCACGTATTTCAAAGCTCTTTTATTAAGCATGTACACATTTAGGATTATTACCTTGTGTTGATGAATTGACTTCTTTATCATTATATAATGTCCTTCCCTTTTCCTGATAATTTTATGTTTGGTTTGATATTTACTTTTCCTGCTATTTATGTATCCACTCCAGCTTTCTTTTAATTGGTGCTTGCATGGAATATCTTTTTTTCATCTTTTTACTTTTCACCTATCTGTGTATCTATATTTAAAATGGGTTTCTTGTAGACAGCTATAATTAGGTTTTGCTTTTTTGTCCAATATGACAATTCTGTCTTTTAATTTATATATTTAGACCACTTACTTTTAATGAAATTATCAATATGGCTGGGTTAAAATCTATTATCTTATTATTTGTTTACAAGGTCCTTGTTTGGGCCTTGCCCTGTCTCTATAATCTCATACATGTTTCACAACATTTCTTTTCTCCTACTCTACATGTAGACATTATAAGTTTATTCTAATTCCTTCAATGGGCCACATTTTGACAGCCTCCTGATATTTTCACAAGCTCTTCTCTCTGCCTAATTCTCTCTGCTCTGTCTTCCCCTGTTTCTCAACCTCACTTGACTAATTTTTGCTCATCCTTTATACCACAGTAATAATTGTATTCCACTAAGAAGCTTTTCTTATAGTTCAAGTCTGGGGTAAGTGCCTTTCCCTACCTTTGGTTCACCTACACTAGAGTTTGTCATATTAGCATTGATTGCTTAATTTAAGCTCTGTGTAGAAGGAATAGGCTAGAGAATGAATGAAGATGCCTTTCTCTTCAAAAGGAGAACCCCTCAGACAGATTGCCATGAGAGTCTGACACTCTGCCACACTCTTGGAATCTCCTTTTGAAGTGACACTATGAGTTCTCTTACCCATCCTGCCTGAGATCATCTCAGTAAAAATAATGAGAGTCCCCTGACATCCCTGCAGAGATGTATTTTCCTTACATGTAGTCTGTTTCACCACAGTGTAGTTAGGCATTTTTGTTTCGTTATTTTTTAGAGAGTGAGGCCCAAAGGAGGCTCTCTTTCAGATAATTTCTGTTTTTGTCAAACTAAAGAAGCATGTGTATATGTTTAGAAAACTGAAGCTGAGTTGTTGAAAATTCAATGCTGTTGTTTTTCACTAATAGTAATCTGAATTGTATCACTGGCAGAGTATCAAAATCTGACTTTATGCTATTGCAACAGTATAGCTGCTGATTGTGCTTGGTACCCTTAAATTATCACAAAAAATTTAAATAACTTTTTCTAAATTGATTTTTTAAATTTCCACAACAAAATTCATTACCATTAGTATATCAAGACAGCAGCAATTGTAAGTGGTACTAAATAATAGATAGACGTCTAAAGAACAATATGTAGTGTTTAAAAAAATCCTTACCAGACAAATTACAGTAATAGGTATTGATGAGAAATGTGGTTTATCTATTTATAGAAAACAATTATAGCAGACATTTTCAAGTATATTTTTTCTTACTCCCTTAATTAACTTTAATCAGACATTCTTAGAACATCTTGTACCTACAAAAAATGTTCTTTGACAACCAAGTGCAAGCTGAAGAGAAGAATCTTGTAAGAGTTATTTATTGTTTTCATTTGAACCATAATGGTGAATATCATTTTCATTATGCTGGTGGTAGGAAGCTACAGTTATGTATTGTTTTTGGAAAGAGGAGAAAATGATATCCTATTTTAAAAAACCTTAATAAAATAGGTCAAAACCCAGTTCAATCCCTGAGCATCACATAAATGTAAGATCAAGTAACTGAATGATCTAATTCAGCCTTCTAAATATTCCTGTACCTTAATTTAGGGAGCAAATATGAAAGTATAATTTGTAAATCAGTTAATACTTTTAAAGATCCTACTTGAGTCATCATAATATCAGCCATATTGGGAAAATATCAAGATGTTGATTTGGTCAGCAATGGTAATTTGCCTTCCCCAAAATATATATATATATTTTTTTTTTTTTTTTTAATTAAAAAAATTACTTCCAAAGCGATTTTTCAGAACTAGTCATTGACTGAAGATCAGGATATTGTAGTGGTCCCTTTTTTAATAAAAAGGTTATATGCTTATTTTTATCATTTTGATTATTTTAATTTACCCAATACATCTTATTAAAATCAAAATATAGAGTTTAATTCTTGAAAATAAGTTCCTAATTTGCAGGAAGCATTCCAGGTATAGAGACGTATGCAACCCTGAGCTACTAGCTATGTAGAGACAGAAGCGTTAAAAAGAGCAATTGGCCAGCTGGACCAGGCAGTCTGAATGTTGTCTTCCTTCAGTGTGATTGTTTAGAGTGTTCTTCAACATGTCTTTGAATTACTAGAGAGCATTAACCATCAGGGTTCAAGAAGGACTTTAGCCAAGAGGGTAAGGCAGAAAGAAGAAGAGGAGGAGGCGGTTCTGGGGTGTTTATAGGTGAAAGCACTCTTAATTTTCACAGCGCCGATCTTACCGTCTAGCTTGTCAGAAAGCACACAGGAAGTAGTCATGAGACCTGGGTGTGAGTTCAACCTCTATATACCTATTAGGTGTAAAATCTGAGGCAATTTATCAAGCCTCTGTGGGCCTCAGTTTCTTCATCTATTAAAAATATGATAGTAGTATCTACCTCACAGAATTATTGTGTTATCTAAATTCCATAGTCATGTGGGAAAAAAACCTTTCTCAAATGGCAAAGCGTGGTACATTTATTAATCACAGCTCACATACATAATCAGGTTAGGAGCACATTTCCAGAATTACATCCCTATGTTATGCTGGTATGAATAGGTGGTAGCCATTAAGCAAACCAACAAACAAACACCAAAAATTCAGTCCCTAGCTTGTCCCTGTAGTAGTATGAAATCCAGTCTATTTCTACACTTCTTTCAGGCTTATCTTATTCTCACTTCAAATTGAGAATAATAAAGACTCAGAAGCTGAGACTGGGTGTGGAGAACGTGCTCTAAATTGTGAGAACCCTGCACTGTAGAAAAATACAGTTTTATTATTTGAAAGTAATAAAATTACTCTGTTCATGTATTTGAATTTTATTTCAAGTACCTAAAAATGAAGTTGCTATTAAGTTACACCACCACAGATCCAGTTTTTTATTTTAATTATGTTTTCTTCAGTGCTTTTCTTAAATCACAGATTGAGTGAAGCTTGTCAAATATCCAAAGAGACTTACTAACCTAGCAACAAATTAGCCTCCCATCTTTAAGTCAGTGTTAGTGGACTATCTTTAAGTGGAGGTTGACTTAAGAACAGAGATTTTTTTTCTTTAACTTTCTCCCCTTATCAGGCAGGATTTAACAGAACAGAAATATATGTATACACAAGTAGAAATGTGTGCACAGGATCAGTGGAAGTAGCGGGAGGAGCCTCTAGACCCACATCTATGTTATAAAGGCTAGAAAATGAGAAAGTGGTGGGACTCTGAATAGATGTTGTACATTTTATCTTCTCAGTGATTTCCTGCCTTAAAATTCTTCTAAAAATTATATTTCAATCTCAAATTGCTGGATAAGAGGGAGAATAAATAGGAAGCCAAGCTGATTCCATGAACCTTCAGTACTGTTCCACGTAAGCATGCAGTATGGGGCTAATTATGTTTTGTGGGAACACTCTCTAGAAACAGATTCAGTGAATTACAGTCTTGGGGCTAAACAAGAAAATTTTAAATGAAAAGAAATCCCTTTTCAATGTGACAGTAGAAAACAAGAAACATTCACATTATCACTAAACTTCAGTCAGTGAGCGCAGACTTTAATCACTTAAGTCTAGCTCTACCTGCTAAACTGCTGGGATTCGTTGTGTCTGTGATCACACGACATGATCTGCCAACTGCAGCTTCTCGCAATCTGCCAGTTTGTCTGCAAGGGACCCCTGGCTGCCATGTGTCACTGAGTTCTTTTGGCTGTTGCCCCACATGAGTGACACTGAACAATGGGAGATCCAGTTGACCATGGCAGGAGGTTAAGAATGAGATGTACCAACTTGTGTTTTTGTGTTTGTTTACATCTTTTAATTCCTGAGTGGAATTCCACTGTGTGGATATACTATAGATTTTTTATCCGTTCAGTTGGTATGCATCCAGTTTGGGGATGTTACAACAGATACTTTGAAAATGTATATACAAGTTTGTGTGTGAATATAAGTTTTCATTCTCTAGGATAAATCCCAACAGAGGGATTGCTGAATCCTATGTTAAGTATACGTTTAACTTTTTAAGAAGTTGACAAACTGCCTTCCAAAGTGGCTGTTGCATTTTATACAGCCACCAGCAATGTAGGGGAGACCCATTTGCTTCACATCTCTGCCAGCACATTGTATTGGTAATATTTTGCCAAATCTATTATAATAAACATATAGTGGTTAAAAAAAAAAAAAAGAATGAGATGTATTATAAGTCATTCACTCAACAAATACTTAGTGAACATCTACTGCGTGCCAGACACTTGGGCACACATCGTAAGAACTTTTATTTGGAATCTAAAAGGTCAAATACATAGAAGCAGAGAGTCAGATGGTGGTTACCAGGAGTGGGGAGATAGGGAAAATTGGGTAGCAGGGATGATGGTCAAAGGTACAAAGTTGCAGTTACGTAGCATGAGTAAGCCTAGAGATCTAATATACAACATGATGGATATAGTTAATAACGTTGTATTGAATACTGGAAGTTTGCTAAGAGAATAGATTTCAGGTGTTCTTATCACACACTAAAAATGATCATTGTGTGGAGATGATAATTAGCTTGACTGCAGTAATCATTTCACTATGTATAAGTATATCAAATCATCATGTTGTACACCTTAAATACATATAGTTTTATTTAAAATAAACAAACAAGTAAATAAACAAATAAATATTTCAAATCCAGATATTTCTGGCTGTAATGCCTTAATGCCTGTCCCCTTTCATCTATATCATAGACCCTCACTATGGGGGAAGAAAATTAGTAGCTCTGATCCATAATGTACCCCTCAACTCTCTTTCAACAATTAGAATAAAATCATGTCTAGAGTTGCATGTGGGTTATGGCGGGTATTCCCCAGATCATATTTGTCTGTTATGTAAAATAGAAACTCTTTTCTTCACCTAACTGTTCCTTTTCCTACTGAGCTGTTGGATAATTTGCAAGGAAATTGCTTCTCTAAACACAAATCCCAGGCCAGATTGAAAATAAAGAGCTCGTAGTCCGTTTTTGGGTATTATGTATCATCCCACTTCCCCTTCGGAATCCCCATGCTTCCACCTGCATGTTTACTTGTACAGATTTGGCCCCAGAGCCAATGGAACACAGGAGGCCTCTGAGGACATCTTTAAAGCCAAGAATTTAAGCTCCACCTCCTGGTCTACTTTAAATAACCAACAACATAAGGTTTTTCTCTTGACCTTTGAATTGGGGAGCAAATATGATTATGCTGGCCTACTATTATTTTTTTAATTTCAGAAAAAAAATTATGAAATTATTTATGAGGTAATAATAAATGTGATTTAGATTCCTAGTATGGATTTCATGAGACTAAAGTATCTGAGGGCTTCAAGCACCTGAAAGATCATCATGGGTTTATTTAAGCAATGTTTACAAACATTAAGTATAAAATAAAATGTTCAGGCAAAAATGAAGGAGACACAGCTTTTGACCTTAAAGTTATATACAATCTAATAAAGAGAGACATGTGCATATATGATAGAAGAATGTAAAAAAAGAGTGAGCCACATGCGTGCACCCAATCATAAATACTTACGAGTGACTGTGTTGAGGTCGACCTTATTAATCTTAGTTTTCCTTCTTATACCTTTTGTGTTTAGCTAGGAAAATAAAACCACCTCGTATACAAGAAGGAAAAGAAAAGAAAAAAGAAAACTGTCAAGATGGTTCATGAGCTGAATTAGCACTTAGCATTAAATATCTAAGCTAAACCATAAAAAGTGGGTTTTTTGTTTTGTTTTGCTTTTTAATTGAGAGCTATTTAGCCCTGTAACATAGGATACTTCCCCAAATACAAAATTTTAGTATATGGCTTTGATTTTATGTTGTATTGTTTTCTGTTTCAATGTGCAGTCACACAAACTTGAAGTTATCATTACCAACAGAAAATCCTAGATGTCATTAGCCAGTGGTTCATCATGAGGGAAAGACTGTTTTACAGCAAAATTCCAAAACGAAACTTTTCCGCTATTACGCAGTTCCCATTCTCCACTCCTCTTTTAGCTGCTCCGTTAGTCTGTGCAAATTGCCTTTCATTTTATTGCTTTCCAGGGCTTCTAAGTGCTTGCTTAGAAACAAATTTTCTTAAGTCCAAGCTGAAGTCCAAGATTTATTTGATTTAATTTTTTGGCAATCAGCCAACCCTTTACTCAATAATTTCAGTTTCTGTGAATAAGAGCCAGAACATGGAGCTGCTGAAGCTTTACAGATTTGGAGTCCATTTGGTCCATGAAGCCACACCATAAGCTGGCCTAACAGTTCCTAAACTGTTTCTGGTTAAGCAACATTGCTTTTTTTGCTTCAGGATTTTAAAATGATTATTCAGGATTTTAAAGTAATTTGGCATTATAATGATGGATGAACGCCATTTTTAAAATTTGTAATACTTTTATGATAACTATTTTATTCTGTATTATATTTTCATATCAGTCTAGCAATCAGCAAGCAATTAATGTAATGCAACTCCATTTTAGTTAAAGAAACTGTTGTCAAAGAAAGGCTTATTGTCTATAAACTATGTGTTTACTCTGCCCTCCCTAACAGTTCTTTACACATCTAATAGTTTAAAAGCCAGTGGTATTTATTATGGGTCTTTCCGTCCAGTTACTTAAATTGTTCTTTCCTCACACGGCCAGGAATCTCCTAATTGGTGAACCCAGTAGATGCCCTCCAGTCCTTGTCTTACTTGACTTGGCTGTAGCATGTTTTACGGCTGGTTTGTCCTCTCTTAAGTCTTTCAGAAATACGTGTTAACTACCGTGCTAGTCACTGGGAAGACAAGGCGAACAAGGTAGCAGTGGTCACTGCCCACACGGAGGTTACTGTCCAATGAAGAATTCAAAGAAAACAGGCAATTACAGGAAACAAAACTCTCTCCCCTTTATTTTTATGACTTCATGCAATCCAGAGTTTATTTCCTTTCTCAATCATTTCCATCACAATATCTTTTGCTGGAAGCTCTTTCTTTGTGTTAACTATTGCTGTTACTCAGGCTTCCTTTCTAGGCCCTCTCTTTGCTCTACCTGTTCCCTGCAGGTGATCTCATCAGACTTCATCCGCCTTCGACGTGCCCGTGATGCCAGTTCTCTTGATCTGAAAACCCGTTAGCCAGCAGCTTGCTAGACATCGCCACCTGAGGGGCCCTTTGGCTCTTCAAACTCAGCATGTTGAAAGTCGAACGCATTAGCTTTAATATCTCTTCTTCAGACCTTTATTTCCCGCTCCACTTATACTTTTTCTTAGCTAATAGCATCTCTCTCTACCTAGAATGTTTTTCACTACTGTTTTCTATGAGCATAGAGAACCTTTCTGCCCAGGTCTGGGTCTCTAGTTCTTAATAAACTTAGGTATGAAAAGCATGTGTTGAGTAGAGTAGAGGTTTTCTTGAATCTTCTGTCTCCCACACCATTAATAAGATTGGTTCAAGGGATTCTTTAGTCCTGAAAATCGTACCACTAAAACCTCTCTGGAATTCATCCCCTCGTCATTATTGTCACAACATTCTACCTAGTTTAAGCCTTTTCTTTTATAACGTTAAGACACTCTTTTTGTCTCTGTATCTGTCTCTATCTCTGTCTGTCTCAATAGGACCCCACACCCATTCAATTTTATTTTATAAAATACCTAGTACAGATGCAGTTCCTTGAGATATGCAGAGTCTATCGTGTTCTTTCACCCCAAGTCACTGGCCCTTGCCACTAAACTCCAAATTAAACGTCACCATTGCCTCATCTCATAAGCAGCTCTCTTTACTGCCCTCTTCTTTCATTTGGGAGGTAGAATTCCACTTCCAGGAAACACATCCTTTTTAAATCCTAACATCTTTTAAAGTGAGGAATAGGCCTAGGTGGGGGAGGCAGCAGTGAGGCTGTTCAGTAGGAGATGAAGCTAGAATATGCCCTGACGCCACTCTGCCACTACAGCCCCAAACCCGCATGTAGAAATGGTCTCCAGAGGTAGCCCAATACGAGGCTGCTGTCCTGTTATCATTTGTGTAAATCCCTTTTTAAGGTATGGGTGACACGCACCTCTTTCTCTGATCCTCACTCTGAAAATCACTGTGGTTTTAACACTGGCAGAAATTCCATAAATTATCAGAACATAATATTCATCTTCCTCTCCATCATTCCATTCTGTCACACATAAGTAAAAGTCATCTTCCTGCCCATCGCATTCACTCTGGGACTGATTAGTAAGGTTTTGTCACAGTAGAATATCTTGATTTGGCTCCTCTCCTCCGGCTCTGTGCGTCTTTACCTTTGCACAGTGGTTTTTGCAGGGGGCCCCATTACCTGAGTGCCCCAGAACTATAATGCTTCCTTCATCGGGATCCAGAAAGGAGATAGAGCTGTCTTTGAGGAAAATCACTAAGTGCTTTCTGTAATACATGTCAAGGCCTTGGATTTTCACAAGTTAACAACTGACCTCTGAAATTATTTTTTTCTTATTGAAGGCAGATAGGCCTGAACTATATATCACACCAAGTTACTATAGTCTGTCAGAGGCAAAGGGTTCTGGCCCCAATGTTTTCTGGGTCCAGCTCACTCTTCACAGTCTCCAGACCTCCTCTTGCTCTGGATCCTTATCTGAGAGGCCGGTCAGAGTTGCGGTAAAGAGTGTGCACTTTGCAGTTAACTCTTCTGACTGCGTTATTTGTTACCTCTGTCACCTCTGTCTCACCTCTCTGTGCCCCAATTTCCTGGTTTACTAAAGGGATGATAAAAGCTCCTACCTCGTAGGTAATCATAAAGAATAAATATGTTTATACATGTGATGTACTTAGAAAAGTATCTAGCATGTCGTAACCTTCCTATCTATGTTGGGCATTATTAACATGCTACACCTTTAAAACTTTCTAGCCCTACCGCCTGCCCAACCATGGCTTCCTATTACCGCAAAGATATTTGAAGTTTTAAACCCTTGGCCTTTAAATCCTTGGCATAGACGTCCCTTTGAGACCTGTCCACACTCTGGCTTTCTAGCCTTATCTCCTGCCTTTTCCCTATTCACGACCCCTGTTTTTAATCATGTCAAGCTGCATACCAGGTTCTCCCAGGACCTCACACACACACTGGTAAATGCTAGTCCTTTAAGACCAGCTCTCAGGCCAAATACTGTCTTCTCTGGGAAGGTCCCTGGCCCCAGCATTTAGTCCTTGACCAGGCAGTCAAGTTGTATAAGCTTGCACAGCCCATGTTTGCAATGTCATGACGCTTTGCTTCCTTAGGTGTCTTTCCCACTGGAACTACTCCACCTGGGGAACTTGGTGCTCAGTGTCTAGCACATAAATGGTGCTCAGTTAAGTCTGCTGAATAAGTGAGCACTGTAAACAGAAATTAGTATATATGCACATGAGATTTTAACTTTTATTGATCTAGCTTTTGGTCATTTATTGTTAAACATCTTGAAACCTTTTGCCAGGTTGAACTCACATGAAATATACACATTTGATGAAAACTGGCTTCTTGAGAACTGTTTCCTGGCGAAACCATAGATGGTCACACTAGCCGTGATTGTAACCCCATCGCGCTTTCAGAAATGGATCAACCGAAACACTATCCCAGTTTTTTCAGATCTCTTTGTCTCAATTTCTCTCGAGTTGTTGGCGTCCTGTGTTCAGGTATCACACATCAGGGAGCTACACTTTATTGAAGTGGACAGCCCCACAGAGAGATTCATTTGTTAAACTGAGTGGAGGTGAACATCGTGGCTGCCCCGCTCTTGGCATGCGTGATAGGACGTTAAAATGCCGAAGTCAGAGCTCCACCAGACAGTGTCCCTGCCTTAGAGGGTCCCCGGAAGCCTGAAATCCGATGGCATGACTCCAAGTCACTGCCTTATTAAAGGTGTGAACAACTAAACCCATGAGGGAAGAGCCAAAGTATTGCAGCTCAGCCTACCAATTTTATAGGCTTACATTCCTATAAACTGCTTCAGGATAGAAAAAGCATAACATCGGCCCATGCTCTGGGATTTCACAATTTAAAAGATACTCGATTAGTGCCTGCAATTAATGTGTTATCTAAGCATTCACATACCAGTTGAGCAAAGAATGCTGGCAGGCTTCAAGCTGTCTCAGAGATTGTGTTTCCCATGTTTGTTGCATCAGTCTGAAGCCCTCTGAGGTCAGAGGCAGGGTATCGGTTGATGTTAGTGTTGATGATTCTCCAAAGGAATAAGCACATCATGAACCTATTGCAGAATGTGGTGTGGGTTTCACTTTTCTTGCGGGCAGAAGAATTCCGAAAACATCCTAACAGCTGTACAAAACCGCTGCCTGGGATAGATTTTAAATCAGAGAAGGGATGAGAGCTCCCTTGTCAACAGGATGGCTTCCATGTGCCACATGTTGGCATAGGCAAGAGATGACGTAAGAGCAAAGACAGTTGTCAAATACTGACACAAGGGAACGACCCTGAACTCCGTGAGCATGCAAGTGGTCAAGTATGAAACCCAGACTACCCTGAGGCAGTGGTCACAGTGAAATCATGGCTGAAGAATGTTTTCAGAGGGCTGCCTCTGAAGGCACTGCCACCAGAGCTAATTCTCGCTCAGCACCCGAGAGAAGTGGCCCTTAGAGAACTGTGACCGCCCGGACGGAGGGCGGGCAGAGACGTCAACAAGGGCCCTAACACACGTGGACTGACACGCATGCTTCAGGAAGCACGAAGCCTGGCATGAGGCGCAGGAGAGCCGACTGCATGCAGCTGTTGAGGCTGTGTGGGAGGGCGCTGTGGAAAATAGAAATCAAGGAAATAAAGCGGAGATTCTTCATGGCTTGTCAATTATTTTACTCTAAAGGACATCTCAGTTGCAGTGGAAGGTTGGAATAGCTGGACAGCTGCAGTTGCAATGTTTGCTTCTCCCTGGGACGCATAGCCCATAGCATGGTGGCAGCTGTCTACCTGTTTCTCTCGCTGGAGCTGTTGTCTAATTTCTCAGGGTTTTATTAATGTTTTACATTTCTGTATTCTTTGGACAAGCTCAAAGGGTGGTCATTATAGTTACCTCCCTAAATTTCATCACTATCTCACCAGTCTGTTTGTGGGGGTTAGTTGCTAACCTAACCTTCGCAGTAGTCTGTGCAGGTCCAGGTTTCTCTTCAGTCCAGTCTGTGCAAATAGTGAAAGAGGTATGCATTTGTCAGCCTCCGTAGGGCACACCTAAGAGCTTTCAAATAAACTTAAAAGAGTGTTACTAAATTCCTGTTTGAAAAAAAATGCAGTGTCACATTATTAGCCCTCTGCAAATTCCTGATGTTATTCGAAACTCCAAGATCTGGGTATGTTGACAGCATTTTCAGGGGAGAGGACCTTGGATTAAAGATACAGAGTTCTAACTTCTACGGATGGGCATTATTCTATATCGTCTTTTTTCTTCCCCCAATCTTCCTCTCTGGGGAATTTCCCTGCATGAATATCACCTGAGGACCAGAAGCAACAGGTCATGGTTTATAAACGGCTTCGAGCACGAGGTGGATATGCCACATAGCATTTGAGGGAAAAAATGCAGAGAATGACCAGAGCCGCGGCCAGGCGGTCCCCTCTCCCTACGAGTGTTGCCTGCTCTAGGAGAAGAAGGAAAACTGTTGGCAGACGGGAGCTGAGGGCATCAGAGGCGTCAGGAGGAGGAGCAGAGTGTGGAGAGGAGACAGCCCGGGTGGGGTTCGTAGGGAAGAACAAAGAGACAGTTGCAGGCGAGACACAACCCTAAATAGGGAGGACTTTGAGGAAAGCTCACTCTGTGTTATATGATCAAGTTTATGTTGATTTCCACTTTGCAGTCTCTTCTTCAGGATATTTCCACAGGCTTCCTTTCTACACTCTTTTCAGAAAATCTTTTTAGAAAGTAAAGTACTGCTGCTTGTAACAAGGGCTGAGCAGCACAGGGCTCCCTGGTATAGATTACGCCTTTCCTCTCCTGATTATCGTATTATTTTAAGAAAAAAAAAGAAGAAGAAGAAGAAGGGATATCCTTTCCCAAGATTCTGTATCTTATGCCACCAGGGAATTCCAATTCAATAGTTGCAGGGATGGGGGATGGGTTTGTTTTGGTTTTCTTTTGTTTTGCTTTGTTTTCTTTCTGGTTGTGGGGACTCCCTGAGAGCTAAAGCAGGAAAAAAGTCAACACTAGATGGCCCTAGAAGATATATTCTTAATGGTTCAGCCTCTTGTCTGATTAACCTGGGGATGGTTCCATAGGCGTTTACCAACACACAGTGATGCCACCCTAGCCCCACTTTTTCTGGACTTTACATGATTAACGCTCCGTAATTTTACTTACATGATAGGAATTCATCTTGGTCTATGCTGTGTGAAACACTTCATATAAGGACTCACCCTATTCTACAGGAAGTGCAATACAGGTTACCCACTATTACTTAATCAGTAGACCTGCAACAAGACAGTCCTTTGTTAGTGCAAAATTCTCCTGCCCACAACTGCCGAAGGCCTGCAGCTCTAGCTGCATGTGTGCAGTGCCCAGTGCATTGTAGGTTCTCAATAAATACTTGGTGTGTGGATATGTACAAAAGGTTTTTCTAGCAAAAACTAATTCATCTGGCCAATTGAGCTAAGAATATGTAGACATAGAGTTACAACCAGAATAAGTTCTTTTCTCCTTACGCTGTTGGAAGTGGTTGAGGTAAGATTTGAGGCATCTCTCTTTTGGAATTCAGCAAGACCAGCCTTCTCATTATGTGGAGCAGTACACTGAGTAATAAGAAATCTGGCATGGCTATAGTATCTCGCACATAGGCTATGCTCAATAAACATTTATTGAATGACTGTCTTGTTAACAAGACTTTGCAGCAATAAGCTTTAGAGGGTTTAGTCTGACCATCTGCTTGAGTGGGATGAGTTGTGATGATGATAGTTCAAATCGGGTTTGTGTTCACAAATTCCTAAAATTCAAGTGAGATAGATGCAGACCCTCTGTCAGAAGATATTGCAGTATCTGGAAATCTATTGCTTTTCAAATAAAAGGCACAGAGGTGGGACTATTTTACACTGATGGCTGTAGATGGGACCAGGAGCACTTGGAAACATATTGAAGAAGCTTTACAATTGAATTTTGCTCGTTGGGGAACCTTGGCCACAGCTTCCTGGTCATTTTTCATGGCAAATGAGATGCCTTTGGCCAGTGGTGCTAAGATGGCTTCTTGATAGCCCTTCCCCTGTCAGCTAATTTCTGTTCATCCGTCCTCACTATGACTGCCCGAGTGACTTTTCTCTAGTTCATATGAAAATCTGCAGTGGGAAAGCCGAAACATAGATCAGAATTCAACTTTATTCCATGGCTGTGGGCTAACACTTAGCCATGCCATCCTGGTTATTGTTTCCTTCTCTTCATATTCCTGGAAAGATTTCCCGTATGCATATTTTGTGAAAAATATCAAGAAAAGCCATCTTCTTCAATAATACCTTCCCTTTGTTCACCAAGAAACACACCCAGGTTTGTTTGTTTGTTGATGTTTGCTTGTTTCCCTTTTCTTTGTGGTTCAGTAGCCCCAGGGAAGTTTCCCTGAGTGCCACTACTGACTGTTTGCAGCTGGGAGAGAAGAGAGTGAGGACAGAGGACCGAAGGATGCTTGTTTGTGGTTCTCTCCTTTCCTGGCACTTCTTGTCCTCCTTCTTCCTTTTGCGTGTCTCCCTTCAACCTCTCGATCTTACGTCTCCATATTTACAATAGTGTATGGAATTGTCAGAGGAGAGAGAACTGGAGATCTAGAATTTTTTTTCAACAAATTGTATTTCTTTAATAAACAGGAATAAGCATCTCATAGATGAGTACAAATGGATGGACTTGATAAAGCCCACGGTATCTCATAAGAAAAGTCTCCGACGGCAAAGGTATTGGGGTGAGGGTGGAGCAGGGTATGGAAGGCAAACCAGAAGGTGTGAATCTGTACTATGAAGAGACCAGGAGTCGGTACTTAGATGTTCACATCTTGCACCTGCCAACATAGTACAGCAACTTTGTGTCTTCATGACTCAACACCCAGAGCCCCAGCTTTATTCGTAAAGTTTAGATAGTAAGTAGCTATGAGGGTTATGGGAGGTTTGTTTTTTTTTTTTCAAGTGAGATTTTGAAGAATTTTGTCAACTCTTCAGTGCTGAAAAAAACAAAAAGTCAGTAGAGATTGCTATTACTGAAAGAGACTTTAAAATTACTGTAGCTGCTTGCTATTAGCTACTGGCATTAAGCAACTTTTACAACCAACAAGAAGAAAAATAATATGATTAAATTCTCTGACAAATAGTAATTTCATCTTATGCAAATAGTCTTCTTCTGAGGTGATCTCCAAAAATATAGAGCTATTTACAGAGATTAATAGGTCCTAACTTCCCTTTTATGAAATAAATAAAAGAAAAAAGCTAAGGTCATGAAAAATTTGAGGCCTCGTGGTTGCGAGAAATGGAGAAATTAATTTGTATTTCTGTTTTTAAAAATAATCTAAGTTCTGTGGAAAGTGGGCATGTTCCTTTTTAAAATAAAACTGTAGTCTAGGTCGGAGAGCTGTCTGGGAGCCAGGGTAAAATAAAGAAGCATGTAGGATTTCCTCACAACTGGTTTGTTCTGATGGTGTCTGCCCTGTGAGCTTCACCTTGGTCAGGAGCTGCTAGTCATCTCTTGCCTCCACCAACCCCGTGGGGAAATTGGCTCCTATCACCAAGAACCAGAAGACAGTGCTGAAGGAGGGAGAGAGTTTGGAGGGTCGTTCTACGTTTCCTCTAACTTGATATTCTTTTTGCTCTTGTCTCCTTCCTTCAAATCTCACAGAATCTCTGGGTTCTGAGCCTTGGACTTTGAATGTGTCTGCCTGTCTCCTGTGATATCTCATAACTTCTAGATGCTAGTCTGGAGGGAGGGAAAGAGCCAGGCATTAGAATCATGACAGGCCTGGGTTCAAGTCCTGACTCTTCCACTTACCTTGCACAGGCAAGGGAAATATTAGGTACCCAAAAATGTCTATTATAATTACGTATATCACTTCTAAATCCACAGCTGACTTTATCCATTCTCTCTTTACTTATGCTGTCCCTGCTTGCTTCAAATCCACCCCTTCTTGATGCTTCATCTCTCCCTCTCTTCTGGCCACTGACACCTGACTGCCCCTGCCCCAGCGCTGACAATAACATGAATTATAGTTTCAACGTACAAAGATCTATGGTTGAGAGTTGCAGTTAAGTAGCAAGGTAATTCCCTTCTAAATGGAAAATGACCATCACAAGTATTTTCATGACGCAGTATTTCATTTTAGTGAATTTTTTTTTTTTATTCTTTCAGGACATGTAAGAAAGGAGAAAAGAGGAAATTGAAATAGCAAACTAGAAATTTATGGTATTCAATTATAATAAGCAGGCAAGTTAAAGGTATCTCCAATCAAGGAGAAAAAAGGGCTAAATAATTACATGGCTGCCATTTATTGAACGCCATACATTATACCAAGTACTTTACATAAATTATCTAGTTTACTCATTGAAAAACCCTGTGAGTTTTTGGCACTATTATTATTCCCGTTTTACAGCTGAAGAGACTTGGGCCTAGAAGTATCGTCTCACTGCCTAGTTACATGCTCTATAAGTGGTAGAGCCAGGATTCAAACTCAGTTTTGCTTTTCATAGTACAGTGTGCTGAATCTAGAACCTGCTTGCAAAGGCTTCTCAGAGTTTGTGTCTTACCAGAGCCACATATAAGTGCCTAAGATGTTCCATCATAAATTAGAAGATTTAAAGCTAAATTATAAGTTATTCCTATAGTAAAAGTGTATGGTGAATTAAACAGACCATTAAAGAATAACAATTCAAAATAGCAATACCTAATATTTAGTGAACACTTGGCTTATGCCGGGCAGTATCCTAAACACTTTAAACGTATCAACTTATTTTATCCTCACAACAACCCAATGAAGTAAATATTATCATTATTGTCATTTTACAGATGAGGAGACTGAGTACAGAGAGTTAAGAAATGTGCCCAGGTTCACATAGTAAGTGGTAGAGTTAAGAACTGAATCCAGGTAGCATTGGATCAGAAGCTATATTTGTAACCTCTATCCTATATCAACTGCCTACTTAATTTTACTCCTTTATTTTCGTTTCTTTGAATTCTTTCATACAGTGTATTGTCTTTGAAAGCTGAAGTGAAAAGGTCTCTCTCATAAGCAGCAGTGACCTTCACCAGCTGTGTTTAATATCTGGATGTTCTCTGTGAGGGAGGCTAGGGCGCAAGTACTTCTCACGGAGTGATTCCCCACGGCTGTGCCCTGCCCAGCCTCTGGGGCACTTTACTCGTACACCAGAATGGACTTGCCTGTAACTGACCATTTTTCTACCTGGAGTTAAAATATTTGCTGTTACTTAACTCTCAGGAGCCAGCTGTCTATTACATCCCTCTATCCCTACATCCTTGGTGCACTCGTAGAACTTGCTCCGCCTGTTGAGTCTGAGGTTGCATACTCTAGCTTACCTTACTGCCATCCATTAGAAACACCAAATTCCTTTTTTTTTATCCTTTTTATCGTGTTTTAAATGACATTTTAAACCTTCCTGTGTCTTGAGCCATATTTTAGATTCTTTTTATGAAGGGGAAGACCCTGTCTGTCTTGCTCAGTGCTCTGTGCCTGATGCCTGGAACAGTCCTACTCAAAGTATGTGCTTGAAAAGTATCTGTGGGATAATGCTTCTGCCCAGTATTTAAATTCTAAAAGAGCATGGTCACACTCTTAAAAGTTCTTACCATTCCTGTTAAGTTCTCTGTGGTTTAGAACCAGACCAGAATATCAGCTTCTCTATTCTTTTAGCCTGAGAAATGAATCTGTCTGTTAGTTAAGTTAGGTAATAGGACCGTTTCTCCTTGAATTGAACAGAATGGGATTGACAGGAGACGTAGCTAGTGTTAGGTTCAGAATCGGTATTAAGAAAGCATCATCCTTGTTTATTCTCCAGTTGGATGTCTGCATTGTAGTACTGCACTTTTGTTACCTCATACGTCACCCTAGTGCCTTTTATTCCTCCTCAAGTTTGTGTATTCTACCCTGGTGTGTATCATCTTGCCTTACTGTGATAGGAGCCGATCTTTATCTTAAAGGTGTTGATGGAAACATTCTCCCCAAAGGGTTCAGTTTGTTTCCAGCAGTAGTTTGTTTTTTTTTTTTAAACAACCAAGTATGACTTAAATATGCTCTGCGTTCAAAAAATTTTTAAATCTTGCTACTACTTGGAGCATATATTAGTATTTAGCACAGTGCCCAGTAACTGCTTTTTATTCCAGCTACTCCCTCTGCTAAGGGAGTGCTCAATAAATAATAAGTGCTCAGTGAATAGTAGTTGCCATTATTATTGTTGGAGAAAAGCCATATAAATTTGCAGTTTACCAGAAGAGAATATGACTTAGCAGGCAAAACGAAGAAACTGGTATCTTCTCTGCCATTCCTTCTGATGCCTTATAAAACTTCACTGATATTAATTATCTCATCTTCCACTGTGCCTGCATGCAAAATAAGGGTGACCTCTTTCTCTAGAAGCTTCATGACTTAACGAAGACTAAGATACATTGAGTCATTTGCAAAATAAATGTGAAGGGTAAGCAATGCTTACTCAGTTTTTTAGACTATTGACCTAGCCATGGAATTAGCACTGAGATCATAATTTTGCCCTTTTTTGAAGAGAAAAGTAGCTATCAGAGTTGCTAGCCAAGGTAGGAAAATTAAAGAGGGAAATCATGGCTCCGAAGAGCAAACATTCTTCTGGGAAGATTAGTGATGGCAATAATACAGCAGCTCCACCCTGTAAGGAACAAAAGTGTACACGTCCAATAACCTTCTCTATGCCATAACGTATCTCGTATGGGTCTGGCCCAAGTCACTTGCTTAGCTAACAAGGACAGTTGTTTATTTGAATTATGAATATTATGGTGGGGCTGGGATATGTTGCCCAGATCCTCCTTCAGGACTGAGCCTCCTATTTCACAGCCCACAGCTGAGTTGCCCTCTGCTGAAAGAAGCTGCTTCACTCAATGTTATGCCACCTCCCTGGCGACAGCCTACACCCACTGGGAGGTTCAAAGGCTTGGCCTCTTGCCTCAATTTGCTGCAACTCTAAAGGACCACCCTCTGCTCCCCAGAGTCCTCTGTTGCAAATGCATCACAGATCCGCTTCTCCCTCTGCCCCTCTCTGCCTCCAAAACCCCGCGCAGATGTTACTCCTGAGGGTGCTTCCCAATAAACTTCATGCACACAAATCTTGGAGTCTCAGAATCTGTTTCCTAGGAAACCTGGACATACAAACATATACTATGTCTACATTCTAAGGAACAATTATTATCACTATTTCCAATTTTATGAATGTCATCAATTTTATGATGATCACAAAACTCCCATAACGTAGTGAATTTTCCCATTGACATTTGCCATGCTGTGTGCTATGTAGCTTATTTCTCAAATGAATGTAGCTTAAACGACCTCAAATAGAGGAAATGCCCTGAGGGACTAGTATTAGTCATAGTTTCAGTATTATACGTCACGATCATTTCCAAAACAATGGGGGGAAAGGGTGGCAGCCAATCAGTACTCTCTGGCCATTCAATTAGGGGTCAGATTGTGACTAGGGAGACTGTATTCGTTTCCCGGGGCTGCCATAACAAATTACCACAAACTTGGTGACTTAATACAACAGAAATGTATCCTCGCACAGCTGTGGAGGCCAGAAGTGTGAAATGAAGGTTTTGGCAAGGTTGGTTCCTTCAGGAGGCCCTGAGGGAGAATTTGTTTCCTGCCTCTCTCCTAGCTTCTGGTAATTGCCAACAAACCTTGGCATTTCTTGGCTTGTAGATACATCACTCCAATCTCTGCCTCTGTCTCCATATGGAATTTTCCTCTCTATGTCGTCTCTATATGGCCTCCCCTCTTTTCATAAGGACACCAGGCCCACCCTAATCCAGCGTGACTTTGTCTTAACTAATTATATCTGCAAAGGCCCTATTTCCAAATAAAGTCACATTCTGAGGTTCTGTGTAGGCATGAACTTTTGGGGGATACTGTTCAGCCCACTTCAGAGACCAAGTCAGGAAGCAAACAAGATTTGCTTCCCTGTTGGTAGCTTTATTTGTGCTGTGAATCTTTTAATTAACCCTGCTGTTCTTTTTGAAGAAAATACAGTGAGACAGTTGTGTGCAGTGGGCCACACCCAGTGACAGAAGGCTCCTCAAAGGTGTAATCAATTAGATAATTAGTAGGACCAGGAGGGAATTGGTAAAGCAGCAGGGGTAAAACCGGAGGAAGGATCATTACACAGACTCTGACCATTAACTTTTAGTTATACTGAAAAAGGAGCTTTGGGGGGAAAAAAAAAACCAAAACAGATTTGGAGAGAGTTTTTTTCACTTTTACATACTTCTTTTTCCAAAGCAAGCTCTGATGAGGTAGTTGAGTTCACACAATCAAATCATTTGAGGAAAAAGCCAAAAGGAATGCAAATGTATTTAGTTTGGTCACTCAAGGGATCCACATATCTCAGATCATAAGTGGGGCAGCAAGCCTATCCTGTGAGTTCCAGAGACCCTGGGAATGACCAAGATGACTGCATGAGGACCCCATGGTCCTGCTAAAAGCATCTACTGCCTACTATCCACTTTCCTCTCATTTTTTCCCTCTTAGCCCTCTTGATTATAAAACTAAGGCAATTTTTTTTTTTTTGACCACAACAAAAGCAACAATGATTGCAATTACCAAACATGAAACACACTTATACTATGTCATAATATTGACATTCAGTCCAGCAATCCTCCACTGCAACAGCTCCTTTACTTTGCAGTGAAAATTGATTTGTATATTCTTTTCCTCTGAGTCCTTGTGGGATTTTTTTTTTTTTAATTCAGACAGAAAGTCACAAAAATTATACTCATCCTCATCAGTTCACTCAGTCCCATGTAATTAATTTCTTTTTTTTCATCTTGATCTTTTGTTAGCACTTTTATGAGTTCATCAGTTTTTCATTAGAGTTCTGAAAATGCTTATTCATTCAGTTCAGCAGTACAGTCAGTTACCAGAAACCTGTACTTGTCAGAGTCTTTTCCATGAATTTCTTGAAGATGAAACTCTTTTATAGGAACATATTTGCAAAATCATCAGAGTACACCCAGAACTGTCTGTAAATGACAAAAGACTTAAAAATGACCATGGTTAAAGATTTGATGAAAGTTCATAATAATGCAGTTGACAAGAAAATTAGTTATTTCTGAGATATACATTTTAAAGTAATAACTAGGATTATTACTTATAACATTATACCAGAACATATAAGATTTTTAGACGTTTCCTGTAATGTCTGAAACATTTATATTAACATATTTCCATACATATTTCCATACAAATACAAATATAAGATTTTTAGAAATTTCATGTAATGTCTGAAACATTTATATTAACATATTTCCATACATATTTCCATACAAATACAAATATAAGATTTTTAGAAATTTCATGTAATGTCTGAAGCATTTATATTAACATATTTCCATACATATTTCCATACAGATACAAATATAAGATTTTTAGAAATTTCATGTAATGTCTGAAACATTTATATTAACATATTTCCATACATATTTCCATACAAATACAAATATAAGATTTTTAGAAATTTCATGTAATGTCTGAAACATTTATATTAACATATTTCCATACATATTTCCATACAAATACAAATATAAGATTTTTAGAAATTTCATGTAATGTCTGAAACATTTATATTAACATATTTCCATACAAATAACCCAATGAAAGTTTAGTATTAGTTGTTTTGTTTGTTTTTTTATACTGCAGGTTCTTATTAGGCATCAGTTTTATACACATCAGTGTATACATGTCAATCCCAATCGCCCAATTCAGCACATCACCATCCCCACCTCATCGCAGTTTTCCCCCCTTGGTGTCCATATGTCCATTCTCTACATCTGTGTCTCAACTTCTGCCCTGCAAACTGGCTCATCTGTACCATTTTTCTACGTTCCACATACATGCATTAACATACGATATTTGTTTTTCTCTTTCTGACTTACTTCACTCTGTATGACAGTCTCTAGATCCATCCACGTCTCAACAAATGACTCAATTTCGTTCCTTTTTATGGCTGAATAATATTCCATCGTATATATGTACCACAACTTCTTTATCCATTCGTCTGTTGATGGGCATTTAGGTTGCTTCCATGACCTGGCTATTGTAAATAGTGCTGCAATGAACATTCGGGTGCATGTGTCTTTTTGAATTACGGTTTTCTCTGGGTATATGCCCAGTAGTGGGATTGCTGGGTCATATGGTAATTCTATTTTTAGTTTTTTAAGGAACCTCCATATTGTTCTCCATAGTGGCTGTATCAATTTACATTCCCACCAACAGTGCAAGAGGGTTCCCTTTTCTCCACACCCTCTCCAGCATTTGTTGTTTGTAGATTTTCTGATGATGCCCATTCTAACAGGAGTGAGGTGATACCTCATTGTAGTTTTGATTTGCATTTCTCTAATAATTAGTGATGTTGAGCATCTTCTCATGTGCTTCGTGGCTGTCTGTATGTCTTCTTTGGAGAAATGTCTATTTAGGTCTTCTGCCCATTTTTGGATTGGGGTGTTTGTTTCTTTGATATTGAGCTGAATGAGCTGTTTATATATTTTGGAGATTAATCCTTTGTCAGTTGATTCATTTGCAAATATTTTCTCCCATTCTGAGGGTTGTCTTTTTGTCTTGTTTATGGTTTCCTTTGCTGTGCAAAAGCTTTGTAGTTTCATTAGGTCCCACTTGTTTATTTTTGTTTTTATTTCCATTACTCTAGGAGGTGGATCAAAAAAGATCTTGCTGTGATTTATGTCAAAGAGTGTTCTTCCTATGTTTTCCTCTAAGAGTTTTATAGTGTCCAGTCTTATATTTAGGTCTCTAATCCATTTTGAGTTTATTTTTGTGTATGGTGTTAGGGAGTATTCTAATTTCATTCTTTTACATGTAGCTGTCCAGTTTTCCCAGCACCACTTATTGAAGAGACTGTCTTTTCTCCATTGTATATCTTTGCCTCCTTTGTCATAGATTAGTTGACCATAGGTGCGTGGGTTAATCTCTGGGCTTTCTATCTTGTTCCATTGATCTATGTTTCTGTTTTTGTGCCAGTACCATATTGTCTTGATTACTGTAGCTTTGTAGTATAGTCTGAAGTCAGGGAGTCTGATTCCTCCAGCTCCATTTTTTTGCCTCAAGACTGCTTTGGCTATTCGGGGTCTTTTGTGTCTCCATACAAATTTTAAGATGATTTGTTCTAGCTCCGTAAAAAATGCCATTGGTAATTTGATAGGGATTGCATTGAATCTGTAGATTGCTTTGGGTAGTATACTCATTTTCACAATGTTGATTCTTCCAATCCAAGAACATGGTATATCTCTCCATCTATTTGTATCATCTTTAATTTCTTTCATCAGTGTCTTATAGTTTTCTGCATACAGGTCTTTTGTCTCCCTAGGTAGGTTTATTCCTAGGTATTTTATTTTTTTTGTTGCAATGGTAAATGGGAGTGTTTCCATAATTTCTCTTTCAGATTTTTCATCATTAGTGTATAGGAATGCAAGAGATTTCTGTGCATTAATTTTGTAACCTGCAACTTTACCATATTCATTAATTAGCTCTAGCAGTTTTCTGGTGGCAGTTTTAGGATTCTCTATGTATAGTATCATGTCATCCGCAAACAGTGACAGTTTTACTTCTTCTTTTCCAATTTGTATTCCTTTTATTTCTTTTTCTTCTCTGATTGCCGCGGCTAGGACTTCCAGAACTATGTTGAATAATAGTGGTGAGAGTGGACATCCTTGTCTCGTTCCTGATCTTAGAGGAAATGCTTTCAGTTTTTCACCATTGAGAATGATGTTTGCTGTGGGTTTGTCATATATGGCCTTTATTATGTTGAGGTAGGTTCCCTCTATGCCCACTTTCTGGAGAGTTTTTATCAGAAATGGGTGTTGAATTTTGTCAAAAGCTTTTTCTGCATCTATTGAGATGATCATATGGTTTTTATTCTTCAATTTGTTAATATGGTGTATCACATTGATTGATTTGCGTATATTGAAGAATCCTTGCATCCCTGGGATAAATCCCACTTGATCGTGGTGTATGATCCTTTTAATGTGTTGTTGGATTCTGTTTGCTAGTATTTTGTTGAGGATTTTTGCATCTATATTCATCAGTGATATTGGTCTGTAATTTTCTTTTTTTGTAGTGTCTTTGTCTGGTTTTGGTATCAGGGTGATGGTGGCCTCATAGAATGAGTTTGGGAGTGTTCCTTCTTCTGCAATTTTTTGGAAGAGTTTGAGAAGGATGGGTGTTAGCTCTTCTCTAAATGTTTGATAGAATTCACCTGTGAAGCCATCTGGTCCTGGACTTTTGTTTGTTGGAAGATTTTTAATCACAGTTTCAATTTCATTACTTGTGATTGGTCTGTTGATATTTTCTGTTTCTTCCTTATTCAGTCTTGGAAGGTTATACCTGTCTAAGAATTTGTCCATTTCTTCCAGGTTGTCCATTTTATTGGCATAAAGTTGCTTGTAGTAGTCTCTTAGGATGTTTTGTATTTCTGCGGTGTCTGTTGTAACTTCTCCTTTTTCGTTTCTGATTTTATTGATTTGAGTCCTCTCCCTCTTTTTCTTGATGAGTCTGGCTAATGGCTTATCAATTTTGTTTATCTTCTCAAAGAACCAACTTTTAGTTTTATTGATCTTTGCTATTGTTTTCTTTGTTTCTATTTCATTTATTTCTGCTCTGATCTTTATGATTTCTTTCCTTCTGCTAACTTTGGGTTTTGTTTGTTCTTCTTTCTCTAGTTTCTTTAGGTGTAAGGTTAGATTGTTTACTTGAGATTTTTCTTGTTTCTTTAGGTAGGCTTGTATAGCTATAAACTTCCCTCTTAGAACCGCTTTTGCTGCATCCCATAGGTTTTGGGTCGTCGTGTTTTCATTGTCATTTGTCTCTAGGTATTTTTTTATTTCCTGTTTGATTTCTTCAGTGATCTCTTGGTTATTTAGTAACGTATTGTTTAGCCTCCATGTGTTTGTCTTTTTTACGTTTTTTTCCCTGTAATTCATTTCTAATCTCATAGCGTTGTGGTCAGAAAAGATGCTTGATATGATTTCAATTTTCTTAAATTTACTGAGGCTTGATTTGTGACCCAAGATGTGATCTATCCTGGAGAATGTTCCGTGCGCACTTGAGAAGAACGTGTAATCTGCCGTTTTTGGATGGAATGTCCTATATATATCAATTAAATCTATCTGGTCTATTGTGTCATTTACAGCTTGTGTTTCCTTATTTATTTTCATTTTGGATGATCTGTCCATTGGTGTAAGTGAGGTGTTAAAGTCCCCCACTATTATTGTGTTACTGTCGATTTCCTCTTTTATAGCTGTTAGCAGTTGCCTTATGTATTGAGGTGCTCCTATGTTGGGTGCATATATATTTATAATTGTTATATCTTCTTCTTGGATTGATCCCTGGATCATTTTGTAGTGTCCTTCCTTGTCTCTTGTAACATTCTTTATTTTAAAGTCTATTTTATCTGATATGAGTATAGCTACTCCAGCTTTCTTTTGATTTCCATTTGCATGGAATATCTTTTTCCATCCCCTCACTTTCAGTCTGTATGTGTCCCTAGGTCTGAAGTGGGTCTCTTGTAGACAGCATATATATGGGTCTTGTTTTTGTATCCATTCAGCCAGTCTATGTCTTTTGGTTGGGGCATTTAATCCATTCACGTTTAAGGTAATTATCGATATGTATGTTCCTATGACCATTTTCTTAATTGTTTTGGGTTTGTTTTTGTAGGTCCTTTTCTTCTCTTGTGTTTCCCACTTAGAGAAGTTCCTTTAGCATTTGTTGTAGAGCTGGTTTGGTGGTGCTGAATTCTCTTAGCTTTTGCTTGTCTGTAAAGCTTTTGATTTCTCCATCGAATCTGAATGAGATCCTTGCCGGGTAGAGTAATCTTGGTTGTAGGTTCTTCCCTTTCATCACTTTAAGTATATCATGCCACTCCCTTCTGGCTTGCAGAGTTTCTGCTGAGAAATCAGCTGTTAACCTTATGGGAGTTCCCTTGTATGTTATTTGTCGTTTTTCCCTTGCTGCTTTCAGTAATTTTTCTTTGTCTTTAATTTTTGCCACTTTGATTACTATGTGTCTCGGCGTGTTTCTCCTTGGGTTTATTCTGTATGGGACTCTCTGCACTTCCTGGACTTGGGTGGCTATTTCCTTTCCCATGTTAGGGAAGTTTTCGACTATAATCTCTTCAAATATTTTCTCTGGTCCTTTCTCTCTCTCTTCTCCTTCTGGGACCCCTATAATGCGAATGTTGTTGCGTTTAATGTTGTCCCAGAGGTCTCTTAGGCTGTCTTCATTTCTTTTCATTCTTTTTTCTTTAGTCTGTTCTGCAGCAGTGAATTCCACCATTCTTTCTTCCAGGTCACTTATCCGTTCTTCTGCCTCAGTTATTCTGCTATTGATTCCTTCTAGTGTAGTTTTCATTTCAGTTATTGTATTGGTCATCTCTGTTTGTTTGTTCTTTAATTCTTCTAGGTCTTTGTTAATCATTTCTTGCATCTTCTCAATCTTTGCCTCCATTCTTATTCCGAGGTCCAGGATCATCTTCACTATCATTATTCTGAATTCTTTTTCTGGAAGGTTGCCTATCTCCACTTCATTTAGTTGTTTTTCTGGGGTTTTTTCTTGTTCCTTCATCTGGTACATAGCCCTCTGCCTTTTCATCTTCTCTGTCTTTCTGTAACTGTGGTTTTTGGACCACAGGCTGCAGGATTGTAGTTTTTCTTGCTTCTGTTGTCTGCCCTCTGGTGGTTGAGGCTATCTAAGAGGCTTGATGGGAGGCTCTGGTGGTGGGTAGAGCTGACTGTTGCTGTGGCGGTCAGAGCTCAGTAAAACCTTAATCCACTTGACTGTTGATGGGTGGGGCTGGGTTCCCTCCCTGTTGCTGTGGCGTCAGAGCTCAGTAAAACCTTAATCCACTTGACTGTTGATGGGTGGGGCTGGGTTCCCTCCCTGTTGGTTGTTTTGCCTGAGGCAACCCAACACTGGAGCCTACCCGTGCTCTTTGGTGGGGTTAATGGCAGACTCTGGGAGGGCTCACGCCAAGGAGAACTTCCCAGGACCTCTGCTGCCAGTGTCCTTATCCCCACGGTGAAACAGAGCCACCACTTGCCTCGGCAGGAGACCCCCCAACACCAGCAGGTACGTCTGGTTCAGTCTCCCCCAGGGTCACTGCTCCTTCCCCTGGGTCCCGATGCACACATTACTTTGTGTGTGCCCTCCAAGAGTGGGGTCTCTGTTTCCCCCAGTCCTGTCACAGTCCTGCAATCAATTCCCACTAGACTTCAAAGTCTGATTCTCTAGGAATTCCTCCTCCCGTTGCTGGACCCCCAGGTTGGGAAGCCTGACGTGGGGCTCAGAACCTTCACTCCAGTGGGTGGACTTCTGTGGTATAAGTGTTCGCCAGTCTGTGAGTCACCCACCCAGCAGTTATGGGATTTGATTTTACTCTGATTGCGCCCCTCCTACCGTCTCACTGTGGCTTCTCCTCTGTCCTTGGACGTGGGGTATCCTCCTTGGTGAAGTCCAGGGTCTTCCTGTCAATGATTGTCCAGCAGCCAGTTGTGATTCTGGAGCTCTCGCAAGAGGGAGTGAGTGCACGTCCTTCTACTCCGCCATCTTGGTTAATCTCCAAACTAAGGCAATTTTAATCTAGCAAATAATGGTGAGAGGGCTAGTAGGCAAAGAGGCTTCCCAGGCTACACAGAGACACATAAAAGCACACTTAGTAACCATTTCTACATATGCCCATAAGATAGTTTTCTCTTTGCAGTTTAGGCAGAAAGGTTTCAGGGAATCTTTATCTTTTTTATGGGTATTTTCCCTCTGAACTTTTCACCACTTTCATTGATCAATTATCATCTCTAAAAAACTTGGAGCTTGGTTCCACCTTTAATGCACAGACACTTGTATTACTGGTCCCTTACTCAGAACCAAGTCTTAGTGAAAATCTCAGGAGGGAAAGATAAAAAAAGAGATCTGGATATAGAAACCTCCTTTACTGCCCTACCATGTATCACCAAAACAAAGGGGAAGGGAAGTATTAAGGTGGACCCCGATAAAAATGGCTGATATTCGATTGGTTTTAATTAACAAAAATTGCATTTGCAAATGATTTGACGTAATATAAGAATTTAGGGCTTCCCTGGTGGCGCAGTGGTTGAGAGTCTGCCTGCCAATGCAGGGGACACGGGTTCGAGCCCTGGTCTGGGAGGATCCCGCGTGCCGCGGAGCGGCTGGGCCCGTGAGCCACAATTGCTGAGCCTGCGCGTCTGGAGCCTGTGCTCTGCAACAAGAGAGGCCGGGATGGTGAGAGGCCCGCGCACCGCGATGAGGAGTGGTCCCCACTTGCCGCAGCTGGAGAAAGCCCTCACACAGAAACGAAGACTCAACACAGTCATGAATAAATAAATAAATAAATAAATAAATAAATAAATAAAAGAACGTGAATTTCTTTAAAAAAAAAAAAAAAGAATTTAAACATCTACTTTTTGTCCGGCACTATGTTAAGTGCCTTATTCATATATTATCTTTTATAATCCTCAGAGAAACCTTGCAGGATCGGTGTTGTAAACTCTAATTTCTATTGACGAAGCTGAGGGAAAATTAAATAATTTGCCCAAGGTCCCATAAGATTTGAACCCAAGTCTGCTTCACATTTAGTAAAGTCATTTGGGCCTGATGAAGTACTTCAAGACTTTATGATAAGATTATTCCCAAACACTATAGTCAAAATTCTTGATATCAGAAAGACTGCTGTGCCCACAAACTTCAAGTGACGTACGAGGACTGTTATAAACTGTCAAGAAGATGTCTGTGGTCCATGGGATTGGTGATGTAGTCACTGCTTTGAATGATGCCGACAGGTCACAGCACACTGATAGCAACAGGTAAAAAGATACTGGGGAGGATGTGAAAACCCCTTGAGGGGAAGATCACTTTAATTTTTGCATTATTGACGGGTTTTACAGAAAAGCAGCCATGTTACTCACTGGCAGCTGTGCAATTTGCCTTTATATAAAGAGGCAGACAAAAAGCAAGCTCTGCATTGGTAACTTCTTAGAAAGAAAAGAAAAGAAATTCCTAGGGCTATAGCTATAATGTGCATATTCAATATTATTTTAGTTTCAGGTGTATAACATAGATTTAATATTTTTACAAATTATACTCCATTTAAAGTTATTACAAAATAATGGCTATATTTCCCAGTGCTGTGCAATATATTCTTGTGGCTCATCTGCTTTATACATGTAGTTTGTATCTCTTAATCTCTATCTTGCCCCTCCCCCTTCCCACTCCCCACTGGTAACTACTAGTTTGTTCTCTATATCTGGTGGGTCTGTTTCTGTTTTGTTATATACATTTGTTTGTTTTATTTTTTAGATTCCACATATAAGTGATAACATAGAGTGTTTTTCTTTCTCTGTCTGACTCATTTCACTAAGCATAACACCCTCTACATCCATCCACATTGTTGCAAATGGCAGAATTTATTCTTTTTTATGGTTGAGTAATATTCGTTGTATACATATACCACATCTTCTTTATCCATTCGTCTGTTGGTGGACACGTAGGTTGCTTCCATATCTTAGCTATTGTAAATAATGCTTCTATGAACATTGGGGTGCATGTACCGTTTCACCTTAATGTTTTGTTTTCTTCAGATATATACCCAGCAGCAGAATTGCTGGATCATGTGGTAGTTCTATTTTTAGCTTTTTGAGCAGCCTCCATACTGTTCTCCGTAGTGGCTGGACCAATTTACAATTCCACTAACAGTGTACTAGGGTTCCCTTTTCTTTACATTCTTGCCAACATTTGTTATTTGTAGACTTTTTGATGATAGCCATTTTGACAGGTGTGAAGTGATATTTCATTGTGGTTTTGATTTGCATTTTTCTGATGATTAGTGATGAACATTTTTTCATATGCCTATTGGCCATCTGTATATCTTCTTTGGAAAAATGTCTACTCAGGTCTTTTGCCCATTTTTTAATCAGATTTTTTTTAATATTGAGTTGTATGAGCTGTTTATATATTTTGGATATTAACCCCTTATTGGTCATATCATTTGCAAATATCTTCTCCCATTCAGTTGATTGTCTTTTCATTTTGTCAGTGGTTTCCTTTGCTGTGCAAAAGCTTTTAAGTTTAATTAGGTCCCATTTATTTATTTTTCCTTTTGTTTCTTTTGCCTTAGGAGACAGATCCAAAAAAAATATTGCTATGATTTATGTCAAAGAGTGCTCTACCTGTGTTCTTGTTCAGGAGATTTATGGTTTCAGGTCTTTAATCCATATAACGTACATATTCATACATACATTTGAAATTCCATGTGTCTTCAGTATATTATGGAAGTTGATATTCCATAAGGGCGATCACTGGACATGGAGACAATGCTAGATTACCTTTAGTATATTAGAGTCTGGTTGAGAAGCAGAGAAGTGGGTATTGAAAGAGATTTCACACTTACTAAAAAATATACCTTAAAATAGCAAAGTCTTTATAGGGTTAATGTTCAACTTTCTGGGAAAACTCTGTCATCCAGAATGACTCATTCCCTTAGACATCTAGGTAGGTTTTACTGTATTTTAATTATATACATATTTTTGTAACCAGTCAGATAAGATCTTTCATTCAGAGTTTTGTCCATGCTTTCGTTACTTATAATAGGCTGTGATTGGCATAGTAATCATACCAGAAAGTCATTTATTATGCTGGATCCATTAACATTTGATTCCTCATTAAGAATATTGCCATGTCTGCACTTGTATTTTTTCTGCTGACAGTTTTCACAGAGTTTCTTGATTTAGTTTTATGATTGAAGTTTCAGAAATAAATGTTTTAATTTAATGTTCACTTGGTATAACAGATTTGAACAATAGTTTAATAAAAAAGCGCTATGAGTTCCTGATAAAGAAAAGTTTGTTGATGTCCATTTGGGACGATTTGCAGCATGTCTTGGTGAAGGTTGAACAGAGGCCCACTGTGTTCTGCACTTGTCAGGTTCCATCTGAGCAGCTATAACTTTCTAAGCAGGTATTGATAATGTCAGTCATGACCAGGAAGAATGAGAAGGGGATGATGAGAGCCCTGTTTCACAGAGGACCTCAGCCTCCTCTCTGACCTCTTCTCATCCCTGTCTAGTCAACACTTCTGAGGCTCTATCCCCAATGAACTTCTAGCAATTTCCTAAACAAGCTATGTGCCTTTATGCCTCTGGGTCCATGCTTTTCCTGCTACCAGAACTCTCCACCCTTCATTCTCCTAGTCATCCTCTGCAAGGTAACGTCCTTCCCCATGAGAACTACTCGTCCCTCCTCCTCCTTCCGCTCCCACCCCCAGGGCTCTGTGCATAACTCTGTGAGCACATTTAGCTCTGACATAGTCTTAGTTGCCCTCAGCCTGACTGCCCTGAAGGAAGCTTTACCCAGGGCAGGCACTATGCCTGTATAGCGCTCTACCCCCAGTTGCCAGCAGGGGGCCTAACACATTTACGTTTTAAATTGAATTGATCTATCAGCGGCATGACTAAGGTCACATTTTGCATTTACGACATAATGTGTTTTGGAAAGGACCAACATGGAGGGTAATACCAAGATCCTGATTTTCTAACTTTCCTGCTGGTTTATATCCATCTGCTATAGACGAAGCTTCTCTTTATAACTTTTTGTCACAACATGTAGAGATTTACCTTGTGCACAATTTGGAAAAGAAAAATCAAATGCTCATTTATCCATGAAATACTTATTGAACACACAGCTTAGGTGCCAGGAAAAGTTTACTCTATGTAGCACATAATGCTCACCGTCGGATCAGACTCTTTGATAAAAGCAGAGAACAAAAATGAGAAAAACTGGCATTGAGATCAGATTTTTCCCACCCTATAAGCCGTCAATAAAATTCTCCCTTGGAGGCTTAATTTCTTAATTAATTAATTTCAAACCATTAACAGAGCTTTTAAAAATATGGTACCTGCCTTCAAATAGCTTACTTTTGAGTTGAGCATATTCTTTAGTGCAACAGAAAATAATTCTAAAGCAAAGTGGGAACTGGGAAGAATAGCATAATAATAATAATAGCTGACCTTTACCAAGTACTGTGATATATATACCTATGTGGATATGTGTATATATATATATACATACAGATACATAAAATACGTATATTCTATATGTATATTATATCTGTATATAATATACATCCTATATGTATATAATATATAACATTTAATCCTTATAACAACACTATGAGGAAGGTATTGTTAGCTCCATTTTACAGGTGAGAAACTTGAGGTACAGAGAGGTTATGTGATTGGAACCCAGGCAGTGGTTGCTAAAGGTTGTTCTCTTAATCACTACATTACACTTCCTCTCAATGGTTACAACAGGAAAAATAACTTACTCCTGATTATTGAGATAGAATAAAGTGAGGAGGTCCTGGAGTGGCCTAGGACGACCTGGGATGGCTTCTTGCCGACTGAGAGTTTTGAGCTGGATCTTGCAGAAATGGTAGACATTGGCAAGTAGTCTAGGTGGCTGAAATGACCAAGAGCACAGGGTGGCTGAAGCAAGATGGGAAGTCAGTTGATCTGGGAGGCACGTTTGTCTCTCATACTTAGCAGTATTTTTTGAGGTCAAAAAGGACAGTCCCAATTTTGAAATTAGTACATGAAGTATAATGGTTAGGTTGCTTTTTGCACAGAGCTATAGAGAAAATTACAGGTTGTAAAATATCTAATTATGGCAATTATTTAATAGATAATCTATTTCAGATTTTTGAAAAATACTATCAGGAATCAACTTTTAAAGATAATCTGTTCAAAGTCATCTCCTATTAACATGCATATGTATTGACCAACTCAGGGGCAGAGCATGATTATATAATATCTCGAAAAGAGATAATATCCTCATTTTCTGGGACCTAAATACCTGTGAAAAAATAGGTGGCAAAGTAACTGCTATCACAATCCAACCTCTTCACTCCCCAAATCGGTGCCACACAATTAAAATAACAGCAAAACTCAGTTAAACTATATATTTTACTATGGATATAAACCTTAAATATGTGTGTACGTGAGTGTGTGTGTGAGTGTGTGTGTGCGTGTGTGTGCATATGTGTGTAGTGAGAGATTTTGAACAGAGATTGAAAGTAGAGACATTTCAACAAAGGAGAAAATATTTGGTACGATATGAAAATTAAGTTTACGATAGAAATACCTTTGAAACTACAGGAGCAGCATACTAATTCTGTGAATATTATGTTTTATTCCTTTACCTATTCCCACATGTAATACTTTATTCTCTTTGAATTTTCTTCTAATGCAGTTTAACCCTGGTTTTGAGAGTGTCCATCAGCTTAATTTCTTTTACTAATATGAATTATTCTCCTAGCGAGTAAAGCTAGCTAATGTGTTTTTCCCTTTATCATTTCATGCAAATGGTAAATAAGGAGAGAATATGATTTTCACTTTTGGTTTTTTCCCAAGTCTAAACAACGAAATCAGAGAATCTGTTTCTGAGATCTGGAGTCTTGGTATTTGTTGATCCTATAGAATCAACACAGTTCATCAGCTGTGAGCCAAATCATCAGGCTGACTTAATTCAATGTTCAGTAAATTAATTCTATTATACTAATGTGACTAAAAACTAAATTTTATATCAATATAAACAGTCATTAAACTGCAAATACCAACTTGTGCAAGCTGTTGAAAAAGACTCATTTTTAATTATAAATGGATTCTGATAAGAATAGCATTAAAAGTGTTCTAATAGGGAAATGTTAGAGTGATTAATGTACAGTTGTTTGCATTTTTAATATTTCACTCATATATCAGATTAGTATTTGTGCATACTGTCAGACTTTATTCTGTCCTTGTCAAAACACTTATTACTGCTGACAGGTATAACATATCCACATTAATCCTTAATTCCTTGATTCAATTTTCTAATTGCTTTTTTGGCATGCAATGGTGGCCATTTAGTATTATGTGATGTATTCATCATATGGTATAATAATGTGCTTTAAAAATTAGATGTGTCATTTAAAGTACTTCAACAGGAAAAAAAATTACTCAGGATTGGAAATTTCAAATTTCACTGTACTTAGACTAAGTGTTAGATATTGTTATGTCACACATTCTGGAGGTTGTCCATAAATCAGAGTCACAGAATGTTGAAGAGATCCTAAAATCATCCAGCCTACTTGTTCATTTTCCAGTTGGGAAAACTGATTCAGTAATATGCCCAGGATCACACAACTAGATACTGGCAGAACTGGTCCTAGAACTCAAGTGTTCTGAACCCTGCTCAGAAATGGGGCAAGTATACGCATATATAGTTTTTATATTCCTCCTATTAATAGTCAAGCTGAGAGAATGAGAGACTCCTTGGCTTCTTTTTTTTTTTTTTTTTTTTTTTTTAAATTTTATAGCTACTTTATTTATTTATTTATTTATTTTTGGCTGTGTTGGGTCTTCGGTTCGTGCGAGGGCTTTCTCTAGTTGCGGCAAGTGGGGGCCACTCTTCATCGCGGTGCGGGGACCGCTCTTCATCGCGGTGCGCGGGCCTTTCACTATCGCGGCCCCTCCCATTGCGGGGCACAGGCTCCAGACGCGCAGGCTCAGTAGTTGTGGCTCACGGGCCCAGCTGCTCCGTGGCATGTGGGATCTTCCCAGACCAGGGCTCGAACCCGTGTCCCCTGCATTAGCAGGCAGATTCTCAACCACTGCGCCACCAGGGAAGCCCTCCTTGGCTTCTTAAGCTATATTTTTTAGCAGTGTTGTATAGTGGTTAAGAATAAAGATACTAGAATCAAACAGACCTGGGTTCCAATCCTGGATCTGCCACTCACTAGCTGTGTTACCCAGAGAATATTATCTGACCTCTCTGAATTCCAATTCCCTCATCTGTATAAAATAGAAAATAACACAATAATGCATATAAAGTGCTTAGCACAGCTCCTGGTTCCTAGTAAGTACTCAATAAATGTTAGCTGATATTATTTTTCAGTGTTTTATTTTATCCCTTTAATATCCATAATTTAATTTAATTCAGTTTCTACCCACTCATATGTTTGATGAGTGTGTAGAAACTGAGTCATACCTCCCCCAGTTATCTCACCATGTGACAATTGCATTTATTCTTTCATTTATTCATTCACTTACCATGTGTAAAATGCACTCCATTAGCTGCTATAGGTAAGGCAAAAAGGAATCCAATATGATACCTGCCTTGGAAGAGTAGGAATCTAATAGATTCCTATGTTGTAATCTAATACAACAATTACATCAATACCTGTAGTAAAAGATTGGGAAACATCAGTCCCCAAAAGGTAACACAGGTGCCATGCTTAGGCTTTTCAAAGAGAGGAAGTAAGTACAGGGCCAATAGACGTGAATAAGAAACTGGACCTGCCCTCAAGGAGCTTGTTCCAGTGGGAAGACAGGACAGTTGCCCAAGTGTCATTCAAGGTGGAAAATGAAAAGGGCCCTAACAATTAAAGAACTAAGGAGGGAGAGACTAAATACCTCAGACCAGGGAAAGCTTCATGGGTGAGTTGGCTTTGAGGGATATATAATTTTAGGAAAGTTAGAGGCCTATAGGAAGGATCTCCTGGACAGTAGGAATATTATGAATGAAGGAAGGAACAGATTCTGGAAACCCTGGGTACAGACGTTAAAGAGTGAGCACTTACATCGACCAAAACATGGAGCTTGTGCAGAATAAAAGATGAAGTTTGTGGGGAGACACAAGAGCCTGGCAACCCTGAAATGACATCTTGGACTCCATTTTACAAAGTGACAGCTCTCAGCCCATTTTGACACATAGGCATGTTTTTTTGGCAGCAAAATTTTTGAGATTTAATGTTTTAAATAAATCTTGTACTTTTCAGCTCACTGTGGTGCCGACCACTTTTTATTGCCTTATTCTGCGAGTTAAGGCAGTCTTCTTACCTATTATAGACAGTATGCATAACGGTTAGGCATACAAGCTCAGAAAATAGACTGTAGTTTTCCAAATCCTGGTTTGGTCACCTATTAGGTCTGCAACCTTAGTTATGTTATTTAAACTCTTTGAACTTCAGTTTCACAAATTATGAAATGGGAATAGCCCCTACCTCTTGTGGTAGAATTAAACCCATGTAAGCATTTGGCATAGCATAAGGCATATTTTAAGCACTTAAGAAATGTTAGCTGTTCCTTGAAGAGATTTGAGTTTGCAAGCCCTACTGAGGCAGTACTGAAAGTTTTGCTTTTGTTTTCTATTTCATTTTATTTTTTAATGAAGTATAGTTGATTTACAAAGTTTCAGGTGTAAAGTAAAATGATTCAGTTGTATATGTGTGTGTGTGTGTGTGTGTGTGTGTGTGTATACTGTTTTTCAGATTCTTTTCCATAGTACTGAAAGTTTTTTGAGAAGGGAAATACCATCCTTCTAATGTTTGGAGTTCTAGAGCATTGAACTAAAACCCTACTTAAATTGCAATGACTAGTCCAAGGACATCAGATAATTCTCTTAAATCCTTAGCTGCTGGGGTTAGTTTCCAGTGTCACCCACCTACTCCTTCACTCACTCTTTGAGAAGGCCACTGGAGGAAGGAACAAGTAGCCAGCTTTGCCTGTTGGTATCTTCTAAACATCCAGTGATTCTTATAGCAGCAGTTTCCCAGGCTAGATCCCAGGTTCAGATGGTGGCCTTCCTTTTTTAGGACATGTTATTATGAGTTTTAAGAACTGTAATCTTGAAAATCCTTATGATACCAGGAGCTTCTCTGGTAATTTGCTTGTCTTTAATAGCTGAAAAATGAAAAGAGTTTAACATAGAATTGTTGCTCCAAAAAAACAAGAACTTGAAGATATGAGTACAATAGTTTGAAAAACACTAGTGTGAACAAAACAAGTCTTTTGTAAAAGCTCCGTGTGCTTAATAAACAAGGACTGCTAATTACATAACTGTCAGTGATATTTTCTGGCACGGTCTAACGCCAGCTTCTTTCGGTACAACAAATACGAAAATGCCTAAAAGTGAATCACATTTGCTGAGTGCCGTGGGCAAACAAACCCATGCCTTATCTCTTTCAAAGGCAGCCATGGAAAATACAGGATAAATTGCACAGTTCAGTGAACATGTTATGTCATTGTGAAATGATTTTGATTCATGGTTACGTATTTATTGCTAAACAACTGACAAACCTCAAGGTATCAGAAATATCATTCATGGGGTTTTGCTATTTTCTCTTGCAAAATTCAAGCGCTATAAAGTGTTTTTCTTTTTTATTTAAAATACTTTATTGAAAGTGATATTTGCCACAGTCTTTGGAAATAATTTTTTAAATTATATGAATTTCTGACAGCAGTGTCAAAGAGCTGTGCTAGTCACTAATATTTTTATCATAATGAATAATTCATATTTTTGCTAATATCCTTTTATGAAAATTTTATAGCTAAAAATAGACAAAGTGTAAGCCAATTTGATTTCAGAATAGGATTATAATCTCCTTTCATAGAGCTTATCAATATAATGAAATTTTTGAATGTTTTCTGTGCAATAGCAGTAGAATTAAGAGTGAGAGAATTATATTAAAGAAGATTTTACAGAAGTGGCTTTTATGCAAACATAATTCCTTTCCCATGGTCAACATATCTTACTATACTCTATCCGTTGCTGACTGTCTTCAGTTTAAAGTATTAAATAATTAAGCCATTTTCTACTTGAAACTTACAGTTATTTTTCACTAATTTTTCTCTCAGTTGGTGCTTTTCATGTCAGCATTTGATGTTTAAAACCTTTTCTTTTAGTGTTAAAAGCATCAGGAAAGGTAGCCTGACAACACACAATATGCACAAGGCATATTGTAAGCACTTAATAAATGTTAGCTATTCATCAACTGATGTACTCTCAAATTGTGTCTTGTTTTTCTAAATCTCGTAAACCAAGAACCACTGTTTCTCAACTGGTGGTTTTGTTTTGTTTGTTTTGTTTTGTTGTAATCATGAAATTCTTTTCTGAGTTTTATAATCAAGTATTTTAACGTGGCTTTGGATATTTTGAGTAGTGCCATTGAGCGCTTACGAATAAAATGACAAAGAAAACCTTGCCTGATGGTAGAAATGATAAATTATTTCTTAGGTATATTAAAAGGGATTTGGGTATTTCTAATATATCGCCATCATTTAAACCTGAATTCATTTTATTTTTCTTTAGTATATTTTAACCAATTGACCTTTACATATACTTTGCATTTATTAAATTAGGATAAATTTTAGTAGCCTAGAAATACGATTCAAAACATTCATAGTGTTTTTCTTTTAGCCTTGGAATATGACAAGCCTATTCTCTAAATATTTACATCATTGGAGAATATCTATGTACTTATGCTGATTTTGGCTTAACATTTTCAAAAATAAGTCTGTTAAATTAAATGTAAGCTTTAAAGGGGAAAACCATAGGTCTTGTAACTTGATACAAGTATTGCAACATTGCTTACAGCATTTTCTTGGAAGATTTTTATGCCCTTTACTTCTACTACCATGGCCACTTTCACCTTTATATTGAAAATTCCCAAAATATATCTGTATGAGGATAATTTTAAAACATGAGATTTATGCTGCTATAAAGGAGAAATCCTTTATAACCACATAAAACCGTTGTCACCAGAAATTTCAGTCTAAGTTTTACATGAAAGGGAACATATTTTATCTTTAATGCCTTATTAAACTTTCTGGAAACGGCAATATTCTAAAATATTCTAGGTGGATGACTACATGTGTCTGTATTCCTTCTGAAAAATTCAAATATCAGTAAAAAAAAAAAAACAAGACTAAACAAATCATTTGTTCTAATAATTAAAGTAGTGGTATTTTTTCTTCCATTTAATTTTGCCTTTATGTATAGATGTTACTTTGATTAAGTCAACCATGTCTCACCTGTACTTTTTGAGTGAAATAGCCAAAACCACCATTCCTCAGCCAAATGATGTTCCTATTGTTTCAAAGGTGATGTTGTATTTAAACCTAAATTCTCTGTGTGTTTTTGTTCACATGTGTATGCCTGGATTGTGTATGTTCACACACATGTGCTTGCACATATGTTTATGTTTGTGTGTGTGGGTGCATGATTTTTTTGTACATTCACAATATGATAAACTGCATTGTGTTGCTAAGAACATGGACTCAGGAAGCAGCCTACCTGAGTATAAATCCCAGCCCTGCTACTTTCTAGTTGTGTGAATTTGAGCAAGTTTTTTTAACTTCTTGCTTTCATGTTCTCATCTTACAGGGTTGTTGTAAGATTTAAATAAGTTAATATATGTAAAGCATTTTGAACACCTAATCCATAGTAAGTATTTAATAACATACTAGCATTACTGTTACAATCATTATCATATATTCATTTACTCTATTTTATTTCTAAAGTCATATTATTTATACAAATGCATTGGTGGGTGATTATTACATATGTATTTCACTGAAATGATATTAAAGATATGCCTTGCTGTATGTCAATTATAGCTCAATAAAACTGGAAAAAAATTTTTAAAAGATACGTCAACAGAATATTTTGGATTGTGATAATTTGAGGAGATAAACTGTTATCATTGGTGAGAGGAAACAGTTGCGAAAAACCAACAGAAATTGCATAACTTTGTGGCTCACAGACGACATATCAAATATCAAATATACTAAAATGCATTCAGGGACTTCCCCTGGCGGTCCAGTGGTTAAGACTTCGCCTTCCAATGCAGGGCGTGTGGGTTCCATCCCTGGTCAAGGAGCTAAGATCCCACATGCCTCGTGGCCAAAAAACCAAAACAGTTTCATTGTAACAAATTCAATAAAGACTTTAAAAATGGTCCATATCTAAAAAAATCCTTAAAAAATTTCATTCATTTATTCAAATGTAGGCCTGTTGCACATCTACAATGTGCCAGGATTTAGTGATAAAATGACACATGGTACCATATGATCCAGCAGCAATCATTCTCCTTAATATTTACCCAAAGGAGTTGAGAATTCATGTCCACGCAAAAACTTGTACGTGGATGTCTATAGCAGCTTTATTCATCATTGCCAAAATTTGGAAGCAATCAAGATGTCCTTCAGTAGCTGAATGGATAAATAAACTATGGTACATCCAGATAATGGAATATTATGGAGCACTAAAAATAAATGAGCTATCAAACAATGAAAAGACACGGAGGAACATTAAATGCATATTTTTAAGTGAAATAAGTCAACCTGAAAAAGCTGAGTACAATGTGATTTCAACTATATGACGTTCTGGAAAAGGCAAAACTACAGGGACAGTAAAAAGATAGTACAGATGAACCTATTTGCAGGGCAGGAATAGAAACGCAGACGTAGAGAACGGACTTGTGGACACGGGAGGAAGGGGGGGAGGGTGGGATGAATTGGGAGATTAGGTTTGACATAAACACATTACCATGTGTAAAATAGATGGCTAGTAGGAACATGCTGTATAGCACAGGGAGCTCAGCTCGGTGCTCTGTGATGACCTAGATGGGTGGGACGGGGGTAGGGGGAGGGAGGTCCGAGGGAGGGAAGGGATATATGTATGCATAGAGCTGATTCACTTCATTGTGCAGCAGAAACTAACACAACATCATAAAGCAATTATACTCCAATAAAAAAAGACATGGAGGAACATTAAATGCATATTTTTAAGTGAAATAAGTCAATCTGAAAAAGCTAAATACTATATGATTTCAACTATATGACATTCTGGAAAAAGCAAAGCTATGGGGACAGTAAAAAGATCAGTGGTTTCCAGGGGTTGGGGTTGGGGTGAGGGATGAATAGGTAGAACAGAAAGGATTTTTAGGGCAGGAAAGCTGCTCTGTGTATGATACTATGATGAAAAATACATGTCATTATACATTTGACAAGCCCATAGAATGTACAACACCAGGAGTGAACTCTAATGTAAACTATGTATTCCGGGTGGTAGAGATGTGTCAGTGTTGGTTCCTCAGCTTGTACACATGTGCTACTCTGGGGGGGGATGTTAATGATAGGGGAGGCTGGGCATGCATGGGGGCAGTGGGTTTATGGAAAATCTCCGTAGCTTCCTCTTAATTTTGCTGTAAACCTAAGACTTCTTTAAAAAATAAAATCTATTAGAGAAAAAAGAAACAAGATAGAAATAGAACAAAGCAATGAGTACTTTTCAAAAATTGCAAAAATATGTGCTAATATATAATGCCCCAAGAAAAATGTCTTCTAAATGTAAACGACCACCATTACAAAAAAACTACATATTACTACAATAAAATATTCAATTGAACTATTAAAAAATGAGAAATGGTGTGCCTTCAACCACTAGGAATAAACATTTTAGCTGCCTGAAGCATAGTAGGAAAAAAGTAAAATAGCAGTGTCATGTAAACTATGCAAATTTAGAATGGGTTTTCTTTTTCAGGGAGCACCCAAACCAATAGCCATTGAACCATGTGCTGGGAACAGAGCGGCAGTTCTGACTGTGTTTCTTTGTCTACCGCGAGGATCATCAGGTGCCCCTGCCCCAGGGCAGTCAGGTAAGATGAATGAGACACCATCAGCAGTTAAGCAAAACATGTAGACTGAACAGAAGAAATAAACAATACTACCAGATAGCACAATAAAGATATTTACAAGGTTCTAATTTACAGCATGGCAAAATTTTACTAGAATACAAACTTCTACCCAAATATCTAGATATCTGCCTTGCTATAAATTCAGATTTGCAAGTGTTTCTCTTAAAAAATACGTGTTGAATATATGTGTGTATTTGTGTGTAACATGACACATGTATGTACGTACGGACACACTTCAATTTGTTGTTGTCATTACAATGAGTAATCTCACTAGCAGGGCAAAGTGACCCTTTTGGGCAGCTTCTTTTCTCCCAGTATGTGTGTCATATGGGATGCCAAATTATAAATATGATTAGAAGCTTGTTTCATAAATATGGAATCTAATTAGGGAACTTACTTACATGTTTGGAATGTTTTACGGCATCGGAGGATAAAAGCTTGATGCAACCATCCTGGAATATTGAAGATAAGTTCTTGCTGTCAGCACCAGACAGGTGGGGTTCATGGACCCAGGGACCCTCTCCTTCACTTGAACACAGCCAGCCTTTTCCTCTGATTCTCCTTTTCCTGCATAAAAAGTATATTTTGAATTCGAGGTAACTCTATGTATCCTCTTAGAGATCTTCTCATTGCTTCCACATTGTCCACATTGTAAACATGCCCAATGTTGAGTATAACTTGTAACTAAATCACAAACCACGCTTATTTCTCTCTTTGTGCATATCCTTTTCCATCTGCTTACAATTTCTGATTATTCTTTCTCCTGATTGTTTTCTTTAAATGACTCTCAGTGAAATGGATGCTTTTTTAGGGTCAGGGTGATTTCAAATCTTTCTCTTCAGTTCCCCTTAAGGATAAAATAAAGTGCCAGAGATCTGGCAGGTTCTCAGCAGTAGTTGATGATGAACTCAGCTCCCTGCTTATTTTTCTTTCCTTAGTTCCCTGGTTAGCTTTGACCTTGCTCCTCACTTTCATGATTTGTGTCCAGTGAGACACAAAAGTGGAAGCTACACTACTTTATACCTTATAAATTTTAAGATATTTATGTAACGGAATTTTTCCCATACAGGGACAGAGGAATTCCATCACCTTTAGACTTGTCATTTATGGTACCTGATGATATCTTGTTGCAGGAGTTTCTACCCAAAGTTCATTTGTAGATGTTTATTCAATGAAACAAACCTTCTCATATGTTGAGCCAATGCCTCACTTTTCTCCTTTCAGAACAACCAAGGTAAATGGGATGCAGTAAATAGAATAGCTTGGCACTGGGCAGATAAGATGGATAATTGTAGGTACTGTGCCCAGCTAATGGAAGTATTGTTTCAAAGCTGGGATGATTTCCAAAACAAACACTTCACTAATGAAAACAAGTCTATGTGATATACACCAAGGTTCTTCTAGATAGATCCTTGACAAGATGATGTACTGATGGGCAGAGTGAAGGCAACTGCCAATACGCTGTCCCTTTAACCTCTGAAATCTTTTTTGACTGATTTGAAAAAGCCAAATAACAGTGTGGACCATTACCTCAGCTGTGTTTTATTACAGATGCATTGCAATTACTAATGGTAATGCTAAATTAGATGTGCATAGTGTTTTACTCTTTACAAAGTCTTTTCCTGTTTTTCACATTTGATCCTTATACAAGCCTGTGCCATAGGTGTTACAAAACTCACTTTATAAATGAGAGACTCGGTGTATATAGATCTCTGTGCTTCTATACTCAAGGAATAATTGGAAAACTGTTAGAGTACAGAGCAAAACAACAGCAAAAAATACCTATTACTAACATTCCAGGTAATTTTTCCTGATGATCTATAGCAGAGAGCTTATTTCTCTATAATCTACAGCCCATGTCTTCACAAAGCCAAACATTTGGAGGAGTACTGAAAATGTCCCCAGGGTTAACACAAGTAGACAACACCTTGAGTTAATTCACAACACTTTTTACAGTGACCGTAGATTGAACCATGTTGAATATCTGTGTGAATAATTCAGGATGAGTTTGTTTAAAAAAAACTAATAAAATTTCTCTAGCTAACTTTATAGGAGTAGGAAGAGGAAGAGTCACTGATTCTACTCCTTTAAAATAAAGCATTGTCTTCTGTCTGCAGTCTACTTTGAAATGCATCAAAGACACAATGTTATTGATGGATGGATAGTAGGATGAGTAGATGGACAGATATGTCATAAAGCAAGTAAAGCAAATGTTAATGGTAGAATCTAGGTGATGGGAATACTGGAGTCCACTGTAAAATTCTTTCCACTTTGCTGTATGTTTGAAATTTTTTATGGTAAGATGTGGGAAACAATAAAATTTTTTGAAAACTCTTGACTTTACTGGGGGAAAGTAAAGGCAGTGCCTATAGAGAGAAATTTTCTAATGTTCACGTCTATGTTTTCCCTAAACGAGGCAAATGCTGACACCAGTATTCAAATGAAATGACTTATTTTTTCACTTTTCACCAAGATATTTGGTGTGTACCCAGTCAATTAAAACTTAACATAGTCTCATCCAATATTTGAGAGGAAATGCCTTCCAGTGATAGTTTGGGAACCATATTGGCTCTCGGGAGGGAAATGTTGACATTGGTTATCTCATTGCTAGAGTTTGGCTTATCTCATATCTTTACAGGAAGTCCATCTGTGTGCCTAGGCTTATCACAGTGCCCTATGTTTAGAAAGCAGTTCATAAATGTTCTTGATGATTATGATAATGATAGGAGACCTGGGAAACATGACCTTGAGCAACCACTTCTGTCTATGAGACTCAGTGAACAACAATAAAATGAGCAATTGAACTAGAATCCATTCATTGATTCTCAAATTGCACAGCTAGGAGCCTTACGTGCTGAAGCGCCTCCTCCAGCATTGGTGCAGGGTTAGAGGTTAGGGGAGTTAAGAAGGAGGTAGAGGAGTAGCTTCATGGACAGACTCCTGACCCCATCCCCACTGTGTGAAGGACAGGGCGCCCAGAGTCTTCTCTTGGCTCTTGGGCCATTTATGTCTCCTAATGTGAGTGTATCTATTCAATGAGGAATAAGCATTAATTATTAGATTAAAAGTCCTCTTGCAGTACTTTGCACAATTTCTAATTTTTTTTTATCAGGCCCTTTTTTGAAATGTAGCTTCCTGAATGTCGAGTGATGCTTTTCATAATGCACTCTTCATTACTATGAATAAAAGCATTTAAGAGAAGCACGAGTTTGGGGGTATGGAGAAGGTGGAAGCATCCTATGGGCATGGTGGTTTTCTCTCAGAACCTGAATGTCAGCACTAACAAATAAGTGATTCGGAAAGAAGCAGGGGCTAGTTCTGGCCATCTCTTTTAAGTAGCAAGTAGTGGTGTTTTTTTTTTTTTAATTCAAAATATGGCATTGTCTTTGGACGTTATTCTCTTTCTACCAGCATATATTTCAGTAATATTTAGCAAGTAATAATTAGACATGGCCCTTTAATGTCTGTCTAAAATGTGTGAAGTCCCTTCCATGGCTCTCATCTTAACAGAGGTCAAAAGAGAAACTGCAGATTCATCCTTTAGATTACCCCATGCAGTAATCTTTTCCTTCTTCTTCTTTTTTTTTTTTCCATGTAATGAATTTAGACGTTTATGAGCAATTCTCCCTCTAGGTGGCTTAGAAGAGTAAAAGCAAAAAATATTAAATAGGCTTTTTGGCACTCCTGGAGCTGGGCTAATTAGGTTCCCTGTTCCCCAGCCCTGTAAACCTGCTGCTTCATTCCTGTATTTTCTGTGAGCAACCACTGCCAACAATGCCAGACTCTCTTGGGCTAAAGTGGGATTTCTGCTGTTGACATATGTACACAGCCACTTTCTCTTCTGCCTCAAAGTGGTTGGAAGACTGATGTCCCTGTAAAAACAGGGCATATCAAGTAACCCTGCTGCATGTCTCCAATCACCTTGGACAGCAAAGTCCCCAAGCATTTTAGAGTCACATTAAGATGAAATGTGGACAAAGTAAATAGAGCTCTTCAAAAGCATAAATTGAAAATGATCATGATTGTGTCACTTTGTGATGAAGGATTATGGATTTCATACTTTATGGATTCTTAGTAATATGAAGCAGATTAACTTTTCTCACTGGATTAAAAATCCGGTGGCCCAAATGTCCACTGCCAAAAGGGAGCTAAGTGCTTCACCTAAATGTAGAATTTTGCCCTAATCTTGCCTTATGTTTGGCAAAAAAACAAAACAAAACAAACAGAAACTGCTGGAAAGTCTAAGGTTTTGAAACATTTTTCTTTAGGCTTAGAAGTTTTGGCAGGATGACCGGATTATTTTGAAAAATCTAGAAATATTGTACGATGTTTAAAAACGATAGTCTACCCACAGTGTCATGGGTAATAATGACAAAAAGAGAACTTTGGTTTAGTCCAATGAAAAGAGGAGAACAAGAACTAGTAATTCTGAGCACTGAAGCAGGTTCTTTACATACACTAATTCTTGTAACCCTCGTAATGAACCTGAAAAGTAGCTATTATTATCCCACTTTGACAGATTAAAAAAAAATCTGGAAACTCAAGAGAGATTAAATGACTTGTCCGAGGGCCAATACAGCCAGTGAGTGAGTGAACCAGAATTCAAATTCAGGGCCATCTAGATCTTCAGGCTGTGAGACTCTCCCTCATGACTGTGCTTCTCTGGATAAAGATACAGGGGTACTCGGGATAGCCCATATTCCAGAAAAAGCTTTATATTCAGATCAAAGAGGAAGGACCTGGAGGGTTCTGGTAAGCATTGGACTTAAGGGGGCAAGAAGGATATATTTACCTTTCCTGGTGATTTAACTCCAGAAATTTGGTAAAATGCAAAGGTGCACGTGCCATGACACATCTGCTAATGAAAGTATGACTCCATTGTGTAATAACAACTTGGGGCATGTATTTATAGGAAAAGAACTTCGGATTGTACGTGTGAGTTATGGACTTGGGAGTCACAAGTCCCAAGATGTAGATCCAGCTCTGCCACCAGCTAACTGTTTGGCCAAGTCTTTTCATCTCTGGGTCATGGTTTCTCATGTATGAAACGACTGGATTGGGCTAGGAAATCCTAAGATGGATTTCACTCTACTCCTGTTGTACAGTTCTACTACAGATTATGCTAAGTCACACCAGTTTGGGGTAGGAAGAGCAAATAACTCATTTCTAAGTAGTACCTTATCTTTCCAGCGGCTCAGGACCAGTTAAGAAGCTATATTCCTATGTATATTGCTTGTTAGTGAATAAAAATAATTAGCATCAATCCTTAATTTTTTAAATAATTTTAGTCCATTTCTTTTTTTAAAATTCATTTATTTTATTTATTTATTTTTTGGCTGCTTTGGGTCTTCGTTGCTGCGCGCGGGCTTTCTCTACTTGGGGCGAGTGGGGGCTACTCTTAGTTGCGGTTCAGGGGCTTCTCATTGCGGTGGCTTTTCTTGTTGCGGAGCATGGGCTCTAGGCACGCGGGCTTCAATAGTTCTGGAACATGGGCTCAGTAGTTTTGGCTTGTGGGCTCTAGAGCGCAGGCTCAGTAGTTGTGGCGCACGGGCTTAGTTGCTCCGCAGCATGTGGGATCTTCCAGGACCAGGGCTCGAACCCGTGTCCCCTGCATTGGCAGGAGGATTCTTAACCACTGCACCACCAGGGAAGTCCCGGATCCTTAAATTTTAAAAAAATTCTTAATAATTTTATTAATAAAGGCTAGTTCTCAATCTTCTCAGCATGTTTAGAAGATGTAGATCGTTCATATTGCCCCACTTTAGAAATAAGTAAAAGAAATCTCATAGCACCAATGAGAGGTAGAGGGTCTCTACAATCTCAGAGATGAATTGGGAGCAGACTCCAGGTCTGCTGCCCCTCAGTGCAGTACTCATGCATCTGAAGCCAGTTTTTTAAAGCTAATTTGCATTTTCCAGAAGCTTCTGGAGTTTCCTGTCCTTTAGGACTCTGTTTTCCTTCCATAACTCTGCCACAATATCTTCACACTTGTAGAAACACACCTGTTGATCTAATCTTAGCACTCTCTTTGTTTGAGGTGGCTGGAATAAGAAATAAAACTACTGAATTGTATCAAAACTTCATTCTAAAAATCTGTCATGTTAGTGACCTTTTAAGCGCAAATTCAAATATTGTTTACATCCAACATATGGGTCTTCATAAAAAGAAAGAAAAAGTGGGCACTCATGGCAAAACAAACTACAAAATTAGGAAAGAGAGCCCAGGGAATGACAGAGATAAGAACAAATGTCTGAGATTATTGTTAATAATACGACTTTGTATCAAATAAAAAAAAAACAACCCTGATATTAAAAGTAAACAAAATCAACAGTAGGAACTAATTTTATCTTCTATCCAAAATATAGTTATTATGAATCTTCATTTGTTACCTTTATTCATTCAAGAAATATTTAAAAGTATCTGCTACGTGTCAGGCACTGGATACATGGTGGTGAACAAAACAGAATTCCAGCCCCCACAGATTTTAGAGCCTACATGGAGATAAACATGAACAAATAATCATGCAAATAAACCCATAATTATAAAATATGTTATTTTATGAGTAAAGAGTAGACAGTGTTATGAGAAAGAGGTGAAATAAAACTGATGTACAATTGCTAAGCTTTAATATCTTTCCATAGTAGTAACAAAATGGTAAACGTAGTCATTAAAATGCCCTGTCCTCAGTTCTCACTTGTCATCACGTCTCTGTAGTGTTTGTTGAATATTCCCCATCATGCCTCTCCAACTTCTGGAAACTCCCTCTGGTATTCTTTACCTCAGTCTATCACAGGTGCCTACTTAGAATTTACTTAGAGATAATGGATGTAGAGCACCTCGCCTCTGTTCGTTACCTACTTCTTCTGCCCTCTGAGTACCGATAGGCATTCCCTGAGGATTAGTCCGTAGCCCACTTCTCTTCCTTTTCCACTCTCTCCCTTTAGGGTGATGCTCTCTTTGCTCATTTAGGGGGCTTTTCAGATGATAACTCCCAACTGCATGGGTCTCCAGCCAACACTGGATTTGATAGTGTTTCAGTATAAAGTCACTCTTCCTTCCCCCTCTCTCCTGTTACCATCCCTGCTCCCCAGACTAGCTCTTCTACCCCGACTTTACTGCTTTTGTAAAGTCCATTTCAGAGTGACTCAAGTTTGAAACTTTGGAGTTAGCTTTTTTTCTTCTCTCTTTCTCCACTTTGACCTCCAAGTAACCACGAAGCTCTTTAGATTTTACCCCTGAGGCAGATAGAACAGACTTCCTTCTGCCATTCTTACTCCCTCCATGTTTTGCTCAGACCCTGGTTGCCTCTCACCTGGACTTCTGCCAAAGGAAAGCACAGTTCGAATCATACCGCTCCTTTCCTCATAGACTTTTGCTGACTTTTCATTGCCTGATGAAATAAGTCCAGACATTTACTCTGGGCTGTAAGGTCCTCCTTGACCTCTCTCCAACCTTCTTTCAGGTTTAGCAGGCACAGAGTCCTTGCCAGTGCCCACCTGCACAGCACCTCTGGCTAGTTTGGGGCCCTTGTGCAATTATTTTAACCTCTTGAACCCTCAGTTTCCTCGTCTGTAAGGTAAGGAAGATGACTGGGTAGAATGTCTTTATGATTGCTGTTAGGCCTGTAACTCCGCATGTGTATCTCTCCCTGCGATTCCATGAGTGTGTATGTGTTCTTGTCACGTTCACTATTGTTCCCTGTTCCTGAAATGCCCTCTCCCTCTCAGCTGCCTGTGCTCAAAGCCCAGTTCAAATGCCACTTCTTCTTCCAAGAAGCCTTTTCAGTTTCCTCCATACAAATGTGACCTCATTCTCCTTGAAATCCTATAGAATTTGCTGGGTCACTTCTTTACTGCTTTCTAACATATATCAAAGTCACTGTGTACTTTTCTTAACTTTCTTCCCAGGTAGTAAGCTCTCTGAGGGCAGTGGTTATATCTTAGTTTATCTCTGAATCCCTAGTAGCTAACAAGTTCTTGGTACTTAGTAGTTGCTTGATAAGTATTTAATTAATGAATAAAGTTAATTATCCTTAAATGGTAGAACTTCTTCACCAAAAAAATATGTAGGAAATATGTAGATATGTACTACACAAATGTAAACTTTACTAGGTAAAATTTCACTTCAGGCCCATACTCTTTGATAGAATGGATTTTATGTAGGAGTCAAGTTACATTTCTTAGGGACTAAAATCAAGCCCAGCACTGAACCTTTGATAAAAAATACCTATAAAACTTACTTGCTCAGATTTAAGGTTCAATGAAAATCAGAATATTAGTGAAAGATGACACAAAATAATAAAGCAAATTATATTTCCAATGTAATATATACTAAACCTATCATAAAGTTATTCTGTTTTTATAATTTGGACTTTGATTGTTTTCTTGGATAATAATTTTTACAAAACCATTTAATTTAAATTTGAAAAAGCACAACTCAGTTCCACCCTTTATGATCAGAAAAATAATATTGAACCTTGTGGAATAAATGTCCACATATTACTTATACACAGGACAAATAACATCACACGATACACCTGGCAAATAAAAAGTATCAATTGCTCTTGTAGCTGTTACCATTAACATACACCATTAACACAATCTATTCTATGCTCATTACTATTCTTTGAATTATCACTGCCCTATGAGGTATATATTATCACTTTTATTTCACAGATGAGGAAAATTAATTCATGGAGCTTACTTGCCTACATAGTAAATAAGTGATGGAGCCAAAATTTAAAACCAGAAAATTTCACACCATGGTGCTCTTTCCATATCTTTTTCTGGGGATGGGGGGGGTGGATTTTTTGGTTAGCCGTGTGCTTTTTGGGATAGCACAGGCTCACGAGCTTTTTCTTTTACTGACAGTGTCACTGTGAAGTAGCATGGCCATCGTTCTCTCATTTGAGATGTTAAAGTTTATCTCTGTGCTATTGTCAATTGAGAGAAATTGATGAATGTGTAAATGAAACAAAGAAGAAAATAAAGACAACAAACTTGAAGAATAGTGAACATGGCTAGTTGAACATGCTGCAGAAGTGAGTGAAATACCCTAAAAGTTAACCCACTCAAATACTTTCAAGATAGAGCAATTAGAAACAAACTCATATAAAAAGTCAATTTATGGACATGAAAAATGAGACCAGCAGCACTGAAAGCATGGCCAACACATTTTTCTTTTCTTTTTCTTCTCCCCACGAGCCACCCCTTTCAGGAATTTCTAGAATTGACTGGTAAATAATTACTGTGGTCAAAGAGAAAAATAGGAAAAAGTAAGCAACTCAACAAATCAACTTACAAAGCCAAAGGGGAAAGATCAAGATTTGTTTGGAATAAGCAAGCTGCCCTTGAAGCCACAAAACAACAAAATAAGAATTTTGTGGGTATGAATAAAATTTAAAGGCTAAATCACCCCCTTCCCCGGTATTTCTTTTGATAGGTAACACCATAGGTCTATATATAAAACTGCCAATTAGTAAAACATTTTACTTTTAATTGGTCATGAATTAAGTAGTCCTGCATTACGTAGGTTTAGGGTAATTTAGCAGAAGGCTACCTCCTGCATTTAACAAGGATAGACGGGTCATCCTGAGTGTCAGAGAATTTTAGAATTTTTGGAGCTTTAGAAATGGCCTTAGAAATCACTTAGTTCTATCCCACATTTTGCAGAGGAAACCTAAAGAGCCAGAGGTTGGGAGAGACTTGTCTCAGGTCAACCCTGAGCAGGGACTACAGCCAGGGTCTCTGGATCCCTCATGCAGGAATGGACTTTACCCCTCCCTCATGTGTATTATGCCAGGTTGCAAAATATAACCAGAAAAAATTAATAACAATCCACTTCTTACTAGAAGGCAGTACCGCATATGTTCTGCCACCAGGGCAGAAATGGCAGACAGAAAGGAACTCCCTAGATCCAAAAAGGGAAATTAAGTAACTTGAGAAAATATGTCTCCTTATTGGCAAACTGACAAAATGCTAAGAAAATGTGGGTCAAGGGCCCTGGGAGTTCCTTCTTCTCACATAAACATTTTTCTGGGGACCACTTCAAAGGGCCGGTGGTCCCTTAGCAAACCCGGTGGGAGTACACTCAAGTTTTCATAAAAATTCTATGTTACACTGTTAGCTGATTTAGTCTCAGATCCTGCTTTTCCTGTAAAATCGTGCCGTATCTACCAAAGGCATTTTCGAGTTTTGATATGTCTTTATTCTGAATGAAAGGTCCAGTGGAGGAACAAGCACCAGTAGTAGTAATGTTGAATTCTAAAAAAAGGTAAATGTTGATTATAATTACATTAACTCCTTAAGACCAGAAGGCTTAAGGGCTTTCAGGGAAAGAGTTAACGGCCTTCTGAAAAGTGAGTGACTTACCTCCTTTCATTCACCTAATTATTTGCAAATTAGCATAACCCATCTAAGTTGGGCCAACCTCCCTAACTGATGGGCAGCAAGTTCAGGTAAAGCACTGGCAGAACTTAAGAGAGAGCTCATCCTCTTCCTTAAGAGCTGGGAGGCTAAATGGGTCCACAGGACTCCCAGGAGGTGGTTTGAAGAGTCTGCATGGTCCCTGGGATCGTCATTTAGAAGCCTTAGAGGAATAAATGGATTTCTGCCCCGTGAACCTGCTGTCTGACATAATTTGAACTGAACCTTGAAGGCCCTAGAAGTCTGGATGCAGTGACCATACACTGAGTTCCATTTATTCAGCGAGCCAGGCAAGGATCATCAAATCAATAACATGACTATGCCATCTGCTTCCATCATAATGAAAAATGACTCCTTAAGTTTTCTGTGAGGCAATTAGCTCTGACGGTAGAGCTGCAATGGCGAGGGGCCAAGTCACATTTGTATTCAAAACTCCACCAGTAAAATAGAAAGGAACTGTTGTCCATATTAATAGATACACAAAATGTATAAATAGGGTACTTTGGTATGACTGTATTGATGGATATAATTATACCACTGCAGAAACACAGAGGTAGGAAGGGCACTGAAATGACATCTGGCTCATCCAACTGCTTGCAGCCACAGCTGGTGACCCTGTCCAGAATCATCTCGGACAGACAGACTGTTTCTGAAGACTTTCCCAAAAGACATACCCATAACTTCCGGGACTAATTCATTCTGTTATTGAACAGTCTTCACTGCAATTTGATTCCATTTTCTTTTGTTCTCTTTCTTCTTGTTCTCATCTTTCCAGAAATAGAGAACAGCTGAGTTTGTTCCTTATAATTATCTGTCACTTGGGTGCTGGAAGGCAGTTTTGAAATCACCTCCCAGCCTTCAGTTCAGGTTCAGTACAGGACTTCAGGTCCTTCCATCCCTGCCTTAGGACTTCCAGCTTAGGTCACCTCGTGACGCTCGGAATGCTCTTTGACCTTCCCAGATATCTCTGGCTTAAGGACCATGAAACAGAAAGGGATTCTAGAGGTAGTTCTGTCCCTTTGTTTGACAGATGAGGATACCGAGGTTCACCTGAACAGACTTCCTTAGAGTCCGATATTTATTACATGGCAGGACCAATGCTAGAACCCAAGGGGCTCTCTCTGGCTTTATTCTCACTGTTTGTTTTTCAGTGCCTAACCTCTCTTGTAAAATGAACTGCCCTGCCTCGCTGGTTACTTTCCCACTTACAGTTCAGTGGGACTCCTCTGTAGGAGGAGTCCTAACCTTTTCCGCCATTCCGCATTTTGTATTTATGCTTACTACTTTTCTTGCACAAGAAAAGGGAGCAGTGAGTTTCAGTTCATTTCTCTGATGTTTCAAGGTCATTTTTGAAGTCTAATCCTATCATTCCAAATGCCAGTCTCGTGCCCTGTCCCTATTTGTGTTATTGGCAAATACGATGATTTCAGGGAGATATTAAATGCCTCACACTGCTGGATTCCAACGTGACTTTTAAAATACCACTTGTTATGAATACACCATGCCTCTGTCCCTTTGCAAGTACTAGTCCTTCTGCCTGGACTGTCCTCCAATACACACACCTACCCTTTCCCCCAAGAGGCTTTCTAATTCAAGGGTCACCTCCTCTGTGGGGCTTGTCCCCATCTCTGCCCAACCATACTTTTTTTTTTTAATTTATTACTATAAAAATTTTATTACACTATGACTACTCTACCCAGACAAGCTAAGGGCAGGGATTTCCCCATTGTTTACCATATCTCCAGGGGCTAAGTGGTGCCTAGAGCATAATAGAAACGCAATATATTTGCCTAATTATTTTCCTTCTTTCTCCTACTCACCTGTCTTTATCGGTGATAACTTCCCAGAGTCCAACTCTTAAGCTTCCTGTGAATTCATACTTTTGACTGCATTTTATCCATGCACTTATTATTTGTACCTTAATGTAAATTAATTCTAAATACTTCTTAGGTTTAAAAAAAAACCCTCCTTAATCTCTGGTCTAAATTTTGGCTTATGAAGTAGAATTGAAAACTTTACTGAAGTTAAAATGACTGATTCCTCACTACTGACCAGGGCTGTTATTCAGCCTCATTCTGGAGACCTATTTGTCATGGGTCATGTTATTCATTTTGCAATATGATTTTTTTCTATGCTTATTAACAGATTTCTTTGGGTGTTTTGTTATTTTTTCCACATATAAAAATTTCACTTTGATGGTTTGGTCATTCTTAAGATCATTGTTTGATCATTTCTAAGACCATTCTTTTTTCCTATTCTTAAAAATGAATGTTTCATAGGCTCTTCTTCATTCTTGGTGCTTTAAGCGGTATCAGAGTCCCTACCAGGGACTTGGTGGCCTAGATGGGTCACCAGACCCTGCTTCTGCTACTTGGACCATGGATATTCAGCATCTTCTAATTCTTGCTGGGCTATGTGGCTTTTACATCTCTTGTTGCTGGTATTCAGATCACAGTTGTTCTTAAGACTGAGATTTTTCCAGCACTTTGAGTCTGTTTTAAGCATAATTTTTATTAACCTTTTCTCTTGCATGTAAAAACAAGTCTGTCTCTTTAAACCTAGCTTATGCTTGGTGTACAACAGATAATGTTCTGTTTCCCTTTATATCTCCAGTGGGTCACTTCAGTCTTTACATTAATGCTTTTCACTTTCTTCAGTGCTTCAGAAACATCATCTTTTCCTAGGCTCCTTAGGTGACTTTTAGTCTTGTTAGGACACTCCTAAGTTCCATTTTATCTCTTTGTGAAGGTCTTGCCTGTTCATCTGAGTTTCCCTTCAACTTCCTTTGTCCATCTGCATTAAAAGTATTTCTAAGAAATTCAAATTAAAACAATACTGAGATACCATTTCTCACCTATCATGTTGGTGAAAATTTTAAAGTATGACAACACATTGCTGGTTCGAATGCAAACTAGTACAGCCCTCCTGGAGGAGAATTTGGCAATACCTAAAAAAACTATACTTGTACTCTTTTGACCCAGCAATCCCACTTCTAGGAATGTACCCTAAAATACACCTGCAGCAGTATGAAAATACACAACCATTGGTTATTTATTTCAGCATTGTTTGTAATCACATAATATTGGGAATGAACTAAATGACCATACATAGGAAAGTAGTAAAATAAATTATGATACATTCACAAATGGAGTATAATGCATCAGTAGAAAAGAATTAGGAAGATCTCTATGAACTGATATGAGATTGTTTCCAGGATATATTATTAAGTGAAAAATGTAAAGTGCAAAATAATACCTAGAGCATGCAATCCTTTATGTAAGAAATAAAGAAATTTAAGCAAATATGCAGATAACTACTAAATTTTGCAAAAGATTATAAGAAAGATAAATCAAAAACTAATGATATTGGTTACCTACAGGAAATGAAGTGGGACTGGAGTATAAAATGGGGAAATAAGAGAGGGAGTTTTAGGGATGAGGAGGAAGTGACACTTCTTTGAGTGGACCTTTTTAAAAATCTCTGACTCTTAGAAACACTGGAATGTTTCACATACCTAATAAATAAATAAATAAAATTGGGATGTGAAGAACCCAAAATGGAATACAAACGGTGAAACATGAACTTAAATGCATTACAAATGAATAACATAACTACACTGAGGAGATAGGAAAGAAAAGAGCAACCTAAGTAATTTTGGAAAATAGTATTTTGCCTGTATAGTGTAAGGCTAAAGGCAAAGGGAACCACACACAAACATCGTACTATGGTTAGTACATTTGTTTCTTCTGGAAACAGGGGCATGTGTTAGCAATTCTGACATTACTATGTGCGAGGATACAGGTAGATAAATAGAGAAATATAGAAATACAGATGTGTGTAAGTGCGTTAGTATACATATGCATGTTTCCTAGCTGTGTCCACTGAGAGGGCCTGGAAGCAATGATAACTCAGTAGCAGTGAACACACCTAGCACCCATATCTTGTTTTCTTAACACCATTTTCCAATAAAAGGAACCAGGGCTTTTCGGGGAAATAGTTTACTCCAAGGCTAGGAAGGGAAAAAGCAAGTTGAAACGGAACATCTGGTTCCAGAAAGTAAGTGTTCAAAAAATTATGAAGACATGTTGAAAAGATACAGAAGCCCACCTGAAGGAGCACCCAATTGCCAAAGCTGGAACAACTTGAACAAAAAATAAATAAGTATACTATTGGATTATAGCTCAAAGAATAAATTAAATACCTGTAAGTCTACACTAACATAGATATATAATTGAATAAATAAATAAATGAGAGAGAAGGGGCAGCTCTTCCTTACAGTAGAATTCCAGTTAATGAATATATAGAAAATAAGGAAAACAGAAAAATCACCATTAGGTAAATTCTAGAGTAGTACTTATTGCAGGCAAGAACGATTGATGAAATCTAAAATTAGTGGGAGAAAACATAATATAAATAGTACATTTGCATAGCCTCCAAGTATCTTCCCACAAGACATTTGTTAATTACAAAGGGGAAAATAATAAGTTTATGGTAGAAAAATGTAGCAGACATGACCATATCCAAATGATCAAAGTTAATATCACCAGTAATAAGACATAAAAATCGTATACCCCTGATATGTTGCACTGAAAAAGAAGCAAAACATCACTTCTGCAGTATTCTTGTTAAATGCATAATGCCAGTGTAATCATGAGAAAAGATCAGACAAATCCAAATTGAAGAACAGTCTATAAAACAAACTGACCAGAACTCTTCAAAAGTGTCAAGATCATGAAAGACAAAGAAAGACTGAGGAATTAACACTGATTAGAGACTAATGACATTACATGCAGTGAGATCTTGAATTAAATCCTGGAACAGAAACCAAACATTAGTGGGAAAACTGGTGAAATTCAAATAAGGTCTACAGATTACTCAACCGTATTATATCAATGTTCATTTTCTGATTCTGACAGTTATACTGTGATTATGTAAAATGTTGTCATTAGGAGAAGCTGGGTGAAGGGCAAATGAAAACTCTAATTCTTTGTACCTTTTCTGTAAGTCTAAAGTTATTTCAAAGTGAAAAGTTAATAAAGAGTATTTCTCAGGCCTCTTCTCCAAGTGGGTCATATTCCAAAACTTAATCTATAGTCCGTGTTGGTGGTATAGTGGTGAGCATAGCTGCCTTCCAAAAGTTAATCTATAGATTACAGGCTATATTTTCTCATAGAAATTATATTTCCCTGGTTATATGGTTCCTGGGCTAGCACTCAAGAGCTCACTTAGCCTAGAATTTTTGTATGTTTGTGTGTCTCTGCTTATTTATTAACTATCCTCACCTTATTCTAGAATGTAAACAATTTACTCTGGCCATGTTCCTTAGGGTTTTAAGAGGAACAATAGATTAAGAATAGATAATACATATTGAGGGTCCCTATGCATGTGAGTTCTCACACACACACACACCTTTGAACACTGGGGACACAGATTTCTCTAATTCTAAATTCTGAAAATGGTCCTGCACAGGATCTAGCAAAGTAGGGACTGGTGGCAGAATGAGAAAATAGCATGCCAAGAAGCTCTGGGAGAAGAGAGAGAAGAGACAGTCACAATGATCATTTTCATGATTGCTCCCTGGCCCCTCCTGTGATTCTAGAAAGAATGATTGATCGTCATCAGGAGTATTGCTGCTTCTCACTGTAGCAAATGCTACACAGAGTTGCCCAGATGAGAAGCAGCTTAATCACAAACCTGCTCTTGTTCTTGCAACTCAATTGGGAGTATCTGTCCGTGTGGCTTTCAGTTTGGGGCTCAAATATTGAAAGCTCTGCTGTCTGTGCCCATGACCTCTCACAGTCAGCAGGCACATGAGCTTTTTGTGCCTCAGTTTCAGCTGTTCAAGCGAATGGGTATCACAGTCTTTGAAGCTCCTCCTCAGAATTTCCAAAGTGAATCTTGTATAAACCACACAGTGTATATTAAGCCAGGCCATCCCAAACATACCTCCAAATTTGGTGAAAGTCTATCTAGCCATTATGTGATGTGTTAAAATATAAATGAAAACTTAATTTATAGTAACTAAATAACATTAGATTTACTGAGTACCTGCCATGTACAGTCACTATCCCAGGGGTGTGTGTGTGTGTGTGCGTGCACGTGCGCACACACGTATGTATAAAATCATCTCATTTTCTTACTACAGCCCATAGGGGAATTTATGCCTATTTTACAGCTAAAGAAACCAAGCTTCAGAAAGGTTTTATACTTGCCAAAAATGTTTTATTTGCCAAAGATGTTAGAGCAAGCAAGTTGTAGAGCTGATTTTAGAGCCAGGTCTATGTGACCTGTATGCTGAGCTGCCCCATTGTTGAGGTCTCTGAGGCCCCATCTGCCAATCCAGTTGCTCACGTATTGGAGACACTGAAAATCTTATAGATGCCTCTGTGCTATCCCATTGAATCGTTCCCTGATCCTTGAACTATATGTTCATTTCTTATTTTGTCCATTAGAATGCCTTACTCTTAAAATATTAACTTTAAATAGTTTATGGATTTTTTCTTCCTCCCATCTTTAAATCATATTTGATGGGTAAAGCAGAAAGTGTAGAACTTTTCATGCAACAGGAGGAGCAAGGTTAATAAAAGCTTAAAGCAAGATGATACTCATTTACTGAATTATTTGTATTGATACTTACAACGTGTTACCATATTTTTGGTTAAAATTTTGAAAATGTTTGAAATAATTAGGCATCTCAAGACCATGTTGAGACTAAGAAGCTCTTCCTATTAAAAATATTCTTAAATTATGTTGACATAGACATGTTGTACTGAACAATTATAGAGGGTGAGGCTTCTAATGCAAATTCCATTTCTATTATGGACCCTTCTCAATTTAAAAAATATATTCGGTAGGCTACATTAATGTCCAAAGTGAGCAGACACACACACAACCAAAAAAAATCTACCATTTATTGGGTACCTACTATGAGTCAGTTGCTATAACAATTGTTTTCTTATATTTTCTCATTTAATCTTGTAATAATCCTATAACTTAGATACTGCTACTTGTATTTTACAAGTTAGGAAAATTGAGGTTCAAATACTTGCCAATTGTCTAGAGAGCTAATAACTGACAGAATCAAGATTTCAACCTAGATTTTTTTCTGACTCTAAAGTTTATGCCGTTAATCCCTATACTCTAATGCTTCCCTGGCAGGAAAGTATTAAATACAGCATAGAAAATTAAGAAGGAAAAAAGGCATTTATATGAAATATATTAAGCTTACATTTAATTTGCTCTATTTTATTATTTTTTTTAAAAAAGAGCCAAAAGAAAGGAGGGATTTTAAAGAGTGATTGAGAGATCAAACATTATTTTATCTTTTGTCCCAGAGCACTTCAGATTCAAACACAAGGCTTCACCGCTGCTGATGTACATCAATCTCTGTCTTGTTATTGGTAAATTTACATCATGTGTGTCACCAGCAGCTTAAGAAAGGCACAGATGTCAGTTTCAGGAAATCTTGGGAATTTCAGGCTTGCTCAGGCTAATTGTTCCAATCAATAAAATGCTAATGAAAAAGTAAATCCAACCCTTTACCATAGTAACTCTGAATTCTGACCACAAAGATTAATGTAACTGCCTTTCTGAAATCCCTGTATTTTCATACAGTAAAAAAAAGAAAAAATTTCTCTTAAAAAATAGACATATTTGCATTTTAAAAAAAATTATTAGCATTAAACTGGTAATGTAAGGATTACCAGAAATTCTAACTGCAAATATTAGCTGTTTTATAAAATTAAATTCCACTGTTGCATTTTCTTAGAACAATAGAATTCCATGTTGTCACTTGTTCGCTTTAATGTCAGCTTGATAATACATCTAGGAATTTTAAGCAACTAACTGCTTAAGCATTAACATCTCTCTAATGTCATAGAATCAGAGGAAACTTCCATTTATTTACACCATCTTTAGTAACAAAAGAATGGTAGAGACAAGATCAAGGCCTGCTTACTGGAAGCAGCAGCCTGGCAGGCGGCTTAGGGTTCCTGGTATGCTTTTTCCTCCCTGAACTGGCCCTCATTCCTCCCTTCCTGTCTCAGTACTGTTAGCATAACAGGATCAGACAACTAGAGTTCATTTTGTTCAGCCCCCTGTCTTGCGCAGCTCCCATCTCATATTTTTAAACATATCCACGGGTTGAGACAATACAGGTTCTCACTGCAATAATTTCCAGATCTTAATTTCCTTTTAGTATTTGGAATGTGGCCACTGCATGATTGATTTTCATACAAACATACTAGAGCTTATGCATTGAACTTGTTGCTGCCCCCTTCAAGGCTAACCCTTGAAGTTAACAAGGCTGACCCTTGGTTGCTGCTAACCCTTCAAGGCTGTTACCTTGGAAGGTTAAATATACCTATCGGAGTGATATGACTCTTAGCATTTTAGAAATGGAGAGGACTTAAACTCACTGTAGCTCTTGCCCCTTCCTTCTTGTTAATCTTCTTCTCAGCCAAACTTCATACTCAGTGTCTATTATCACCATCTTCATTTATCACCCCCCCCATCCCACTGTAATCTATTCAGCAGCCACTTCTCTATTAAATCTCTCCTACTGAGGTCACCAGTGACCCCCATCTCTCTTAATGGGGGCAATTTGGTGACCTCTCACTTTCCCGGACCCACCCATTACACTGAAAGCTTCCTTACCTAGACTGTGAGCTCCATGCAAGCAAGGACCATCTTCCTTTATCACAGTGTCCTGTGTGTCCAGTACAGCGCCTGACACAACAAGTCCTCAACACTTAGCTGAATGAAAGAATGAATGAATACATTCACAGATTCTGTCCCTCTAATTTTATGTATACAAAGACAGAAGCCCTAAAGAAGGCGTACAGTTTGCCCAAGGCAGAAGAGCTTATTATTGGCAGAACCAGCATATGACCCTTGTTCTTCTAACTCCCAAGCCAGTTGGTTTCATACCCTACTGCCATTGCTCAAAATAAGTTTTGGCTTACTCGTTTGAACTGCTTTCAAAGCCCGCAATGTAGTCTCTTGAATCTCTATATTCTCTTGATTGGTGGATTTTATATTTGGCATCAGAAGGTTACCAGAAGCCTCTGTGATCTGGCCTTTAGCCACCTTTCTCCACTACTCCCACGTGCAGATCTGTCATTCCGCAGAAGCAGGATCCTCACTGTTTCTCATACAGAGCCCGGTGTTCCCAGCTCTAGGCCTTTGCTTATGATGTTCCTTCTGCCAGGAATGTCTTTCCTCTCTCACTCCTCAAATGCCCAAATCCTACTCATCTTCATTCATATTCTTTCCAAAAAAAGGATTTAACCTGTAAAGACAGAGGGAGGAAGGAAATGAGCACTGATTGAGCTAGTTTCTTCACGTATCTTATATTATTTTAGCTCACTAAATGGAAGTTAGAAGATGCACAGGAACTTGGTATTCAGCAAAACGATGAAGTGCCAATGAGTATCACAACCCATGATGCATTACAAAAATCTGTGAAGGTGTGTGTGAAAGGACTATTTTACCCTAAAGAATTTAAGGCCCCATTGTGGGAGCATTATCAGAGCCAGGCTTCAGAGTAATTTGCTTAAAAATATGCGTTGAGATGAGTTAGCTTTGTTTATATTTGTAGTCGCCAGAAATCCTCAACTTTTGTAGGAAATAGCTACACGAGATTGGTGATCAGGTGTTTGTACATGTGTATGTACAGGTGAACACACATCTCACACACACAGCTGCTGAGGACTGGGCAGGTGGAGGAGGATGAAGAGGCACTGGGACATTTCTTCTGGAAAACGAGGCCTCATTTCTCTTCTGCAGCTCACCTCCACTGCCTCCCACCACCAAAGCCGACAACACCATCACCACCGTCACTGCCACCACCACCACCACCATCACCATCACCACCAACACCGACACCACCAGCAACAACACCATCACCACCAACACCATCACTGCCACCAACACCACCGCCGCCACCACCACCAACACCATCACCATCACCACCAACACCACCACCACCATCACCATCACCACCAACACCACCACCAACACCACCACCAACACCATCACCACCAACCCCATCACTGCCACCAACACCACCATCATCGCCACCAACACCAACACCAACACCAACACCATCACCACCAACACCATCACCAACACCAACACCAACACCATCACTGCCACCAACACCACCATCATCGCCACCAACATCACCACAGCCACCACCATCACCATCACCACCACCACCAACACTATGATCGCCACAACCACAACCACCAACACCAATGCCACCACCACAACCAACAACACCATCACCACTGCCACCACCACGGCCACCACTGCAACCATCATGACCAACAACATCACCACCATCACCAACAACAACAACATTGCCACCACCACCACCACCAACAACAACACCATCACCACCACCACCACCATGACCACCAACACCGCCATCACTACCACCACCATCACCACCTCCACCAACAACAACACCGACACCATCACTGCCACCAACACCAGCACCGCCACCACACAAATACCTGCCAGTTCTTCTCCCTGTAGCTCATGGGTATTTATGTTTTATTGGTTGGTTTTCTGATTTTAAAATTAGTATCTTTTCATTTTAGAAAATTTGGAAAAGAGAAATCAAAATCTTACAACTCAGAGATAACGAACAAAAGATATATTTCCTCTCAGGACTTTAGACATACTTAGATTTCTTTTTTATAAGTGCATTGTTTCTTATGAAGTTCTGTATTCTGACTTTTTACTGAATGTTATATAATGAGTATTTCTCTGTGTCATTAACAATTCTTCAAAAACAATTTTAATGACTGTATAATATTGCATTTATGGATGTATCATAAACATCTTAATTATTCTCCTCTTCTTGGCTATTTATGTTGTCCCTAGGCAGCTGCTGCTTCTTTTTGCGGGGGGGGGGGGGGATGGGGGAGGATGGGGTATTGTAAATAATGCCGTGATAAAGATTCACATGTAAAACTTTTGTCCACATCTCTGATTGTTTCCTAAGGATACAATATTAGTTCTGAAACTGGTAGGTATGAACCTTTTTGGGGGGGCGGTTTCCAAGAAATATCGTTAAGTTGCTTTTCAGGAAAATTTTACCAATTTATATTCAGCCAACTGAGGCATTTTGAGTGTCATGAAGACCATTGTTGTGAATTATGGCCACATCCCCTCCCTAATGAAAATGCCCATGGGACACAGGGAGACAGATTCCACAATGAAAAGATTAATTGCAACTGACTAGTGACAGGCCCCTGCATTCATCAAACCAGAGCCTCTGCAGAGGCCTAGGAGAGAAAGAGTACAGTAGAAGTCATCTGAAACTGAGACAAGGCCACACATTAGCATATGAAGAAGCTAGTAGTAAAGTTTATCAATATATATCTATACATTTGGTAGTATATGCTTTATTATTTACACCCCACCGGCATCCTAAAAGCATTTGAAGTGAGCCCTGGCCGTCTGAGACTGTTCCTGCTGGAGTGTTCCCTGAGCTCCCCCACCTGTATAACTCAGTAACCAGATTCCAAAGCAGAGATTATTATCCCCATGTTCAGTGGGACCTAATCAATCCATCTCTACTTGATTACTGATAACATCATGAATATCTTTATACATCAATCAAGAAAGGCAGTAAAATATGTAAATGGTTAAGAGCATAGACTCTGGAGCCAGACTGCCTGAGGTTTAATTCCTAGCTCTACCATTTAATAGCTGTGTGATCTTGGCAGGTTACTCAATACATCTGTGCCTTAGTTTGCTCATCTATAGACTGAGGATAAGAGTAGTTCTTTCCTTTAGAATTGTCATGAAGAGTAAATGGGTTAATATATCTAAAATACTAGGAATTTAGCATATGTATTCAGGCCCATGGTAATGTTCTATGTGAATCTCCTATTTTTATTTTTTCAAATCCCTAAGAATTAACTTCAACAGACAAACAATATTAGATAATAAAAATATTTTAAAGCAATTGCTTGGATTCTGTGGATAAAAGGAAGACTATTTTTCAAATAGGTTCCCAAGAATATTCTTGTTCTGTCCATGAAAAGGATAGATAGGTAGGTAGGTAGGTAGATGATGGATAGGTAGATAGATAGATAGATAGATAGATAGATAGATAGATAGATAGGTAGATAGATACAGGAAGAAAGAAAGAAAGAGAGAGGGAAAGAAAGAAAGGAAAGGAAGGAAGCAAGGGAGGGAGGGAGGAAGGAAGAAAGCTTTTGGTTACAACTAAGTAAATTTTTGCATCTCTCAGAAATATTTGAAAACTATATCTTCTATGAGAGACAAAGACCATTAGCATTACCATCCCATTTGATACTTTTCCCTCTAATATAAAAAAAAATGATACACTTTAGCATCAAACATCTTTAAAAAAATCTAGCCCTCTCTTCTGTTTAAGGGAAGGAATTTCCTAAATTAACACTTGAAAACCATAAAACTTTCCCATAATCTCACAACCCAGATATAACAATGATAATGAGAACAAACAACCTATTTCCTTTCAGAACTGTTTTAGCCATATCCTTTCTCTTGGATTCATTTGGACAGTCTCGCTAAGGTTATCCGTGTGTGTTTAGAATTTGACAGTTCCGTCCCTGGAAAGGCTTGATCAGATTTTTCGTATATATATTGGACTTCCAACAATGAACTGTTTGAAATCTAATTCCACTGAATGATCCTGGTGAAAAAATGAGCTAAATGAGAAAGCATCCAAGTCAAGGAACTGTTCAAAGAATCAGAAACTGCTTGGGCAGCAGAAACTGGGCCATGGACTTGAGAGTCTATAAACTCTGGGCCATCATAGATAATTGAAAGTCATAATCTTCCAAAGGGCTTTAATTGAATATTTGGAAATCTGTATAAAAATAAACTGAGTCAACTAAATAAGAATAAACACAGCTAATAAACTAAATAGTATAAATCTTCAAAAGAAGAACCCTAATTAAAAAGATATACTGCACTTCCTGAACTTTGCCATTCTGGTTGTTTTCAGTATTATGCCCCTGGGAAAATACAACTGTTTCTAATCGAATAATCTAAACTCCCATGCTGAGGCTTAAGGGTGGTTTCTCCCATTTTGCTCTTGCTACTTGTTTGGGGGATAAAGCAGTGCAAATTATTCAGACACCAATCAGATTTATCATCCTGTGCCTTTTGATGACATCCATCTGTTTATCTAAGAAGCCATTAAAGACTTATTGAGTTACAGTGCTATGGAGAAAATTGGGTTATCATCTATGGTTAAATCCAATTCTTGCATCTGCCATCTTTTCAGCTTATGTGGTCTATTCTGAAATTATCCTGACTTGCAGACCTGTACCACAAGAATACATTTGCTTCGTAGCTTTTTTTATGTCATTTCTAGAGAATTTCTAATGCATGAGCAATTTGTGGTTCAGGAGAATGTTGACAGAAAGATGTCAGTGCTTTCTCTTGTTAAAAGTTCAAAAGCCTGATAGAGACTGTGCCAGCTTAAAAGTCTTATTCAGAAGTGGGTACTGTTCATCTCCGAGGTTTGTGTTTAGACGAGCCTATTCAAAGAAAAATTTGACTCTAGGTCACAAAGGTAGAATTGTGTTAATCAGAAGATAAAGATAAATTAATATCAAGTCAGAATTCAAATGGACAAAAAAAAAAAAGTGAGAGCTCATCATAAATGGTGTTAAATAAATACCAGCAGGTAAACTGATAAGACACAAAGGACCCAATCTTCCTAGGGAATGATGAGGTAGGAGTTCAGTGCTTATCTCACAAGTCAAGCAGCTTAAGCAATACTAAAAGTCAGGTTTTCTGAGATGGCTGAAGAGGCAGTGGACTGTGTGGAGAAAACTAATTGAAATAAAGTGAATATTTGCAGTTTCCTGGAGATACTGTTATATTCTGACTGCAGGAGCTCCAGAGAAAGAGCAACTGTAAATTAGGCAGATGCTTCAGTTTGCCAATTTTTCTACCGTTTGTCAGAGAAATAATGAAGAATCCATGAGTAAAACATTTTCTTGATTTGTTTATGTAAATCAGGCCAGAATTCTGGGAAGCCTAGATTTTCTGGGAATCTTCAAAGATTACAGCATAGCTGCTCTTCCTTAAAATCAAGCTGTACACACTATTTATTGGCCATTTAAGAAGATTCTTCCGATCGTATTTCACAGAGTCCTTTCATTGTTTTCCTCGTTGTGAGGTAAGTACCCTGAAATGGGAGACAATAGCTATGTAACAAATGAGCATAATCAATTGAGACCCACATGCCGGATATGGCTGGCTTCAGAAAGATATCCCTTTGTCTACCTGTTTGCTTGTCTGTGACCTTCATACAGCTCTGTCTGTGCCGTCAGCAGCGAAGCTGTTTTTGTGAGTCACTGGTGATGCCACAATGAGAAACAGAGCTATTGCCAAAGCAAGGATGACCAGGAGCTAGGACCTAGACACCAGATATGCAAATATGAGATAGAGGAGTCTTCTGGGTATATTTCACATCCTGCTAAATTCATCCAAAAGGTGAATCTGAGTAGGACCAAAAAGCTCCTGTTCAGAGTGAGAAGTTGCATACTTTATGATTTTAAGAACTGTGGCCTTTCTCTCTTCACCACTCTAGTCCATCCATCAAATACTTTCCCCTGACTTGCTCAGGTCTGAAATTCTATGCCTTAAAGAAGTATTTCCTGGGGAAAGGGAGGAGTGAGGGCCCTTTGGACCAGAAGGAGAAAACACTTTGTTGCTCCAAAGTTTTTTCTGGGATCTACTCTGTTGATTGTCTATTAGGTAAACATTTTTACTTTCAATCAAAATGACAGAGGAAAATAAACTTTTCATTCGTTGTTCAAAGACTAATATCAGAACATCTATGGACGATTTCACAACATTTTAATTAATAACTTAATTTTAGTGTGCAGGTAGGAAAAATGATACTGAGAATTCTCTTTTTTTTGTCTTTTTTTAAAATAAATTTATTTTATTTATTTATTTTTGGCTGCATTGGGTCTTCATTACTGTGCGCGGGCTTTCTCTAGTTGTGGCGAGGGGGGGCTACTCTTCGTTGCAGTGCGCGGGCTTCTAATTTCAGTGGCTTCTCTTGTTGCGGAGCATGGTCTCTAGGCAAGCGAGCTGCAGTAGTTGTGGCACATGGGCTCAGTAGTTGTGGCTTGTGGGCTCTAGAGCACAGGCTCAATAGTTGTGGTGCACGGGCTTAGCTGCTCTGCAGCATGTGGGATCTTCCCGGACCAGGGCTTGAACCCGTGTCCCCTGCATTGGCAGGCGGATTCTTAACCACTGTGCCACCAGGGAAGTCCCTTATTTTTGTCTTTTTAAATTGAGGTTTAGTTGTATTAGTTTCAGGTGTACAACATAGTGATTCAAAAGTTTTATAGGTTATGTACATTTAAAGCTATTATAAAATATTGCCTGTATTCCCTGTGCTGTACAGTATATCCTTGTAGCTTATTTATTTTATACATAGTAGTTCGTGACTCTTAACCACCTACCCCTATCTTCCCCTTCCCCTCTTCCCCCTCCCCACTGGTAACCACTAGTTTGGTCTCTATATCTATGAGTCTGTTTGTTTTGTTATAGTCGTTTGTTTTAATTCTTTAGATTCCACATATAAGTGATAACATACAGTATTTGTCTTTCTCTGTCTGACTTATTTCACTAAGCATAATACCCTCTAGGTCCATCTATGTTGTTGCAAATGGTAAAATTTCATTCTTTTTTATGGCTGAGTAGTATTCCATTGTATATGTATATATATACCACATCTTCTTTATCCATTCATCTGTTGATAGATGCTTAGGTTGCTTCCATACCTTGGTGGTTGTAAATAATGCTGCTATGAGCATTGGAGTGCATGCATCTTTTTGAATTTGTGTTTTCATTTTCTTTGGATATATACCCAAGAGTGGAATTGCTGGATCATACCGTGGTTTTATTTTTAGTTTTTTGAAGAAATATATTGAGAATTCTTTAAGAAGGTTTTAAGTAATTCCATTGATTGATCAGGCAGGGATATTAACCCAAATACAAATAACTGCTGAAATGGTTAAAAGCAAGGTTCTGAAAATGTAGTGGGAATTGCTAGGGGTAATAGGTCTAATAGAACCACACTGAGACAGCACAGTAATGCCCAGAGGTGGTACCACCACTCTTTTCTCTTTCGTCTTTCCCGTCCCCTTATTTCCTGCACAGCTCTCCATGCTTCTCAACTCGGGGGCAGAGTGATTGCTGTTGCTGTCTCTCTGACGGCCTGCTGGAGAAAATCTGTTGCCTTTTCTGCCTGTCAGTGACATATGCCTCCACATCTTGGCTACACCACATGGCTTCCTTAGAATACAGAGTCCAAGGCCAGAGGTGCCTTGTACTTGCTGGGCTGAGTTCCTCCGCCTTGAAGATTACCTCCCTCATTGCCCTACCTCTCAACTGAAGTTTCCATTCTCACACTGACCAGTACTGATTGAAGCAGATTGAATCACCTACTGGAATCAGGTTCCTGCCTTATTTTAGATTGCCCTCCATTTCTGACTTGGGGAAACATGTTGTTTACCTTTACAGGTGCTTCTTGAGAATCTGTTTCTCAAGTACTGAGCATTATTGAAGAAAGAAATTAATGTTAATTATGTACAAACTTTAGGAATAGAAAAGAAAATTTGGATAATTATTTTTCTAAAGGAGACTGTAATCTCCTCAGACAGATGATAAGTATGTGAAAGTTAACATTTCTACAAAAGATAAAAATGAGGAGAGGGCTACCCTGGTGGCTCAGTGGTTAAGAATCCGCCTGCTAATGCAGGGGACACGGGTTCGAGCCCTGGTCCAGGAAGATCCCACATGCCATGGAGCAACTAAGCCCATGAGCACAACTGCTGAGCCCGCGAGCCACAACTACTGAAGCCTGCGCACCTAGAGCCCGTGCTCTGCAACAAGAGAAGCCACCGCAATGAGAAACCCACGCACCGCAACGAAGAGTAGCCCCCGCTCGTCGCAATTAGAGAAAGCCCGCGCACAGCAATGAAGACCCAATGCAGCCATAAATAAATAAATAAGATAAATTTATATTTTAAAAATGAGGAGAAAAAACACTTACTGCATGTTATGGATTGAACTGTATTCCTCCGACTTCATACATTGCCGCCCTAACCCACAATGTGGAGATAGGGCCTTTAAAAAAGTAATTAAGGTTAAATGAGGTCACAGGGTAGGGCCCAATTCTATTGGACTGGGGTCCCTATAAGAACAAGAAGAGACACTAGGGGTGAGTGCACATAGAGAAAAGGCCATGTGAAGATACAGAGAGATGGCAGCCATCTGCAAGCCAAGGAGAGAGGCCTCAGGAGAAACTAAATCTGCCAACACCTTGATCTTGGTGTTCTGTTGTTTAAGCCACTCAGCCTGTGATACTTTGTTATGGCAGCCCCAGCAGACTAATACATTAAAAGTTAAATGGAGTCAGTAGAACTTGAGATTTTCAAGTGATGGGCAGGACATGGGCAGACAGTATAGAAGGAAAAGGTCAATCTAAGCCAAGGGACTCATGAATAAAGAAGAGTCAGAAGTCAGAGTGACTTGTAAGTGGGGAGTTGCTAAGGCAGATAGAAGGTGGGAGGAAGGCCCTCACTCCCAGGATGCATTTGAATTTGATCTGGTGGGTATTAGGAAACCATTATGGGTTGCTGAGCAGGGAAAGGCCTAAAACACAGGGTTTTAAGAAAATTAGCTTTGCTGCAGTACACAAATTCAATTGTACAAGATTGAGTAGAAGTGGAAGACTACTTAGGAAAAAATTACAGTAATCCAGGCAGGTAAGGGTCCAGATGGCGATAGGAAAGGAGAGTATCTGATGAATCTGAAAGTTACTGCAAAGTAGGAATTGATAGCATTTGGTGACAAAATTGAATTAAATTCACTAATATATCATGTATTCTTTTGTGCATCTTGGCATTATATATCTCTACCAGTGAACTCGTTAAAGATATTTTTATGTTAACAGCAAAGTTCTTAATGTAAGCTGATTTGAGAGCTCCTTGCCAGTTGAATAAATTTGTTAGACTATCAGAATTACCCTAAAGATCTTAGTAAGCAAGAAATCATCAAAAATTAGGTAATCTATATAAATAAAACATTGAGACAATTGAAACTTAATGTCATTACCCAGTTTTAGGAGGAGAGTGACTAGCCAGTCAGAAAGTACTTCCAGGTTAGATATCCTGAGGGACAAGTGGAAGAAAAAGTTCAGGATTGATTTTTCTAAGAATAGCCAGGAAAGGGACTCCAAAACAAATCCCTCTAAACCAAAGTATCAGTCCCTGAGACAAAACGGAACATAGAATGAGGTTAAAGATCCAAGGATCTAAGTAGAGTTTATTCATTCATGCAATAATATTCCTAATGTCTACTGAGCACCTATTTTGTGCTAAGGGCTTTGCATAGACTGTTTTATTTATGTGCATTGAGCACCTACTAGATGTGAGCTCAGGGTGAACAAAGCAGGAACGGTCCCTGACCTTCTGGAGTTTACTGTCTGGCGTGGGAGACAGGCATCAAACAAATAATCACATGAATACATATCTAATTACAAATTGTGGTCATTGCAGTGAAGAGTATAGCAAGGGTTCTTCATTTGGATTTGACAGTCAGAAATGGCCTCCCTGAGTAAATGACATTGCAGTGGAAACTTTGAATTTGATAACTTTGATAACCAGGAATTAGTCAGGCAAAGACTAGAAGAAAGAGATTTGGGGCACAAATGAAGCCAGTGATTTGCAGGGGGCCAGAGGGCTAGCTGTTAGCATTCCAAAGATGTGGCAGCAGGGGCTGAGATCTAGTCATCAAGAGACTTGAGTTCATGTGCAGAGAGCTCAATCCCTGAGTCAAACCAACCATTAAAGACCAGAGCGAGGTTTGAGGCAGCGTTCAGTCACAGGGGCATTGAAAGGCAAATTAAGAAACCAAATACTGAGAATCTTGGAGACAGAGTGAAAATGGGACAGAAGTAAACATAAGCTGGTGAACTACTGTCTGTGCGGTTCCCATGTTATCCTTCCCAGAACCTGTAGGCACAAGCTAAATGGAAAAAGCAGTGTGGCTTACTGGTCAGAGCGTTGGATTTGCAGTCAGATGCATGTGGACACTTGCTAGGTGTTTAGGTGTTTTATCGGAGAAGACACTTTTGGCCTTTCTTACCTTTAGTTTTTTATTCTGTAAAATGGGGAAAATACTACCTATCTCTGAGGAATAATGTAAGGCTCAAAAGAGATAATGCCTATAACATGCTTAATTCAGTGCCTGACAGACAAATAGGCTCTGCCTTCACATGTCACCAATCCTTTTGCTATTCTATTCGGTTCATGTTTGTTTGGGTAATAACATGAAGATATCTATATACACAGTAAAATGCATGAACTTTATAACTGACATTTTCTTTGCTGCTCAGAAACTTGTCTGAGTCCTTTCCACCATTTTGTCGACTTCTAATTGTGTTTCATACTTTTGAGGCTCTCTGAAATGAAATCTTCAGATCAGAGGAGGGTGAAGAGATTAGCATGTAAATATAGTCACTTAGACATAGGATTCAGTGTGTGCTCAATTAAGATTTGATGAATGAATGATTACTGTATAATTACAGAGACTTGATAGCAATAAGAGTAGTTAATTAATTGCTAAGTTAGTGTATATTAAAGAATAATTTTAAAACATCTTTATGTATTTTGTGTTTTGAAGTGATTGGTAAACTGAATTCTAACCTCTTGCTCTCTGAATATTCTCTTAGCTATAAGCCTACCATGTTTTAATTAGATAACTGTTCTGACAGTTCCAGGAAAGGAAACATTTTTTCTGTTAAAACATTTCTAGCATTTCAGCTAAACAATTTATCTACAATGATTTTCCCTTTTAAAAGAATAGCAGACAATTAGAAGCATAGTACAGTAAATTTTCTGCCTTATGGATCCCAGCCAAAAACCATACAACTTTTGTGCTTTATAAGCAATTGCAAACTAAAATGAGTAACTGGTATATTGTAATAGAGCTGCTTTGAGCTGCTATTACCATAGAATACTTATCCAGCTTTCTTAGAAGCATGAGAACAAAATTGAGAAGAGGGAATCTATCTGATTGAAGCTAGGATTGTTACTTGCCTTGTACTTCACTTTAGGCAGAATGGCAGTCATTTTATTTGCTATTAATGTGAATAGAGAGATCACTCCTTTTCAGAATGTAGCCTGCAAAAAAGATCTGTAGCCAATACACATGGTTAGAAATGACGCTGCCTGTGTAGACTTAGGCATCCCTGAATCTGGTCAGACCCGAGGAGACCATTATGGAAATCACAGTGGGAAGATTATTATAGATTTGCTCAAATCAAGAATGTCTGCAGGGAGTTACTGAAAACTCCCCTTAGCTCTTCCTTCAGAATATAGCAGTGCAGATAGACCCAATCCAGAGAGTCCCTATTCATATAAACGGTTGGGTCAGGAATAGGTTAGTGACAAATCGATAAGGTACACTCATGTTCAAATATTTCTTCTGTGATAATACCTGGATAAGATTATTTTATTTGGATTTTGGGGACAAAAGCATGACTTGAGAATATGAAAATCCTAGTAAATACAACCAATAAACAAAATTTACACAATTAACTTCAAATATTTCAGCCAACCACATATCTACATAAATGCTATGTTCGTTTAACCCCACTAGGAACTTGACGGTATTTTTCCCTTAACAAGTAGATTTGACATATATTTACTCATTTACTCAAAATTATTTACGAGTACAGGCAAAATCCTAAGCACTGAGTATACAACACTGGGTATACGGTAAACACCGACTCCTGCCCTTCTGGACCCTTACAGTCTAGTGCAGGAGACAGGAATCAAATGGTACCACAAGATCTTTTCTGCAAATGACATCTTTGGAGGACTCCCAAGAGATAAAAATGGAGCAGCTCTGGCAGAAGTGGAACAGGGCAAGAAACCTGCCATTCCTCTTCCCTTCACTGCCCTCTGGTCAACCTCTTTAGGGCTCTGAGAACCTAGTTTGAAAACCACTTTACATGTGGTCTGATGTATAGAAAGACGGGGACACCTCTGCTCTTCAGGACACCATCCTGGCTAAATCTATTTCAGATATTGCTGGCCAGCCTACCCACTCTGGCCACACACCAAGGGCACAGAACTTCATTCCAACCAACCTAATGCTCCACAATTTGCTCTTTGCGATGAGGGGCAAATCTTATTTATCACCATGGTTTAGGCAGGAGAGAGTACCACTAGGAAGACTCTTCTCCTAGGAAATGGGTATCTGTAAGAAAGAAATAGATATGGATAACTTGAAAGAAACCTCAGTATACCTAAACACACACACACACACACGCGCGCACACAAACCTGCATGTCAGCCAAATGCTTTGAAACTGCCAAAAGGATCTAAACTTGTAGAGTATCATATTCAATAAAATTCAGTCACTGTGTCTCCAGTCTTGGTAGATAAATGGGGCAGGGGCCATATACCCTATAGGAGTTTTCTTTTGCTCTTTCCCTATTCAAGAGGGACCTGGAGATGTGCTTCAATTATAATGAGAGTAAGAAGGTACAACCTGACATTGTGTTATGACCCTATAGTTTCAAGATTCCGTGTTCTCTGCTGTATAACGTATATGTTTTGTTAATACCCTTACCATTCAATGCTAGTGCCCCTGATACTGTGCACACAGAGTAGCACAAGTAGCCTCTTGGGCCAGCAGCGACATGGCCTGTACGTTTAGAAGAATTGACCTCCTAACCCCTCAAATATTAACTGTTTGATTGAAGGATTGGTCGATTCCAGTGGTGGAATGAAGAAAGGTGAAAATGTGGGATTTTAGGCATAGTAATAGTATAAGAGAAAAATTATAATGGCTATCACATACATGTCGCATATTCTAACCCAGATACTATCAATATTAAAATGATATATGTGCGTGCCTTCACGTACTCACTTAAACATTACAAAAGCCTCATAGATAAACATACGTACTGCTGAAATTTCATTGATAGGGAGGCCAAGGTACAACACCTTGCCCAGGACCGCACAACTAATAAGTGACAGTCAGGATTTGAATCCAGACAGTCCAGCTGTCCAGTCAGTGCTTTCAGCACAATGCTGTGCAGCCACAGGGCTAGTTAAGCCCTCTGCAGGGTATGTAGGTAGAGGGCAGATTTCTTTATAAGCCTAAAGGAGAGTGTGAACTCAATGAAGCTGTTTAATAAGATAAAGGAAATTGTGAGGAAAGAAATTAGGAACTTTGAAAGGAATCAAGAGAAAGGTTGACTGGGGAAGACCTTGACTATGATGATTAAATAAAAATAATAAAAATAAAAATAGTAGTCGCTTAGCTGCTGTAAATTCTTTCTAAGAAACAGATAGTGGATAAATTATAAATAAATAATAATCACCAAGAGTTTTTTTAAAGAAGTAATGAGAGATTCTGGTCAAATTGTGGTTCAAGTAGCTGCAAGGAAATTCAAATTACGGCTATAAAGGAAAACATTTTCAACCTGAAACTAAGGTTGCACTCACTCGTGGGCACCAGTAAATCAAAACCAAGATGAAGCTATGGATGATGGATGGGAACTAGATGAAATAACAGTATGAAGGAGCCTGGAGTCACAGTGGAGCAGTAAAAGCTGAATTCAGGAGCCAAGAAAATTTTCAGAAGCTAGAAATCAAAATTCACCAGCTGGTAAAAGCTGACACAGCAAAGTTGATGCCAAAAAGTATCTGGAAATGAAGCAAAGATTGCCTCAGACATGAAGCATCTTGGATGCTGGACCAGAATTATTTCAGGATAAAGTCACCTTGCTCAAGCCCTCATGTAGAGTGCTTTACCTAGACTGCCAGGTGCTGCCAGCCCAGGACGTAGATCTGTAGCTCAGACTGAAAAGCTTACTTTTTGAAGGACCCAGCGATCTGAGACAGTGGGTTCAACCTGAGCCTGGCAATGGGAGAGGGTGGACTTAGGAGAAAAGCGAGGGAATTCCGGCCTCTGGCTAGAGAAGAAGACCTGTTATAATTAGAAAAGGAGTGGAACTGAAAGGGCCTAGAAGACTGTAATTAATGTTATAAAACACCTAGACCATCTGTGTCTCTGTCATTTGCCTAATTAGGATTGAATTTTTATCCTGACTCTTTTGTGCACTTCAGTGTAGTTAAGCCCTTTGCGCTCTTAAGTATTTACTATGTATGTAGTGAATGAGGGTAAAAGGACTGCCTTAGAAGAGATGGGGGAGGCAGTGAATCCCAAGAGAAAGGTTTTTTTTCCCCATGAGAAACCAAAACAAACAAGCTCTGGGTGGATAGTTATGAGGCCCCTTCCCACTTTGACATATCCTAAATCTCTGAATCACATGATCCCCCTAGAGTAAAAATTACTCAGAGATATGGGGTACCCATGTGTTTGTGGAGCTGCACTGGTGCACATGTTCCCAGAGCCTGACCTGTGTTTTCAGGGGCAGGGAGCTCCCTCTCCCGAGGGCTTTCTCAGTTTTGTGCTTGGGCAATGCCTGGCTGGTGTGAGTGGGAGCTTTCCCATCTCTGAGTCCTCCTCTGGGGGCCAGGCTGCCCACCCTGCTCACTGCTCAGTTAGAGTTGGGGGTCTTGTACTGCCAAGGCCGCCACTAGCTCATGTATTGCCTTTGAGCCAATGCAGTTCCACCCCAGCGTTCGTGGATTGGCACCCAGAGTGTGAGCTGCACGTCGGGCCACACTCGCCCCTTCCCCAGGCATTCTTGCACAGTGGTGAGCTCGCACAGCCGCTCAGAGCACCCCTGAGGATTGCTTCTGTTTCTGCCTGGATGGTAATATACGGGCAACTCAGACCCACCAAGGCCGTAACTGAACCCAGTAGCTTTCCCCCACAGCTCCTTATCCTCTGTGCTTGCTTTAATCAGAATATTAGAATCACTTTTCACTCCTCCCTCAACCTCTCCGTGCAGTGGAACACTAGTGCTGACCCCAACTCTGATTTCTGAAAGACTATTTCTGTAGTTCAAAAAGCTAGGAACTGCATATCTTTTATCTTTCTCATCCATTATGTCCACTTGATAAATGCGGAAACTCATGCTTAGACGATTTAAGTATCTCGACTCCAAATGAGCCTGTGTGACTGCAAATCCCACGCACTTTTCCACTGCACCGCACTGTTCTCATCACTTGCTGCAGGGCCTCGAAATGGCTTCCCTACCTCACTGTCACCTCCCCAGGCCATCTTCCACCCACACAGGAGCTAGAGGTAAAGACCTCAAACACATTCAGCCTATTCTTTTCAAAGATCGTTGAGGGCTAGCCGTTTCTGACATGGAAAATTCAAACCCCACAGCATGGCAGCCCTCACTTATATTTTCAGTCGAATTTTCTCACACGCAGGACTCATCTCCAACACTGCCAGACTGAGACCAGCACAACCAAGGTGCTGGGCACAAATGGTAACTGGGGGACCCTCAGGCTCAGCGATCAGCCTTCACACGGAGGTGTTGTCTCTGGCAAAGGGATCTGGGGGTGGGGAATCTGAGCCACAAAAGGCCTTGAATAAAAACTGAGAGCTGAGCAAGTAACCACATACACTGTGATGCCCTCAGGGTGCCCAGATGACTGGACGTGTGGTGAGTGTCAGCAGAAAACTAGTGGCCAGGTTCACCCCACCCAGTGCTGTTGGGGCAATTTTTACTGAACAGCCTAAATAAGTGGCCTTAAAAGCACCACCCAGCCTCTGACACTCACATTCTGCTTTCTAATCATACTGAGCTATTCATGGTTTCCTGAAGGTGCCCTGTATGTTCATACATCCATTCCTTTACCCATGATATCCCTTCAGCCTATAAAGGCATTTTGTCACCTGGAAAAATCCTGTCACTCCCTGGGGTCAAACATCATTGTCTCCTCTGTGAAGCCTTCCAGACTCTTTCTAGGCTGGGTTAAAAGTGTTCTCTGTGGTTTTGTAACAGAGGGGTAGACAGAAAGTTTGGGGAGGAAGGGGTCTGAGTTGAGGAGTGAGAAGCAGAGAGGGGAATGGAATGGCATCTATTCATTACTGGCTCTTGGGTATTTGCTCATCATACTGCTGTAGCATTAACCACTTTGTGTATTGGCCAGTTTTATAATTAGCTGGATGTCTGCAGATACCTCCACCCTTGCCAGACAGTGAGCCTTTAGTCCTCCCTGCCTCCCAATGGGCTGCTAGTTATTCCTGGAAGTCTCCAAAGAAATGAATAACTGTTGCCATGTGACTTCAGCTCTGTTTGAACCCTCTGGCTCGAGCCGTCCCTTGTCCATGTCCCCTGCACACAAAGCCTTTAGATGCCTCCACTCCCTTGGCCTATCAGGGGAACAGATGCCAGTAGCTGTCCAAGGCTGCAGCCTCTTTATAATCCCAGATTCCTACTTTCTACTTTCTTGGTTCAGCTTTGCACAGGATAGTGGGAGTGAACCATCTGGTCTACCTCACTTCATACCCATCCCAACCTGTAGGCACCTCTTTACCCCTCCTTCACAGGGAAATTACATCCAGTCCACAAGCCCCAATGGGAAAATAGATGCCATTTCTTTCTATACTTCTCACTCCAACTCAGACCCATTCCTCAACAAAACTCTCTGTTATGAGTTAGTGAGTTACAGCTGTTAGGAGTCTGCAGTGCAATTGTATCTTTAGGAATAAGCCCAACAGAAATGGGTAGATATGTATACAAAAGGACTTGAACAGGAATGTTCATAGCAGCATAATGGAATAGCTAAAAGTTAGAAACAAGCCAAACAGCCATCAGCAGTAGAATGGATATCTAAAGTGTAGTATTCACAGGAATAGTCTGTAACAGTGGAATAAAACTATGGCTACCTGCAGCAATGCAGATGAGCCTCACATGAGGCTGAGCAAAAGAAGCCAGCCACAAAAGAGTATGTACTGTATGATCCCATTTATATGGAGTTTTTTTAAGCAACAATTAATCAGTGGTGATAGGAGTCAGTTTAGTGGTTACCTTTGGAGAGGGGAGAGCAGAGCGAGCCTTCTAGGGTTTTGGTGTAGAGAGAACTGTGACTTCTGCTGGGGTAAAGATCTCTGACCCGTTCAAAAGTTGCCTGGATCTTTTTGTACTCTTTACTTGACAGCCTGTGGTGGGGCATGTGAGGTGGACGTGGGGAATGACATTTTTCAGTAGCTTGTCCACTCTGCTCATAGGAGGAAACCTAGTGGTAGATTCTGTAAATAAAATTCCAGGGAAAACAGTGTGCATTTAGATATGGGCTCTGGTAGCAGCAGTGCTAGAGCTGAGGAAAAAGGGAACCAGCTGTCATAACAAGGCAAAAGAAAACAGCAATTCCCATCTGGACCTTACCTTTCCGTGGCTGTTTTAGCCATCATCATTCCAAAATGGATTTGAACTTGTATCTTATTTCTCTTTATATCTGGTTCAGTATTTCTTTTGGTAATCCATGCTTATAAAGCACTTATAAACAGAATTCTGGCCCATTTTCAAGGATGCGACATATGACACACCAATTAACTATAGAAAGGTTTGGATTTAGGATGGTTTTATTTCACCATGCAGAATGTTTAAGCCGTTTCTCAACATAGCCAGCTACTGCAAACCCCAGTATCAGAATCATATTATTCCCAGAATGGATCCCTTGGCTGTCAGGAGATTCTCAGCAAACAACAAAAACAACAAAAAGCAGTAAGCCGCTTCTTCCTAATTATGGCTTTCTCTAAATATCTAATTATCATTGAGAACAAATTGCATGTTACAGAGATAATATTATGGGGAATCGTTAATCTGTTGGGCTTCTGCTTCTGAATTCCTGAGTCGGTACGGCAGCTGCTGGAGCAAAAAATTTTGCCACCTGGACACTTCATTACGGCTTCAGAGTTAAATACAAAAACTGCTGATGGACTTGGCTTCTTTTGGCATTTTGTACTTAGATATGCACCGCATGTACAGCTTTTCCAAATTTCCCAGGTAGCTGGGAATATTGAATAATTGAGCATTTAGAGGGACAGAATTACAAGGAAGCAATGGGAATATAGTAATACCAATAAAGTGACAGTGGAATTAACTTCTCTAATTATTCTTTCTTTTTATCAATGCACAAAGGTCTGCAGCTTTTTATGACATTTCCTCAGTAACTTCATAGGATTTCCTTAATAAATGCTGATCCAAAAAGTACACATTCTCAAAGATTACCTGATAATTGCACCTACTGTAATATGCTTAAAGCTAATTAACATTCCATCTTCACTTTAGAGAATAGAAATTACCAGGTACTTATCCCATAATTACATCTTTGTGCACTTGCTATTGTAATCCGTGGCATTAGCTGTATAATTAATTGATGAACAGTGCCTGTGTAAGTAGAGAGTACTTATGTAAAATGTGTGCCTTATCCATAAATAAATAAATAAATAAACAGTTTCAAAGAACCACGTCTCATTGTAAATTACATTGTTCTCAAGGAGATTGTATACCATGTCAAGAATTAATAATAATACTGTCAGCTCCTTGGAGGTGGGAAGATGGCAGTACTGCCCCACCGTCAGGAAGATGTCCATTGTGATTCATCTCACCATGAGGGATGAGTTGCACCAAGCAGTGCTCACTGTTTTCTCTGGGTGTACATCAAAACCCAAATACTTAGAAGTTGTCTTACTAAATATGGCCTGTCTCTAAGCTATTAAGTCCAATAGTTTTGTGTCAGATGCTTTGTGTAAGAATTCTTTTCAAATATAACATTTTTATCTGATTATAATGCTAATATGTATTCTTTGTAGCAAGTTTGTAAAATATTGAAAAACACAGAAGAAAATAGAAATCACTTATAATGCCATATTGTGTTAACTTTTTGTTTTATATGCTTTCAGTCTCTTCTCTTTTTTAAAAATTTATTTTATTGAGGTATAGTTGATTTACAGTGTTGTGTTAATTTCTGCTGTACAGCAAAGTAATTCAGTTATATATATATGTATATATATAATTTTTCATGTTCTATTCCATTATGGTTTATCACAGGACATTGAATATAGTTCTCTGTGCTATACAGTAGGACCTTGTTGTTATCCATTCTATATATAGTAGTTTGCATCTGCTAACCCTGAACTCCCAATTCTTCCCTTCCCCACCCCCTCCTCCCCCTTGACAACCACAAGTCTGTTCTCTATTTCTGTGAGTCTGTTTCTGTTTTGTAAATAAGTTCTTTTGTGTCATATTTTAGATTCCACATATAAGTGATATCATATGGTATCTGTCTTTCTCTTTCTGACTTACTTCACCTAGTATAAAAATCTCTAGGTCCATCCATGTTGCTGCAAATGGCATTATTTCGTTCCTTTTTATGGCTGAGTAGTATTCCAGTGTGTATATATACCACATCTTCTTTATCCATTCATCTGTCAGTGGACATTTAGGTTGTTTCCATGCCTTGGCTATTGTGAGTAGTGCTGCTATGAACATAGGGGCGCATGTATCTTTTTGAATTGTTTTTCTCGGGATATATGCCCAGGAATGGGATTGCTGGATCATATAGCAACTCTATTTTAGTGTTTTGAGGAAACTCCATACTGTTTTCCATAGTGGCTGTACCAATTTACATTCTCACCAACAGTGTAGGAGGGTTTCTTTTCTCCACACTCTCTCCAACATTTGTTATTCGTAGACTTTTTTTTTTAACATCTTTATTGGAGTATAATTGCTTTACAATGGTGTGTTAGTTTCTGCTTTATAACAAAGTGAATCAGCTATACATATACATATATCCCCATATCTCTTCCCTCTTGTGTCTCCCTCCCTATCCCACCCCTCTAGGTGGTCACAAAGCACCGAGCTGATCTCCCTGTGCTATGTGGCTGCTTTCCACTAGCTATCGGTTTTACATGTGATAGTGTACATATGTCCATGCCACTCTCTCACTTTGTCCCAGCTTACCCTTCCCCCTCCCCGCATCCTCAAGTCCATTCTCTAGTAGATCTGAGTCTTTATTCCTGTCTTGCCCCTAGGTTCTTCATGACCTTTTTTTTTTTTTTTTTTTTTAGATTCCATATATATGTGTTAGCATACGGTATTTGTTTTTCTCTTTCTGACTTACTTCACTCTGTAGGACAGACTCTAGGTCCATCCACCTCATTACAAATAACTCAGTTTTGTTTCTTTTTTATGGTTGAGTAATATTCCATTGTATATATGTACCACATCTTCTTTATCCATTCATCTGTCGATGGACACTTAGGTTGCTTCCATGTCCTGGCTATTGTAAATAGAGCTGCAATGAACATTGTGGTGCATGACTCTTTTTGAATTATGGTTTTCTCAGGGTATGTGGCCAATAGCGGGATTCATGGGTTGTATGGTAGTTCTATTTTTAGTTTTTTAAGGAACCTCCGTACTGTTCTCCATAGTGGCTGTATCAATTTCCATTCCCACCAACAATGCAAGAGGGTTCCCTTTTCTCCACACCCTCTCCAGCATTTATTGTTTGTAGACTTTTTAATGATAGCCATTCTGACTGGTGTGAGGTGGTACCTCACTGTAGTTTTGATTTACATTTCTCTAATAATTAGTGATGTTGAGCATCTTTTCATTTGCCTGTTGGCCATCTGTATGTCTTTTTTTTGGAGAAACGTCTATTTAGGTCTTCTGCCCATTTTTCTATTGGGTTGTTTGTTTTTTTCTTATTAAGTTGTATGGATTGTTTGTATATTTTGGAAATTAAGCCCTTGTCAGTCACATCAGTTGCAAGTATTTTCTCCATTCCATAGGTTGTCTTGTCATTTTGTTTATGGTTTCCTTTGCTGTACAAAAGCTTGTACGTTTGATTAGGTCCCATTTGTTTATTTTTGCTTATATTTCTATTGCCTTGGGAGACTGACCTAAGAAAACATTGGTACGATTTATGTCAGAGAATCTTTTGCGTGCATTCTCTTCTAGGAATTTTATGGTGTCATGTCTTATATTTCAGTTTTTAAGCCATTTTGAGTTTATTTTTGTGTATGATGTGAGGGTGTGTTCTAACTTAATTGATTTACATGCGGCTGTCCAACTTTCCCAACACCACTTGCTGAGGAGTTTCAGTCTCTTTTTTAAATGAATCAGTCTCTCTCTCTCTGTGTATGTGTGTATATGTATATATATATATATGTATACATATATGTATATAAATGTGTGTATACATATATATAAAACATTGCAACCTGCTTTTTTAAAGCAGTGTATTAGGAACCTTCTAATGAAGTATGATTTCTCATCATATTTCCCATGATCCTGTAATATACTGTAATACTGATAGTCCCGAAATTATTTAACCATTTTAATGGACATTTATTTCCCGTTTTTCACTGTTAATCATTATTATTTTGCTCTTCACTGTTTGAGGATTCTCTAAGAGAAGTTTTAAATATTATATTTCCATGAAAGCATATTCTAGGTTCTTCATCCTAAATAATTACCTTGTGACAGTTCCAGTGCCTGAGTTTTCATCTGTATTTGCAGTGTACTGGAGCTCTGATGTGTCACTTTCATTGTCATGGACTAATGAGAAATGGCAGAGGTTGACTTAAGCAAATGCTGGTATACTTCGTACCACCAAACGAAACCAAAAGACTTCATAGTGTTCAGGACAAATGGAAGTTAAAATAAAGAAAAGTGGTGGCAGGATTGAGTCATCACATGGCAGTAGTGCAGATACAAAGGAAGAAGATACCAAGATACCAAGATACCCAAGAAGTTGATACCATATTCACATAGCAAACAGTAATCAAGTTTCAAATAAATATCATTAGTCACCCTAAATTAATGCTGTTGGTTTGAATTATGTTTGTAAATATTGTATTTAATTTGTAGATTTGTATTGAATTTGGGTTGTATAAGAACTGTAATCACAAAGAGTTACTATGTAATTTCATATTTTTACACATTTAAGTAACACAGTAAAAATAATTTAGGTTAACATTGAGGGGTCTGCCACTTTAGACCTAGGGACACGTACAGACTGAAAGTGAGGGGATGGAAAAAGATATTCCATGCAAATGGAAATCAAAAAAAAGCTGGAGTAGCTATACTCATATCAGATAAAATAGACTTTAAAGAATGTTACAAGAGACAAGGAAGGACACTACATAATGATCAAGGGATCAATCCAAGAAGAAGATATAACAATTATAACTATATATGCACCCAACATAGGAGCACCTCAATACATAAGGCAACTGCTAACAGCTCTAAAGGAGGAAATCAACAGTAACACAATAATAGTGGGGGACTTTAATACCTCACTTTCACCAATGGACAGATCATCCAAACAGAAAAGTAATAAGGAAACACAAGCTTTAAATAACACAATAGACCAGATAGATTTAATTGATATTTATAGGACATTCCATCCAAAAACGGCAGATTGCACTTTCTTCTCAAGTGCGCACGGAACGTTCTCCAGGATAGATCACATCCTGGGTCATAAATCAAGCCTCAGTAAATTTAAGAAAATTGAAATCATATCAAGCATCTTTTCTGACCACAACACTATGAGATTAGAAATGAATTACAGGGAAAAAAACGTTAAAAGCACAAACACATGGAGGCTAAACAATACGTTACTAAATAACCAAGAGATCACTGAAGAAATCAAAGAGGAAATCAAAAAATACCTAGAGACAAATGACAATGAAAACACGACAATCCAAAACCTATGAGATGCAGCAAAAGCAGTTCTAAGAGGGAAGTTTATAGCTATACAAGCCTACCTAAAGAAACAAGAAAAATCTCAAGTAAACAATCTAACCCTACACCTAAAGAAACTAGAGAAAGAAGAAGAAACAAAACCCAAAGTTAGCAGAAGGAAAGAAACCATCAAGATCAGAGCGGAAATAAATGAAATAGAAACAAAGAAAACAATAGCAAAGATCAATAAAACTAAAAGCTGGTTCTTTGAGAAGATAAACAAAATTGATAAGCCATTAGCCAGACTCATCAAGAAAAAGAGGGAGAGGACTCAAATCAATAAAATCAGAAATGAAAAAGGAGAAGTTACAGCAGACACCGCAGAAATACAAAGCATCCTAAGAGACTACTACAAGCAACTCTATGCCAATAAAATGGACAACCTGGAAGAAATGGACAAATTCTTAGAAAGGTATAACCTTCCAAGACTGAACCAGGAAGAAATAGAAAATATGAACAGACCAATCACAAGTAATGAAATGGAAACTCTGATTAAAAATCTTCCAACAAACAAAAGTCCAGGACCAGATGGCTTCACAGGTGAATTCTATCAAGCATTTAGAGAAGAGCTAACACCCATCCTTCTCAAACTCTTCCCAAAAATTGCAGAGGAAGGAACACTCCCAAACTCATTCTATGAGGCCACCATCACCCTGATACCAAAACCAGACAAAGATACTACAAAAAAAGAAAATTACAGACCAATATCACTGATGAATATAGATGCAAAAATCCTCAACAAAATACTAGCAAACAGAATCCAACAACACATTAAAAGGATCATACACCATGATCAAGTGGGATTTATCCCAGGGATGCAAGGATTCTTGAATATATGCAAAACAATCAATGTGATACACCATACTAAGAAATTGAAGAATAAAAACCATATGATCATCTCAATAGATGCAGAAAAAGCTTTTGACGAAATTCAACACCCATTTATGATAAAAACTCTCCAGAAAGTGGGCATAGAGGGAACCTACCTCAACATAATAAAGGCCATATATGACAAACCCAAAGCAAACATCATTCTCAATGGGGAAAAACTGAAAGCATTTCCTCTAAGATCAGGAACGAGACAAGGATGTCCACTCTCACCACTATTATTCAACATAGTTTTGGAAGTCCTAGCCATGGCAATCAGAGAAGAAAAAGAAATAAAAGGAATACAAATTGGAAAAGAAGAGGTAAAACTGTCACTGTTTGCAGATGACATGATACTATACATAGAGAATCCTAAAACTGCCACCAGAAAACTACTAGAGCTAATTAATGAATTTGGTAAAGTTGCAGGATACAAAATTAATGCACAGAAATCTCTTGCATTCCTATACACTAATGATGAAAAATCTGAAAGAGAAATTATGGAAACACTCCCATTTACCATTGCAACAAAAAGAGTAAAATACCTAGGAATAAACCTACCTAGGGAGACAAAAGACCTGTATGCAGAAAACTATAAGACACTGCTGAAAGAAATTAAAGATGATACCAACAGATGGAGAGATATACCATGTTCTTGGATTGGAAAACTCAATATTGTGAAAATGACTATACTACCCAAAGCAATCTACAGATTCAATGCAATCCCTATCAAATTACCAATGGCATTTTTTACGGAACTAGAACAAATCATCTTAAAATTTGTATGGAGACACAAAAGACCCCGAATAACCAAAGCAGTCTTGAGGGAAAAAAACGGAGCTGGAGGAATCAGACTCCCTGACTTCAGACTATACTACAAAGCTACAATAATCAAGACAATATGGTACTGGCACAAAAACAGAAACATAGATCAATGGAAAAAGATAGAAAGCCCAGAGAGAAAGCCACGCACCTATGGTCAACTAATCTATGACAAAGGAGGCAAAGATATACAATGGAGAAAAGACAGTCTCTTCAATAAGTGGTGCTGGGAAAACTGGACAGCTACATGTAAAAGAATGAAATTAGAATACTCCCTAACACCATACACAAAAATAAACTCAAAATGGATTCAAGACCTAAATGTAAGACTGGACACTATAAAACTCTTAGAGGAAAACATAGGAAGAACACTCTTTGACATAAATCACAGCAAGATCTTTTTTGATCCACCTCCTAGAGTAATGGAAATATAAGCAAAAATAAACAAATGGGACCTAATGAAACTTCAAAGCTTTTGCACAGCAAAGGAAACCATAAACAAGACGAAAAGACAACCCTCAGAATGGGAGAAAATATTTGCAAAGGAATCAACGGACAAAGGATTAATCTCCAAAATATATAAACAGCTCATTCAGCTCAATATTAAAGAAACAAACAACCCAATCCAAAAATGGGCAGAAGACCTAAATAGACATTTCTCCAAAGAAGACATACAGGTGGCCACAAAGCACATGAAAAGATGCTCAACATCACTAATTATTAGAGAAATGCAAATCAAAACTACAATGAGGTATCACCTCACACCAGTTAGAATGGGCATCATCAGAAAATCTACAAACAACAAATGCTGGAGAGGGTGTGGAGAAAAGGGAACCCTCTTGCACTGTTGGTGGGAATGTAAATTGATACAGCCACTATGGAGAACAATATGGAGGTTCCTTAAAAAACTAAAAGTAGAATTACCATATGACCCAGCAATCCCACTACTGGGCATATACCCAGAGAAAACCGTAATTCAAAAAGACACATGCACCTGAATGTTCATTGCAGCACTATTTACAATAGCCAGGTCATGGAAGCAACCTAAATGCCCATCGACAGACGAATAAAGAAGATGTGGTACATATATACAATGGTATATTACTCAGCCATAAAAAGGAACAAAATTGAGTCATTTGTTGAGAGTGGATGGATCTAGAGACTGTCATACAGAGTGAAGTAAGTCAGAAAGAGAAAACCAAATACCGTATATTAACGCATGTATGTGGAACCTAGAAAAATGGTACAGATGAACCGGGTTGCAGGGCAGAAGTTGAGACACAGATATAGAGAACAAATGTATGGATACCAAGGGGGGAAAACTGTGGTGGGGTGGGGATGGTGGTGTGTTGAATTGGGAGATTGGGATTGACATGTATACAGTGATGTGTATAAAATTGATGACTGATTAAAAAAAAAACAAAAAAACATTGAGGGGTCTGTAAGAAGCTTTTTTAAAAGTGGATCTATACATTTTCTCAATTTGGGTTGCATTTTTCTCATAGCTACATCTTTATGCATATTCTTAGAATAAAGTATTTCCTTGGGGAAATTTCCTAGACATAAAATTACTGTCAAATGTTGTAAACATTCTAAGGCTTTTGATGTTTTTGTCAAATTTGAGTTCAGAGTCTTGAAGTTACTTTTTCTTCCTTTAGTTTCACCTTCATTTTTAATATTTTCTGCAATAATTCATTCACTTCAGTTTGCAAATATTTATTGAGTGTTGACCATGCACAGGCATCATGCTTGTCACTGGGCCTTCAAAGACTCAGTCTCTGCCCTGGAGCCCACCCACTCACAGGGAGGTGATGGCTTAAGACAGCAGTTCTCAAACATTTTTTTCACTTTTAAAAATGATTGAGGACCCCAAACAGCTTTTGGGGGTGTGCGTTATGTCTTGATATTTACTGTATTAGAAAACAGATAAATTTTTTAAATGCCATGATGCTTACTTTCACTTTAAAGCTTATATTTTATCATTGGCCACATATACTGTTACTTGTTTTCCTTGAAATGACAGGCTTACTTTTTTCATTTTTGAGAAAATGTCTGCCATATACCCAAATCTGAATAAGCATACTTTGTCAGTCAACGTGGATGAATGACCCCAGAGTGAGGGACAGCTGCCACCACCTCTCCAGGGGACTCCAAGACCAGTAGCCATGTGGCTGACAGGGTCTTGGTGCTCCAGCCGGGTGTCAGGCCTGAGCCTCTGAGGTGGGAGAGCCGAGTTCAGGACATTGGACCACCAGAGACCTCCCAGCCCCACATATATCAATCGGTGAGAGCTCTCCCAGAGATCTCCATCTCAATGCTAAGACCTAGCTCCACTCAACGACCAGCAAGCTCCAGTGCTGGACACCCCATGCCAAACAACTAGCAAGACAGGAAAACAACCCCACCCATCAGCAGAGAGGTGGCCTAAAATCATAATAAGTTCACAGAAACCCCAAAACACACCACCGGATGTGGTCCTGCCCACCAGAAGGACAAGATCCAGCCTCACCCACCAGAACACAGGCACCAGTCCCCTCCACCAGGAAGCCTACACAACCCACTGAACCAACCTTACCTGCTGGGGGCAGACACCAAAAAGAACAGAAACTACGAAGCTGCAGCCTGCGAAAAGGAGACCCCAAACACAGTAAGTTAAGCAAAATGAGAAGACAGAGAAATACGCAGCAGATGAAGGAGCAAAGTAAAAACCCACCAGACCAACCAAATGAAGAGGAAATAAACATTCTACCTGAAAAAGAATTCAGAGTAATGACAGTAAAGATGATCCAAAATCTTGGAAACAGAATGGAGAAAATACAAGAAACGTTTAACAAGAACCTAGAAGAACTAAAGAGCAAACAAATAATGATGAACCACACAATAAATGAAATTAAAAATTCTCTAGAAGGAATCAATAGCAGAATAACTGAGGCAGAAGAACGGATAAGTGACCTGGAAGATAAAATAGTGGAAATAACTGCCACAGATCAGAATAAAGAAAAAAGAATGAGAAGAATTGAGGACAGTCTCAGAGACCTCTGGGACAATATTAAATGCACCAACATTCAAATTATAGGGGTCCCAGAAAAAGAAGAGAAAAAGAAAGGGAGTGAGAAAATATATGAAGATATTATAGTTGAAATTTTCCCTAATATGTGAAAGGAAAGAGTCAATCAAGTCCAGGAAGTGCAGAGAGTCCCATACAGGATAAATCCAAGGAGAAACACACCAAGACACATATTAATCAAACTATCAAAAATTAAATACAAAGAAAAAATATTAAAAGCAGCAAGGGAAAAGCAACAAATAACATACAAGGGAATCCCCATAAGGTTAACAGCTGATCTTTCAGCATAAACTCTGCAAGCCAGAAGGGAGTGACAGGACATACTTAAAGTGATGAAAGGGAAAAACCTACAACCAAGATTACTCTGCCCAGCAAGGATCTCATTCAGATTCGATGGAGAAATTAAAACCTTTACAGACAAGCAAAAGTTAAGAGAATTCAGCACCACCAAACCAGCTCTACAACAAATGCTAAAGGAACTTCTCTAGGTAGGAAACACAAGAGAAGGAAAAGACCTACAATAACAAACCCAAAACAATTAAGAAAACGGTAATAGGAAATACATATCGATAATTACCTTAAATGTAAATGGATTAAATGCTCCAACCAAAAGACATAGACTGGCTGAATGAATACAAAAATGAGACCCGTATATACACTGTCTACAAGAGACCCACTGCAGACCTAGGGACACATACGGACTGAAAGTGAAGGGATGGAAAAAGATGTTCCATGTAAATGGAAATCAAAAGAAAGCTGGAGTAGCAATTCTCATATCAGACAAAATGGATTTTAAAATAAAAGACTGTTACGAGGGACAAAGAAGGACACTACATAATGATCAAGGGATCAATCCAAGAAGAAGATATAACAATTGTAAATGTTTATCCACCCAGCATAGGAGCACCTCAGTGCATAAGGCAAATGCTAACAGCCCTAAAAGGAGAAATCGACAGTAACACAATAATAGTAGGGGACTTTAACACCCCACTTTCACCAATGGACAGATCATCCAAAATGAAAATAAATAAGCAAACACAAGCTTTAAAAGACACATTAGACCAGATAGATTTAATTGATATTTATAGGACATTCCATCCTAAAACAACAGAATACACTTTCTTCTCAAGTGCTCATGGAACATTCTCCAGGATAGATCATATCTTGGGTCACAAATCAAGCCTTGGTAAATTTAAGAAAACTGATACCGTATCAAGTATCTTTTCCAGCCACAACGCTATGAGACTAGATATCAATTACAGGAAACAAACTGTAAAAAATACAAACACATGGAGGCTAAACAGTATGCTACTAAATAACCAAGAGATGACTGAAGAAATCAAAGAGGAAATCAAAAATACCTAGAAACAAATGACAATGAAAATACGATGACACAAAACCTATAGGATGCAGCAAAAGCAGTTCTAAGAGGGAATTTTATAGCAATACAATCCTACCTCAGGAAACAAGAAAAATCTCAAATAAACAACCTAACCTTACACCTAAAGGAATTAGAGAAAGAAGAACAAAAAAATCCCCAAAATTAGCAGAAGGAAGAAAATCATAAAGATCAGATCAGAAATAAATGTAAAAGAAATGAAACAAGAGCAAAGATCAATAAAACTAAAAGCTGGTTCTTTGAGAAATAAACAAAATTGATAAACCATTAGCCAGACTCATCAAGAAAAAAGGGAGAAGACTCAAATCAACAGAATTAGAAGTGAAAAAGGAGAAGTTGCAACAGACACTGCAGAAATACAAAGCATCCTAAGAGACTACTACAAGCAACTCTATGCCAATAAAATGGACAACCTGAAAGAAATGGACACATTCTTAGAAAGGTATATCTTTCCAAGACTGAACCAGGAAGAAACAGAAAATATGAACAGACCAATCACAAGTAATGAAATGGAAACTGTGATTAAAAATCTTCCAACAAACAAAAGTCCAGGACCAGATGGACAAATGAATAGCCAAAGCAATCTTGAGAAAGAAAAACGGAGCTGGAGGAATCAGGCTCCCTGACTTCAGACTATACTACAAAGCTACAGTAATCAAGACAGTATGGTACTGGCACAAAAACAGAAATATAGATCAGTGGAACAGGATAGAAAGCCCAGAGATAAACCCACGCACCTATGGTTAACTAATCTATGACAAAGGAGGCAAAGATATACAATGGAGAAAAGACAGTCTCTTCAATAAGTGGTGCTGGGAAAACTGGACAGCGACATGTAAAAGAATGAAATTAGAACACTCCCTGACACCATACACAAAAATAAACTCAAAATGGATTAAAGACCTAAATGTAAATCCATTTACTATAAAACTCTTAGAGGAAAACATAGGCAGAACACTCTATGACATAAATCACAGCAAGATCCTTTTTGACCCACCTCCTAGAGACATGGAAATAAAAACAAAAATAAACAAATGGGACCTAATGAGACTTGAAAGCTTTTGCACAGCAAAGGAAACCATAAACAAGATGAAAAGACAGCCCTTGGAATGGGAGAAAATATTTGCAAATGAAGCAACTGACAAAGGATTCATCTCCAAAATATACAAGTAGCTCATGCAGCTCAACAGAAAAAGAACAAGCAAGCCAATCCAAAAATAGGCAGAAGACCTAAATAGACATTTCTCCAAAGAAGATATACAGATTGCCAACAAACACATGAAAGGATGCTCAACATCACTAATCATTAGAGAAATGCAAATCAAAACTACAATGAGGTATCATCTCACACCAGTCAGAATGGCCATCATCAAAAAATCTACAAACAATAAATGCTGGAGAGGGTGTGGAGAAAAGGGAACTGTCTTGCACTGTTGGTGGTAATGTAAATGGATACAGCCACTATGGAGAACAGTATGGAGGTTCCTTAAAAAACTAAAAATAGAACTACCATACGACCCAGCAATCTCGCTACTGGCCATATACCCTGAGAAAACCATATATCAAAAAGAGTCATGTACCACATTGTTCATTGCAGCACTATTTACAATAGCCAGGACGTGGAAGCAACCTAAGTGTTCATCAACAGATGAATGGATAAAGAAGATGTGGCACATATATACAATGGAATATTACTCAGCCATAAAAAGAAATGAAATTGAGTTATTTGTTGTGAGGTGGATGGACCTAGAGACTGTCATACAGAGTGAAGTAAGTCAGAAAGAGAAAAACAGATACCATATGCTAACACATATATATGGAATCTGAAAAAAAATAATGGTTCTGAAAAACCTAGCGGCAGGACCGGAATAAAGATGCAGTTGCAGAGAATGGACTTGAGGATGCGGGGAGGGGGAAGGGTAAGCTGGGACGAAGTGAGAGAGTGGCATGGACATATATACACTACCAAATGTAAAATAGACAGCTAGTGGGAAGCAGCCGCATAGCACAGGGAGATCGCTCGGTGCTTTGTGATGACCTAGAGGGGTAGGATAGGGAGGGTGGGAGGGAGACGCAAGAGGTAGGGGATATGGGGATATATGTATACATATAGCTGATTTACTTGTTATACAGCAGAAACTAACACCATTGTAAAGCAATTATACTCCACTAAAAATGTTAAAAAGAAAAATTTGTCAGTCATTCATTTAAGAAAGAAATGGTGTCCAGTGAAAGAAGAAAACTACAGCTAGTTCAGCCGGCAATTCAGTCACATAAGTGCTTTCGTGAGACAACTTTGGTATGCAGCGGAAGTGCTTCATGTGTAATTGGTATTATTTATTTATTTATTTTGCCGTGAGTATGTAGCAGATGAAGAATACCTGACTGCGCTTACAGCTTGTTGCCACAGTCTTGATTCACACCAAAGCTCCAGCAGTTTTACCCAACATATCACTTGCATCATCAGTACAAATATATCTACACAATGAAAAAGGCAAATAATATCTTATTTTGGTAAGTGATGTCTTTGTACTATGAAAATGGTTTTGACCTCATTACCCTCCTAAAGGGGCCTCAAGGACCCCTAAGGGTCTGGCGACCACACTTTGAGAACCACTGCTCTGAAGTATGATTATTATGTGATGGATGGATGCACCGTGCCCTGTGACAGAATAAGAGAAAGAGCGCCTCAGTCTGCGTGGAAGTCAGGAAAGGGTTCACAGCTAAGTAATGATTAAACTGAAACTCAAAGATTAGGGAATTTGCTTAAGGATATATCAATAAAAACAAAAAGTCCAGAAGCCCACATTTGCCTCCCACTACTACTTCATCTCTCTAATCTTCTTCACATCAAACTTCTTTGAAGAATTTTCCATGTGCACTGACGGCATCTCTTCATTTCCACTCCAGCCTACATTCTGGCCCCTCATACACCAAAACAGTCTTGCTCCCTCTTTCTTAAAATACTCCCCTGTCTTGACTTCACTTGTACAGTATTCTCCTGGTTTTCCTCCTTTCTTTCTATCTATCCCTTTTCTGCTTTCCTACAGGTTTATATGCCTCTCTCCAGCCACATTCAAAGTTAGTGGTACTTATGGCTCAATTCTAGACCATCATCTCTTACTACTCTGTACTCCCTCTAAAGCACTCCCACCCACACCCAAGGCTTTCATTATAGTTTCCCATAAATTTTAGCTCCAACCAAACTTGTCCTCCAAACCCTTGCTACTTAGGTCTGTAGACCAGCAGCATTGGCATCACCTGTGAGCATGTTAAAAACGCAGAATCATGGACCCACCCCAGGCCTACTGAGTCAGAATATGCATTTTATCAAGACCCCCAAGTGATCTGTGGCATATTCAAGTTTAAGATGTACTGTTTTAAGAACCAGACCCAGAGGTAGAACTGCTTCCCTAGCATTTCTTCTTGGCTGTCTCAAAGGAACCTCAAACTCAACATATTCAAAGTAGAACTTGTATTTTTTTCACCACAGCTAGTTCTTTTTCCGGGCTACCTTATCTCAGTGAGTGACGTAGTCATCCACTCTGCCACGCACATGGAAACCTTGCTCTGTTTTATCCCCCATATATAATATATCACCAAGTTCATGATCTCACACATCCTTCCTGTTCTGTCCATTGCCCTCTCCACTGCCACCAACCTTGTCTGAGCTACCATTGTCTATTACCTGGACATTTTGCAGAAGCTTCCCAACTGGTTCCCCTGTTTTGATTCTTACCCGCTCCAATTTATTTTGATTTTCCACAGTAAATTTTGGAAAAGAGTAATCTTTTGGATACACATTTAGATCATATCACCACCTTGCTTAGAACATCCCAATGACCTTCTTTTGTTCTCGTGATAAAGATGAAAATCTGTAATGTGGTCATGGGAGATCTGCCCCCTGCCTGCCTCTCCAGACTTGTTCCATGCCATGTCCTCTAAGGTTTCAGTCATCTCACACCTTGCTCTCTTACCCACCATGACAATTTATCTAGTAAATTCCCATTCTTCCTTAGACCTTAGATCAATCATTTCTTCCTCAGAGAACCTTCTCTGGCCTCTGTAATTACATCCCTTCCTCTTCTTCTGTGATCTCATCCATTCCACTTATTCTCCTGCATAGCTGTCACAGTTGTAACTCAACATTCATTTCTTTCGTTAATATCTTTGGTAAATCTTTGGTTAATATTTAACTTCCCCATGAGACTGCATGCTCCATTAAGGCAGGGACCACACATCATTTTTTCCACTATTGTAACCTAGCTCAGGGCCTGGCAGATAATAGGCAAAGTCCTGCAAGTTCTTACCTCTCTGCCTTTGTTCGTGAGTAGTTCTTCCATGTTGAATTCCTTTCTCCCCCATTGTCAGATAGCAAATAATACCTGTCTTTCAAGATTGAGTGCCTGCATATGGTCTTCCCAGCTGAAGTCCTCTTCAAAACCTCTTATATGGTACTTACGACCTTCTACTATAATTACTTTATATATTTGTTCTCTCTGTGTGTTAATTGGTATAAGTAACCCCTACTAGCTAAAAAATAAACAAAGGTTTAATTTTCATCACACCCAGTGCAATGGGCTGAGTGAAGCAGTCCTCCATCCAGTGACTCAGTGGTTATGTTCCCTTCATCTTGTTGTGCTGTTTTCCCAGCATGTTGCTTCCAAGGGTGTCACAGAGCATGGAGATGCCTCACAGTCTATTAAATGTCCTAGCCCAGAAGTGGCATGTCATTTCTACTAAACTAGTAATCTGACCCCTCCTAAATGGATGGGACAATGGAGTATAATCTTCCCATATGCCTTGGAATGTGCACAGAACCAGATATGAGTGAAAACTAGTATTCTCTACCAAGCCATAAACTCCTGAAAGAGGACAAGGTCAAAGTCTGAGTCACCTTTACAAGAACACTGAAGTATTTGAACTTTCACATGTTTGGCAATTAATACAAATTACTGGTTTAATGAATAATTGAAAATTTCAGAAGGTAAAAACTGAGAGGGAGACAAAACCAGAGACAAACAGAAAGGCAGATACAAAACAAGACTAGCAGACATTTCTTTCATAACCCATTGCTACTTCCTGTACTGACGTACATTTGGGTAATGCTAACTAACCTGGTCAACAGCCTGAGTCTCACCTCCCCTCAAAAAAGTCAGGTTTTGTTGTAATATTATGGCTTCCTATACTGTGATGAAATTAACAAAAATTTTCACAATACAGGCATACCTCAGAGATATTGCAGGTTCAGTCCAGACCATGCAATAAAGTGAATATCTCGATAAAGCAAGTCACATGAATTTTTTTTTCCCAGTGCACATAAACATTATTTTACACTATGCTGTAGTCTGTTAAGTGTGCAATAATAGCATTATGTCCAAAAACACAATGTACATACTTCAATTTAAAAATACTTTATTGCTAAGAAATGCTAACCATCATATGACAGTGCAGGGTTGCCACAAATTTTTAATTGTAAAAAAAAAAATGTCTGCAGAATGCAATTGTGAAGTGCAATAAAACAAGAATGAGGTATGCTGTAAAGTTTATGTGCTGGACAGTGTGCAAGGTAGTCTATATGCACTGCCATACAGTCATTCTGTCAACAATTCTGCGGTCTAGTCATTTTTATCTGAGAGCTTGTGTGTCTTGTTCGAGAACACAGAGGTCACAATTAGCTGCCTCAGGATGTGGGTCAGATCTGCCTGACTCTAAAACCCATGTATCTAGCCACGATGCCACACTGAAGAGTTTGTTAAACATCTGAATATTTATCAACCTTGAGAACAAGTACATACAAGTAGTGTAATTAATCTACCCATTGTAATCCCCATGACCTACCTTAGGTAATCGACTCTGAGGGATCACTTGTAGAATTTTGCCAAGACTGTAGGCAAATTCCACAGAATGTAAGTATCTGTATTTAATTGAGTTATGTATTCTAAAGCCAAGGTGATATTCCCACAATTGGTCAGTGTTGTTTTGGTTGTGTTTCTTGTGGGGGAGGGAGGTTTCCAGCTGAGACAGTGGCCACAAAGTGCCTTGTCCTTTTTTTATTTGATGTATATACTCTTCTACATTTGCATAAGTCAGACTAGCCGTGGCTTTATGTTTAGCTTTACATACAGTCAAAACATTAAATCGTGAACGTGTTCATCACAGGAAAGCCAGAGAAGCCCTCGTAAGCCCTTTCATCATTGTCTCTGCACCCACATCGCTGTGGGTGGTGGTCATGAAAGCACACTGGGAGGAGTGGCAGCCTGTGTGGTGTTAAGAATGTGCAACCTATTAGCACAGATTGAGAAGTTGAAGGATTCCATTTTTTTCACAAGCTCTAGTATGGTTAATTTTTAAAGCTGTTTATTGAACATAAAGACATTTGATTGAGCACTTGGTAGTATGAATCTTTCTCTACCACTCTCATTCATCACCTGTTTTCATTGTATCTTTGTTAAGATTTGCAATAATGGTGCTGTATAAAGGGACTTTATGTGGCTCATCATGCCTATAAAATAAGATTTTTTTTCTCAGATCATCTTTTGAAAATTGTCGTTCTCGTTATTTCACATTACTTTTTTCGAAGTGCACTAAGTTTGCCTGCTACAGGAAAAGATTGCTTAGAGAAACGTACACTTTCTATTTCCCTTAATAGCTTGTGTTATGATATGTTTGGCAGTTCATGAAGGACACTGTCAGGTTTGAAGAAGGAGCCAATAAACTTTAGGTACTAAGAAATACAGCCCCATAATGATGCCTACTCATATGCAGAGATATTTTATCAGTTTAAGAATACCTTTTTGTATCTGACACGTTTGGTTTACATGTTTGCTCAATGGCCTGTTTGCCTCTGTGCCAAATTAGTGTTGAGGGAGTTTTCTGATGAGAAGAATATTCAGTTTGAATGTTAAGAGTTATGGTCATCGAGTTGTAGGTGGTCAGCCTGGTTTATCTCTAATGGTACCTTTTACTGCTGATGCAGCCTGGGGACTCATGACATGCCAAAGAAACTCTTGGTTGACTTTAAAGGAGCAAGTCAAGGTGTGTGGTATGTAAGGGCACCTCCAGCCCACAGCATTAATGGGAACTTTTTAAAAAATGTGTTCTATCTTCCCTGGGTAAAAATTTAAAAAAAAAATCATATGTTTATCTTATGTTAAACATATTCTTTTTTTTTGATTCTTAAAAAATTTTTATTGGAGTATAGTTGATTTACACTGTTGTGTTAGTTTCTGCTGTACAGCAAAGTGAATCAGTTATACATTACATATACAGTTATACATTACATCCACTCTTTTTTAGATTCTTTTCCCATATAGGTCATTACAGAATATTGAGTAGAGTTCCCTAAAACATACTCTTTTAATGATAACTGAAAGCTTGCAATATATGAAATAGGATCCATTGTTATATTTAAAACATGGGTAGCCAGAGAAGAAAATTGAGAGTGAGGACATTTATGGAAGGAGAAATTCAGGTCAGGAAGCAGAGAATGTAAGGTATAGACTCCTGGAAGTCCCGAGGAAGTGGGAAGGCCAAATTTTAGCCCTAAACTGCCTAAGCCTATTAACCTCATCCAAGAGCAGACTTGGGAGTGGACTTGTTGGCTTTGCCCTTCTCTTTTGAAATGTGGAGTTTGGCAAATAAATGGAGGAATACTTAATTATTTCCAAGCGAAAAGTTCATGTGGACAATATATCAAATTAAATTGTACCTAGAATTATGCCATGTTTGGAACAGTGATTCAGCTTCAAGGTGAATTATCATAGATTTCCTATCAGTTATTTCTCTACCCTTGGATCCATTCATTAGATATTTATTCCATAATTTCTTCTGTTTCAAAATGTGTCATCTCCAAACACTGTACTATAAGATCATTTAGTTCTTTGTTGTAGAGAGTTTGTCTCCTCAAAATGGATAAGAACTTTCAAATGTCCCAAGAAATGATAGCTTTAGTTTTCTTTTGTTTTGGCAATTAGGTTGTCTGACTGAGATTCATTTAACGTAGTCCAGTAAGCTAGTAAAAGTTTGTTTTTCTTTAATAAAACTTATAGTTTTATTAAAGAAAGTTGTTGATCAGATAATTTTACATATGGGAAATAGTCTACAGTTTAAATAGGACATTATTAGTTCAATTCATCAGTTCATTACAAATGTGTGATACAAATGCTCACCCATTTACTTACTGAATGATAGGATGCAGGGTAAGAGAAAAAAACAGCTTCATCCTTATGTGGATGAGAGTAAAATTTGTGAACTAAGACTGAATGTGAATAGGGATAATAAGAGTCTATTAAGACTGCTGAAACCCTATCAAATAGTTTGGGGAATTTTTTCTCCTAGAAAAAAAAAAAGTTTATTCTGGAGTCAGGTCACATGAGTCTTTTTTTCTTTCCTCTCAGAACAATATTTCTGAAATTTCAAGACATTACAAAGGTGGATTTCATTAAAGCAAAATTTGATGGCTTTTGTTTCAGAAACCTGCTAGACAGTACAAACACAACCAGTTACTATTCCATGTTGAAGGAGTATGGTAAAGTTTTGTGTAAGAGACCATTTACCAAATAAGGGGGAATTTACAGTTTCCAAAAGCATAATGTAAAAGCTATCCAGTTTCTCCTTGTAATTTATGCATCTGGTAATTCATTTTCTGTCCTATTTAACCACCAGTAATTTCAGTATCTCCAGTAAATCGTAAAAACTTGTATGTGACACAGCCTCATTCAGAGTGATACCACTTTTCTTATTGCCTTTTACTAAGAATAATGGATTCTAGACTAGCACTGTTTCATGCTGATAATATGTATCTTGTAAGACTATGAATTCTTTGAAAGCAGGCATAGCAAGTATATCATTTATACCATCCTATATACTTATTGGGGGAGGAAGCAAATGGAGATTACAGAAGACCTAAAGCCCCCTCAAGCCACCCATATTAATAAGTCATAGCACTGCATATTGTACAATGGATTTGAATTCTGATAGAAATCTTTCATGATCAGAGAGTATATTTAGAAAGAGGAAATTCAGACAACTGGGAAAAGAAGAGGGACTGAGTTCTTTCACAAGCCTGTTTATGCACCTGCATTTGTAATTTTAACTCTAATTATATTTGTACTGTATTATAATTAAGTGTTCAAATTATATATTCTGTAAACTAGTAAAATGTTAGCTCAAAAATTGTTTCAATTAAAATTAATGCTTTAGAATTACTTAATCAAGACAAGTTGCTTTTAAAAAATTGCTGTTGAATTATACGTGTTCATGTATGTCATGGAAACTTAGGGAGGAAGCGGTTTCAAGAAGGAGTCAAATTCTTGTGTCAAATGCCTCAAGAATAGGAGGAGAATAAAGAATATGAAAAGACCATGGATTTGTCAACTCAGAAGCCACTGCTGACTGGCCAGGTTAAAGTTTCATTATATGTGTGAGAGCAAAAGCTGAATTTCAAGATATTAAACTTGAGGTGGAGGGAGATAGGTGTAGGATATGGAGACCTTGACTATGTGGGTCATTCAGCAGCCAGGTGAAGTGGTGAGAAAGGAGAAGTTATAGAGAAGATGATCATCTACACCTGGGAGGGACTTTAGTAAAGAGAATGATGCAGAGCAAAAGAACAAGGCTATGGATTTGCAAACTATGTGACTTTTGACAATGTATTTAACTACTTGAGTATGTATCCATTACTTCTATAAAATTAAAATAATGATAACCTAAACCAAAAGATTGTTGGGTGAATGTAACATCAAAAACATAAAACATTGTTGTGGGGAGAGTAAAAATGTAGAACTTTGGAATGTGTTGTTCAAAATTAAGATGTTAGCAACTTAAAATAGATTGTTATAAATATAAGTTGTTATATGTAACTCTCATGGCATCCACAAAGCAAAAACCTATAGTATATGCACAAAAGTTAATGAGAAAGGAATCTAAGCATACCACTAAAAAAAGTCATCAAACAGCAAAGGAAGAGAGCAAGAGAAGAAGAAAGTAGTAGAGGAATTACTAAACAGCCAAAAAAGCAATTAACAAAATGGCAATAAGTACCTACCTATCAATAATTACTTTAGCGCTTCCCTGGTGGCACAGTGGTTAAGAATCCGCCTGCCAATGCAGGGGACACAGGTTCGAACCCTGGTCCAGGGAGATCCCACATGCCGTGGAGCAACTAAGCCCATGCGCCACAACTACTGAGCCTGCGCTCTAGAGCCCACGAGCCACAACTGCTGTAGCTCACATGCCACAACTTCTGAAGCCTGTGTGCCTAGAGCCTGTGCTCCGCAACAAGAGAAACCATCACAATGAGAAGCCCTCGCACCTCAACGAAGAGTAGCCCCTGCTTGCCGCAACTAGAGAAAGCCCGCGCACAGCAACAAAGACCCAACTCAGCCAATAAATAAATAAATAAATAAAATCTATTAAAAAAAATAATTACTTTAAATGTAAATGGACTAAATTCTTCAATCTAAAGACATAGAGTGGCTGAATGGATTAAAAAAATACCCAACTATATATTGCCTATAAAAGACTCACCTCAGAGGTATGGACAAGAGAAAAGAGAGAGAGAGAGAGAGAGGACTCAAATAGATAAAATCAGAAGTGAAAGAGGAGACTTTACAACTGATTCCAAAGAAATATAAATGATCATAAAAGACTACTACGAACAATTAAACACCAACAAATTGGACAACCTAGAAGAAATGGATAAATTCCTGGAAATGTACAACTTATCAAGACTAAATCATGAAGAAATAGAAAATCTGAACAGACTAATTACTTAGTAAGGAGATTGAATCAGTAATCAAAAACCTCCCAACAGACAGCTACACTGGTGGATTCTACCAAATATTCAAATAAGAAATAAAATTAATTCTTCTCAAACTCTTCCAAAAAATAAAAGAGGAGAGAACACTTCCAAACTCATCTTATAAGGCCAGCATTATCCTGATACCAAAACCAGACAAGGACACCACAAGAAAAGAAAATTACAGGCCAATATCCCGGATGAACATGGATGCAAAAATCTTCAATCATTCATTAACAAACCAAATTCCACAATACGTTAAAAGGACCATACTCCATGATTCAGTGGGATTTATTCCAGGGATGCAAGGATGGTTCAACACCTGCAAGTCAACCAATGTGATACACCACATTAACAAAATGAAGAGTAAAAATTGTATGATCATCTCAAGGGATACAGAAAAAGCATTTTACAAAATTCAACATCCATTTACAATAAAAATTCTTGACAAAGTGGGTATAGAGGGAATGTACCTCAAAATAATAAAGGCCATATATGACAAGCCCACAGTTATCATCATACTCCATGGTAAGAAACTGAAAGGTTTTCCTCTAAGACTAGGAATAAGACATTGATTCCCACTATTGCCACTTTTGTTGAATATGGTGTTAGAAGTCCTAGCCAGAGCAGTTAGACAAGAAAAGAAAATTAAAAGCATCCAAATTGGAAAGGAAGAAGTAAAACTGTCACCATTTGTAGATATGTTATTATATATAGAAAACCCTAAAGATGCCACCAACAAACTGTTAGAACTAATAAATGAATTCAGTAAAGTTGCAGGGTACAAAATCAATATACAGAAATCTGTTTTGTTTTTGTACATAACAATGAACTATCAGAAAGAGAAATTAAGAAAGCAATCCCATTTACAATTGCATCAGAAAGAATAAAATACCTAGCAATAAATTTAACCAAGGAGGTGAAAGACCTGTACTCTGAAAACTGTAAGACATTGATGAAAGCAATTGAAGAAGACACAAATAAATAGAAAGATATTCTGCGTTCATGGGTTGGAAGAATTCATATTGTTAAAATATTCATACTACCCAAAGCAATCTACAGGTTCAGTACAATACCTTTCAAAATTCCAATGGCTTTTTTTTTCACAGAAATATAACAAGCAATTCTAAAATTTGTATGGAAACACAAAAAACCCCAAATAGCCAAAGCAATCTTGAGAAAGAAGAACAAATTTGTAGGCATCATGTTCCTTGACTATATTACAAAGCTATAGCAGTCAAAACAGAATGGTATTGGCATAAAAAGAGACACATAGTTCAGTGGAACAGAATAGAGAGACCAGAAATAAGTAAATAAATAAATATATATATATATATATGAATGACACCAAAAGCACAAGCAACAAAAGTGAAAATAAACAGGTGGAACTACACCAAACTAATAAGCTTCTGCACAACAAAGGAAACCTCCAACAAAATAAAAAGGCAGCCTACAGAATGGGAGAAAATACTTGTAAGTCATATATTTGATAAGGGGTTAATACCCCAAATATATAACTCATACAACTCAATAGCAAAAACAAACAAGCAATCTGATTTAAAAATGGGCAGAGGAACTGAACAGACATTTTTCCAAAGAAGAATAGCCACTAGGTACTTAAAAAGATGCTCAACATCACTAATCATCATGGAAATGCAAATCAAAACCACAATGAGATATCACCTCACACCTGTTAGGATGGCTACTTTCAAAAAGACAAGAAATAATAAATGTCGGCAAGGATGTGGAGAAAAGAAAACCTTTGTGCATTTTTAGAGGAAATGTAAACTGGTACAGCCACTATGGAAAACAGTATGGAAGCTCCTCAAAAAAATTAAAAATAGAGTCACCATATGATTCAGCAATTTCACTTCTGGCTATTTATCTGAAGAAAACAAAAATACCAATTTGAAAAGATATGCACTCCAGTTTTCACTGCAGCATCATTTACAATAGCCAAGATATGGAAACGACCTAAGTTTCCATCAATGGATGAATGGATAAAAAGATGGGGTATATATCTACAATGGAATACTACTCAGCCATAAAAAATAATGAAATCTTGCCATTTATGACAACCTGGAAGGATCCTGAGGGCATTATGCTAAGTGAAATAAGTCAGAGAAAGACAACACTGTATGATCTTGCTTATATGTGGAATCTAAAAAAAACAAAACAAAACAAAACAAAAACGAGCTCATTGTTACAGAAAACAGATCGGTGGTTCTCAGAGGTGGGGAGAGGAGGGGTGGACAACAGGTGAAGGGAGTCAAAAGGTATAAACTTCCACTTATAAAATAAATAAGTCATCAGGATATAATATACAGCATGGCGACTATAGTTAATAATACTGTATTACATATTTGAAAGTTGCTAAGAGTAGACCTTAAAAGTTCTCATCACAAGAAAAAAATTCTATTTATGGTGACCAATGTTAACTAGACTTCCTGTGATCATTTCTCAAGATCTACAAATATTGTATCATTATGTTATATACCTGAAACTAATGGAATGTTGTGTGTTAATTAAACTTCAATTTTTTTAAAAAAGATAGCTGGGGGGATAAAATTAAATGTAGATTATATAGCAGACTTTTTTTTCTTATTTATATGTCACCTTTCTTCTAAGAAGGGTGAGTCCTGTCCAATTGGAAGACTTTGTGCTGTGCTGAGCACACTGATGGATTTAGCAGAAACACTTTGGGAGCAGGTCTGAGGAGAGCTGAGTTGCTCTACATTTAGAGCACAGAGATCTGGCTGCTCCCAGAGGTGATTTAGGGGGCAGGGGCTGGGCAGCAGGGATGGCAGTCGGGAGTGGAAGGCCAGCAAATGGGACAGACAGCTGACATAGAATGAAATGTGACTTTTTCCTAGGAACCCCCTCCAAAAATAATTCTTGTAATGTCTGCTGAACTCACAAATGCTCAGTATGGATATTTTTATGATGTAAAGCAAATAAGGATCTTTATTACATACCTGAGTCAACATGACAAAGGAAAGTTTCCCAAGGAAGCCAGAATTCAAGGAAATTTAAAAGACCACTATAATCTCATCTTAAAGAATGAACAAAAATCTTTGGAAGTACTTTATGCTTCCACAGGATGAGGAAAGAGGCAAGAGGAATGTAGGGAAATTTTAATGAGACTTCAGGGGGACAAGGAAGCCCTGAGCTAGCTCCTATGCTGCATATCAAGCCTGGTTTCTTAAACATAATTGATATTGAATCAGTGATCTAATTGGCATAACTTTGGATTGGAGATGCACCAGAGGGGATTGTTGACGGCCCACTGTCCAGCAAGTGGTTGGAGGAATGGGACTGAGGTGATGGTTATATTTTTCTGCTTTATAGGCTATGAAATTAATGACTGGAACAGAACTTTGGCATCGTGTTGCTTTTCCTTAACTTTGCTGTTCTTTAGGAAGTCACATTGAGCTTTGTTCAGGAACTTGCTGGCCTCGTCACTATTTATCCAGTAAGCAGTACTTTAGACTCACCTCCACAAAAATATTAGAGCTTTGAAATTGGCTATAGACAGGTGCAATGTACGTAAGGCAGTAACACCTAAGGGAATTTTATTCCTTCTTTATAATTTCAAAGACATTTACCAGGCCTCTGCAAAATACTGGAGTTGTAATATAAATATTCTGGCAATCTCCAAAAACTCCCAAAGAAAATTAGGTTTTTTTTTTTTTGAAGAAAATTAGTTTTTGAGGTAGCTACCAAGATATTAATCATTGTTGCATTATTATAATGGTCAAGAGTATGTTCTTACAAAAGAAATCTTTATCCTGTTTGTTTAAGATAACAGCAAAACCATGTGGTGTCCGGATGCTACCACATAATACTCCTGGACAGTGAGAGCGGCAATAGCATTTCTTCTAAAATCTACCACAAATATCTACCTCCTTCTGTTCATACAAAGGCAACCATAATGACTTTTGCTTCTGGCAGACTGAAATAACACGGGGGCCTGTGTAGAAACACTTGTAGTCTACAAAATGAGCTTTAGTTTATCCCTGGTGGTTGATTACTATACCTCTAGGTCAATTAAATGGTTCCTAATCGCTCAGTTGTAACTGTGGTTTTACTCATAAGCTGTGTGTGGTCATTCTAGTTTACTTGTTTTCTTAAGTAAAACTCAAATTGCCGTGTGCATGAGATCCAGAATAATGATAAAAACTGAAGTACGCCAAAGTGGGCTATATAATTAAAGCAATTTCATCAAAAGCTTCTTATTTTAAATTGCTGTTATACTGTTAATGTTCTCTTAGTTCCTCCACAGATCATTTCTAAAAAAGCAATAAAATAAAAGGAGCAATTTACCTTCATAACTTTAGCACAAATATTCAGAGATTTGCATGATCTGAAATGAAACAAGAGGTACAAAGTCCAAGGTGGCTGTGTGTATTGAAGGAACAAATCCACACTGGTCCACGGGGGACACAGCTGAATTCAAGACACCGCTAAACACCAGGCAGGTAAAAGGTGAATAAGAACCAACCCTGTGCTCAAAGATGTTAATGTCCTATGAAGGAAACAGACTTTAGACAATTAGGTTATCCCTCTCCTTTTTGCTCATGGCATTTTGTTCTGTGGGCATCATGTACAGGTGATGTGCAGAAGAGGATTCATGGAAACCTTCCCACTGGAGCTAGTGCTTGAACTGGGTCTAGAAGGATGTGAGGAATTCCGTCAGGTGGATCAAATAGAAAACAGAGATGTTACCAGACAGAAGAAAGAGCACGTGTGAAGGCAGAAAGGATGGCTTTATATTTGCTAATTTGATCAACCAGATGGATAAGGATGCCATAAACCAAGAAAGGGACCCATAAAAGGAGGAAATGGGATGCATGCTGGAAGCCCAGTTAACTTTCTCTGTGTTATTGTCACTGTTATTCTCATCACCATCATCATCCTCAAACTGGATTTCTCTAATCCATTCCCCTAATGTAGTCAGCAGATGGATAAAAAAGCCATATTGCCCATTCTCTATGGATCCAATGGTATGTTGTCTTCCTAATGTATAACATGTACTCTTGGATTATTTTTCTGCCTGTGCTGTACTATTAATATAAAGAAACTCATGACCCACAAGTCAGAAAACTTAAATTGACCAGTAATCACAAAATAATTTTAGAAAGCTATTTTAAACATACGCTCTAAATAGTGCTAGATCCACATGATTTTATAAGCAAATAGTTTTAAACCTTTAAGAAAAAAATAATTCAAATGCTAATTAAACTATTTCAGAGCATAGAGGACTAAGTCAGCTCTTTCTGAAGCAAGTATAACTATACTATAACGCAAAACCTGACAAAGAAAGCACGGTGAAAGGATATCTTGACAAAATGGTTATACAGTTTACTTAAAACAATAAAGGTATAAAAATATCTAGTAAAAGCCTGGAAAAATAATAATGAGAAAAGAATAATTATTCTAGATATTAAAATATAAAGCTATAGAAATTAAAACACTGTGGGGCTTAGACTAAAGCACAGATCAATAAAATAAAGAGTACAGAAATGTGCACAAATATATATGGTAACTCAAGGCAATAATAATATCAAATAAGTAAAAGAAGAATGATTTTTCAATAATAGTATCAGGACAGTTGCCTTATACTATTAAAAAATATGAATTCATATATCATTCCTTACTTTCATATAAGTTCCAGATGGATAAAATAGCACTATAATAAGATACACATAAATATATTAAATCAAAATATGAGTAAACATTTTTGTAACTTTTAATTGGGAAGACCCACAAAGAAAAAGACTAATGGCTGTGACTGCAATACTGAGACATAACTTCCACAACCAAAGCCACAGGGAAAGATTAAAACCCAGCCGAGAAACTATTTACATTTATAACAGAGTCAATATTCCTAACATAAAGTATCCTGATTAATTAATTTTAAAAAATAAATGTGCCAATAGGAAACTAGGCAAAGGAAGTGAACAGGAATTGACAAACATACATACTAAACAAAGAAATAGGAATGGCCTATCAGAATATGAAAATGTATTAAACTTTGCTAATAATTGAAGAAATGCAAGTTGTGACTCTAATATATGACCTTTAATGACCTATTAGATAAGCAAAAAAGAAACAATTTCATAATATCCATGTTAGCAGTGTTTGAAGAAAGGGCCATGCTCATGCACTGTTGAAGGGATAGTTTGGCAACATTTATCAAAATGTGGAGTGCACTTTATCAGTCTCTCTTAGGAACTAACAATATTTGAACGAGTATTCAAGGGTAGATTCAAGGCTATCGATTTCAGCATTTTGTATAATAATGAAGTTAGAAATGCCCTAAATGTTAATCAGAAGGAGATACAGTTTATCTAGACAGATATAAAAAGCTTAAATGCCGAGATGGATTATGATGAGAGTGAACTGAGGGAAGTGGGTCAGCTGTGCGACAGTAGGGAGTGATGGGGACTGGAGAGAATGGGAGGACAGTTACTTTCTCAAGGGGACGGCCACCACTCTCAGCTCCAGCTACTTCTTGCTGTGAGATAACGCTGAGCCAGGCTGCCAGGTTTTCCAGTTTTCTGGAAAAGACGCTGGAAATTGGATTCTGAAACCTAATGATAAAAGAAAACACCATGTGGGTTTTATTTACATATATATGTCAAATTTGACTCACAAAACACCGATTTGTGCCATCTGACTTATACAGTGATCTATAACCATCAGTGATGGAAAAATTGGGCCTCATTCAATTTTTTTTTTTACAAAATTATTTATTTATTTATTTATGTACCTATTTATTTATTTATTTTTTTGGCTGCATTGGGTCTTCGTTGCTGCGTGCGGGCTTTCTCTAGTTGCCGTGAGCGGGGACTACTCTTCGTTGCGGTGCGCGGGCTTCTCATTGTGATGGCTTCTCTTGTTGTGGAGCACGGGCTCTAGGCCCCCGGGCTTCAGTAGTTGTGGCTTGCGGGCTCTAGAGCACAGGCTCAGTAGTTGTGGCGCACGGGCTTAGTTGCTCCGAGGCATGTGGGAGCTTCCCGGACCAGGGCTCGAACCCATGTCCCCTGCATTGGCAGGCGGATTCTTAACCACTGCACCACCAGGGAAGCCCAAGTCTATTTTAACTAAGTATCTGGTACATATTTGAGTGAAAAAAAATTTTTTAACTTGTTCTTGAGTCTATTTAAGAAGGATTTTTATACCAGTTTGGAGGGGTTGACAAACCAAAATTATAACTGTTAATTGATTGCAGGGTTTTAGGCTGCGTTTTATTCATCATTTAATCTGGTGCCCTTTGCCTCATTTCTCGCTATTCCTTGTATGATATTTATCTTAAAATAGTGAATCAGTAAGAGAAGTGTCAGAAGATTACAGCTCAGTTCATCTCAAACCACTGCATATCTTTACACTGGCCTGCAAAAGAGTCTCAGTGATGTTATTATAAAAAGGCCAGAGAAGAAAAGAATTTAAGAAAAAAAAAGCCTTCCTCTTCTAGAAAGTTTCCTGACATCAGTGCTAAAAATCATCATGCTTTGAACTATCATAGTTTGTAGTGATTAAGAAAAAACAAAAACCGCCCCTCTAAACCTCGGTCCAGTCCTGCAGAATTAAGTCCCCGAGGTGGCACCTGTTCAGTTTGTTTGAGGTATTGATCTGTGAAACATCCCAATGTTATCAGCAGCTTATGGGGCCCAAAGTATAATATTAGGGTAAATTATGTTTTCTTTTTCACAGCTGCACGCTGAGATTGTTTTGGAGATCTTTCAACTTTACTCATTATAATCAAGTTTACCAGCCTTTGTTTTAATAAGATTCTAATCTCGAGGTCTATCCTTCGCATCAATGACTTTACACTGTTAATTGCTTTCTTCTCCTCCATTAAATTGCGGTTGCAATTGCTTCATCTTAACAGGCGATTTGTGCTTTGTATTCTGCCTCATGCTCTGCAGACACACTTAGTAACATCACCTTCCTAAAGAACGAAATTACCTATTATCCCTTTAATTTTGATGTACTTTTTTATGTATTTGGTTTCTAGCTAGTATCCAACCAGGAAGCTACATATTATCTTCTTTTTTAAAAAAAGTGTTTTTTTTTTTTAAAGCAGCATAGTACTGATGGCCAGAATCTATTTCTAGATAGAACTCACATAGTGCATTCATTTATTGTTTTATAGGACCAATTAAAAAGACAAAGGGGTCTAGTCTCCCCTTGATACACAAGAGTGACTTCCATTAACATTAATGGAAGGGAAACACTTGCATGGAGATGAGTGGAGCCATCATATTAGAAAGTGGAAAAGAAAAAAAAAAAAGCAGAATCTGGAATGAACATCTCCATGTTTTTCTCTAGAGAAGCTGCACCAAGAGCAAACAGCTCAATTCACAAATGTGTTTTCCCCCTACGCTTTCTGCTTGTTTGTATATTAAAGAAAATCGGTGAATAATTTTGAGGCAGTTCCTTCCTCCACAAGTCAATCGGATGTGAATTTGTTATTGTAACACAAATGACACAACTTACAGAAGGAATTCAGTAATGAAAAGCAGTTGGGGGATTTGACAGGTTATAGCTGAGGCAGAGTCCTGTGAGACCTGCTTTTGGAGGCAGAGGTGAAAGTAGAAAGTGGTTACCTGAAGAACTCTGTACACAGATGCTTCATTTTCAGGGGAGACAGACTGTCTATGTCAAGCTTACCTTTTGACACATCTTGCCTGAGATCTATCAAAATCTGGAAACTGCTTCGGACTTTACAGTGTAGCCTCTGGATCTGTGATCCTCTTGGCCCTCTTGCGCACCTTATGAAAGTTTTAAATTTTAGACAAATATCTGACACAAATTGGGGAAGTTTCTCGCTTATTTTATTTTTTGGTTAATTGCCTGGGAGTTAAATTATTTAAAGTGCGACTAGGTCCCCATGCCATCATCTTTTCTTTAAAAATATTGACACATTCATTTTGCATCTGGTGAATGTTGCATTCAAATTAGATTTTAACCTTTGAACACGTGCTTCAAGGGTAGAAGCACTCTTCTAAATAGCAGCCGTCCCCTTGGTATCTTTCAGTCTGCCCTGCATTTCCTTAGCCTGGACGGGCTCAGCAGTATCATTTTCTGCCTCCAGTCTCTCCCTTCCAATGACTGCTTAGCACTATCTCTGGAATGTTGTTACTATTCATACTGACCCGGAAAATGCTTCTGAGATGTTTCCTACTTTAATTCCTTCCTTTCTTAACTGTGACAAATGCCGTGCTTCAGAGCATTACCTGCAGCTTTCTTTGGAGCCAAAAGAAATTCAACTCCTGTAACCAGCATTCTTTTTTTAGCTTAAAATGTGACCATATCCCTGTCCTTTATTTATCACCTTTAATATCCTCTCTTTTGTCTTGGGATCCAATTCAACCTTGATCTGCTCTGGTCCGAATTCCCTAAAGAATCAACCTTTTTTCCCCTCACAACAAAACCGTGTTTTTTTCCATCCTTGGTATTGTGAAGTGGTTTGAGCAATGTATCCAGTGAAAACTGGTGTTGGGGTAAGTGGGGATGACAATAAGGAGGCCCCATAGGCATTTCATTTTAACTTTATGTTTCTAAAGTACTTTGATTTCCCCTAACGTTCCCCAGTGTGTTAGTTCAGGTCCCCTAAGAAGCTGATACCAAGATGATATTAGATGTACAATAGCTTTATTAGGGGAAATGCCTGTGAAGGATACAGGGAGGAAGCATGGTACAGACAGCCTCAGACCTGGATGTACATCTGACACCTCTGAAAGGAGAGGGGGGAGGAAGGATGATGGGGTACGTGCAGCGCCATTCTCAGAAAGCTTTGGTCAGGCCGGTGGGGAAGTCCTCAAGCCAGTCAGCTGCGAGAGAAGTCCCTCATCAGGCAGGAACGGGGCTGCACTAGTACCCCCACCGTGCTCAGCACTGGCTGGGAACCACCTGGGAGAAGCCTGGCCTCAGGGACCCGAGGGGTGACAGTTAGGGCTGTCAGGCCACTGCATAGGAGGTCTGACCGGCACCTTTGTAGGCCGCCACACCCAGCTATTTGTTTTCCCACTTGCAGTGCGGGTTATTGCCCTCAGGGTAAGATATCAGCAAACCATGAGAGCAATCTGTTCCTTCTGGCCAATCTCCCAGTACCAACTACTGCTCCTTTGGGAATCATTATGGGATCACTGATGGGCGATGCAGATTGTTCCCTCCCCCCGAAAACTCGGAAATTGATGAAAATCATACATCAGTTAAATTAGCTCCAAGGCAGTGCTGTAGCCAAGGCTGAAAATCCATTTACTGTTCCCCATTCCAAATTATGTATAACCATGTTTCTAATAGAGCACGTAACAGGTTATAGAGCTCAAACACCATTAAGGCACTTTAATAATAGACTGCCAACGCGAAGATGCCCTAAGTTTGAATATAAACCTATTCCCATGTTCAAATTCCTGGAGAAAAATTTAAGTCCAAATATTTAATTACTTTACAAATCGAAGTTCAAAGAAAATAAAGTCTGCAATCAGGTTCTCTTGCCCCTCTTGCCCTACTGAATTAAAAAAAAAATTTAAATCTAGAGTGCACTCTCTCCAATTTTTTATGTTGTTCAGTGCCAGCTACTGGGGTTCTTGATACCTACGGGAAGTTAGGGTTTCCGTAGCAGCTTCATCCTGGACTGTCCAGAAATAGGATGGATGTAGTTCCTTCAGTACTTGCATAAATTGCAGCATAATTTTGAAAGAGTCCAAAAAGTTCATAGGAACCTTGAGATTATTACAACCCTGACCTCATACTTATCCACAGTAGAAACGGAGCTTGTCCCCAGCCCCTAAAGTAATTATCCCACCCCCCCGGGTTACCAAAACCACAGCAGGGATTCAGTGGTAAGCGAGTGAAGGAGGATAGATGGAGAAAATCTTGGTTTTAGTCTCCCAAGGATTCCAGTCAGCCTATGCCTGATGCCCAGAATCCATGACCTGTGAGAATAAATTCAACTGGGAAAAATCTTTCCATAAGAGGTTAATTAGACCCCATACATTTATATCTATGGGGGAAAATCCATCTGTGTAAATGTTCCACTCCAGTGAATTTTCTTGACCCAGTACTTCTCCTTTCAAAGCACTTATCCTGAGGCCAAGAACTACGTCTGTCATGTGCCCCATGGAGTTTCTGGCATCCAGCAGCACTGTGCCTAACATATAGAAGGGGGTTGATAAATAATTGTTGTAATAAAATAGAATTTAATAGAATTTAATTCCTACTCATGTCATTCAAGCTTCCATATGACTTTAATTGAAGAATAGCCTGGTTTACAAGGTGACCTGTTAAAAATCTGTTATAATTTACAACTATGTGATGCAGGATTTTCTAAATACTATGCAAAAAAAAGAAAAGCAGAAATAAGTCAGGCTGTGAGACCAGTATAACTGTGAGTGTCATCTATAACCTCTGACTTCAAATTCATCACTATAGCCATTATTTTCATTGACTGACTTTATGACAAATGTTTACTGTTATAACTAACTGTTTAAAAGGCTATAAACAGAATTTATATTTATACTAGTAAAATAATTCATTTAACAAAGTATGATTTTTTTAAAGCTAGTTTTCTGCTAATAAAGTTTGAAAATCACTGATTCAGCAACAGTAAAATTAGCTTTAAGTCAGAGAGTTTTATCTGGATTCAAATTCTTCTCTGCCTTAACATATTTGAGACTCAGGTAACTTTTTTGTAAAATGAGAGTGATTAGACATAACTCAAAGTTTGTTGCAAGATTGAGAGAGTTAAATAAAGTTTTTAAAGCCCCTGGCACAGAGCAGCTCTCTGTGTGCCTTTATACAAAGCAGTCACAGTAGACCATACAGGACAGCAAACAAAATAGGTACTTAATAAATGTTTTGATTAATTTTATTTTCAATATTTGGAGATACTTTAATTATTTTAAACAATTTCAACTATAACTGGGTAAAGTAGTTTTTATTATTAAAATGAAACACTTTCCAGTGTTTTATATTACTTTGTTTACACCTCTGCTCCAGCACATACCTCCCATTAGACTTTCAGGGCCCTGAGGACAGGGATTGTACCCTAGTCTTCATCTTCACAATGGGGGCCATGTAGTCAAACTCAGTAACTTCTGAATAAATACTTTTTTTAATTCAGGAAACACATATAGAACACTTATATGTACCAGTCTCTGTTGTAAGTTCTTTGTAAATATCAACCCACTTCATCCTCTTGATCCTCTGAGACAGCTACTCTCATTACCCCCATTTTATAGATGGGGAATTTGAGGCATAGTGAGCTTAAGTGACCTAACCAAAGTCATATGGCTAAGAAAGTGGTAGAGCCAGAATGGAGCTCAACGTTGCCTGGCTTTGAAGTCCGTTCTCTTGATCCTTGCACTGTGCTGCCTCCCATTAATGAAAATGATGATCATATCACTGAAAAGGGAGTTGCAAAAGCAAGCGGATTGAATTTGCAATCATTCAGTGCTAGATTTTGTGTTATGGTTTCCATAGTAACCTTAACTCTTCCGTTGTGGGATGTGTACATTATAAAAGAAGCGCTGGTGTAGTTGAGCTCTGTGTGTTGTGGCTGTGGTGTTGGTACACGGGACCGTCTTATCTAGCAGCATTGTGGGCACAGTGCCTTGGGCGTAGAAAATGTTTAAGAACAGAAACAAATATTCTACTCTAAAATAAGAAAACAATAAAACTTAAATTAAGGAATATCTACCCAATGTAATATAATGCCAACTTTATTAATTATTCAATTTAGCATTCATAAACATTTCAGTACACTTGCAAACAATCTAGGTTTAATTTGCCTACTTCATTAGAATTCCTCAGTAGGCAGGATCATCACTGAATAATCATAATCAATCATGTGTTCTATGAGATATTATAGTAAATATTTTTAAATAAAATTATAAAAAGCTTTTCAAATACTGTATAATAAATATTTCATGTCAGTACATTTTACTGTGTTTGGTATGACATATAGAAGGGTTTATGAAGGTCTTAAAGGAGCCCTGTTACGACTCACTTCACTTCAATCCTTAACAAACTGCACAGCAAACAGCCTGCTTCCCTGTACTTGTAGCAGAAGCCATGCTGAATGAAACAAAGAACAAAGTGTACATTGTCTGATTTATGAGTTTCATAAGTAACCAATTTTTAAAAATCAATAGGTATTTTTCCTAAGTACTGCCATGCAAATACTTGAATTATTACTCCTCCATTTTCTGACTTGGTAATTCTGAGAAATACTTCCTGTAAGAAGCAGCAGTAAACAGCAGTATCAGGAAGAGGGAAAAGAGAGGGGAGGAGAGGGAGTGATGGATGAACTAGGGGAGGGGAGGGGAGGGCTGGAAGTGACGGATGAACTAGCTCGCCGCCCAGATCATAAACTCCTGAAGGATGATGACACATCTGGGGCCCAGAAAACTTGGATTCTATGAATACATAAAACCAGAGCCCTTGGCCCATTTACATTATTTTGAATATCCCATGACTCCCTCTCAGCACCTCTTACAGTTCTGAGCATGTCGGAGGCTCTTTGGTTTCCTAACGCTGCTGTAACAAATTACCACAAACCAGGTGGCTTGCAAGGCAAATTTATTATCTTACAGTTTTGGAGGCCAGAAATCTAAAACAGGTCTGAAGAGCTGCATTTCTTCTGGAGGCTCTAGGGGGAGAACCTGCTTCCTCACCTCTTCTAGCCTCTAGAGGCTGCTGGCAGTTGACCCCCCCCCACCCCTCCCCTCTCTTCCACCTTCAAAGCCAGCAGTGTCTGGTGGGGTCTTTCTCACACTGCATCACTCTGACCAGCCCTTCCCTCTTCTCTTCCACTCTTCAGGACCTTGTGATTATATGCCCCCCGCCAGATAATCCAGGATTGTCTCCCCATCTCAAAATCTTTCATTTGATCACATCAGTCCCTTTTGCCATGTAAAATAGATTCCAGAGATGAGGACGTGGAGTGGGCGTCTTTAGAGAGCTGGCATCGTTCTGCCCACCGCGGAGGCACTTGGCAAAGCTGAGGCGAGTAGCCTCCTTGGGGCTCTGAGTGATCTCCAGAGGCAAGTTCGCCTCCTCTTGCTGTGTTCCCCCTACGGCTCCCCTAACGTACCTTATGTTCTGCCTCTAAAGCTGACGCTGCCACCTCTTCCTACTCATGACTTTACCCTTAAACCTAATGATAGGGAAGTTGCATGATTCACTGTCTTTCTTTATTCTCTTGATAATAATACCCTGTAGGAGAGACCCTTAATGGGAGCGACAGCTATGTTCGCAGATACGTGTGTGAGGTGTCTGCACACCCATACTGATATTTTTCTATCCCATATTTGTTTCTGTTTTCTCTACTTTTTATTCAGAAAAAAATTTTAAGAAAATTGCTACAGGCAAGGAATCCTTTCAGGATGTCATGTGAGTTGCTAATGGACGTGGCTAATGATGACCCTGTTCTCCCTCTCCCTGTGCCGGTCCCCACGTCTCTTCTTCCTTGTTCCTTGTCATTGAAAAGAATCGAAGGCAGCAGGGAAGTAAAGCTGTTGGAGTCAGATCTGCCGTGTAGCTGTGAGTCCTCCGCAAATTTCTGATTCTCTCTGTGCCTCAGTTTCCTCACACAGAAAATGTGAGTGGCGGTAGTTTTTCTGCTTCATACTGCACTCAGCAACCAGTGTTACACTTTTCTCTTTTATTGAAACACATTTGATTTCCAAAATAGCCATCAAGCCTGCCTACAAGATAGAGGCCAAAGTCTTCAGTAGAGGCTCTTCAAAATCTGATCCTACCCTAACTCTCCAGCTTTGTCTTCCATTGCTTCCACTGCACGCAGCCTTCCAACAAAACCCTTCTTCTTTCCTGGCCCCAAACATGCCAAAGAGAGGAGATGACTTAAAGTTCTCTCTGTGTGGTTTTTTTTTTCTCACTTTGATAAACGGGAAAAATAGGGGCTGGGGAAGAGCAAGTGTCACCCATTGTTCGAGAGATTCTTTAAAATATTAGAATGATCATCTTGCCTTGGAAGAGGAGAGGAAATATGGTGTGTTTAAATTCAGGTAAAATGTATGCTTCAGTTAAAACATACAGCTAATCAGACGTAACATTGTAGTGGTTAGTGATACCAAGCCAGAAGGATGTTTTAAGCATTATTAATTAAGCCTTACCTTCCCTAAATAAAGTAGATGGGAGAGTTAAGAATAAATGAGTTTCTACTTCACTCAGTGGACATTAAGAGTAAGCAAATAAATGGAAAATCATCTTCTGCTTGGGATGTTGCAACCTGATTTGGGAAGGGTTGGGCATGGAGAAGTCTCACCTTTAAAGGGTCCCTCTTTGGAGTCACCTGATCTCTTAGCACCAGTTACCTGGTGAAAAGCAACCAAAAACAATTCAAGGGTCATTAACACATCCTCCTCAGGTCACTCTCCTATGAGACAGGATGCCTAAACCACAAGAATATTGTGCTGAGGGATCAGGGCTGTGATAACAGAGGAAAGAAATTGTTGTTCCTACATTCTCAGCTTCATTCTTTGTCCTTATACCCTTTACCCAGACCTCGTTTACTTTTTAAGAGCTGTGTTAAGGGTGCTCAATTTGATTGTTCTGGGTGGATGAATTTTTGACAGGTTGTTTTCCCCAGCACCCATCTCCACCTCTCAGGGAAGCCATCCAGGACCCACGCCATGCTCCTTCACACCTCGAGACCTTTGTACGTGCTCTTCCAGTAACCGAACCACCCTTTTACCCTCCCCACCTGCACACCAGGCAATTCCTGCTCGTTGTCGGTACCCAGCATCATATCTGTGAAGCTCTTCCTGATGACCAGCACACCCCATCACCCAAAGCAAGGGCAGGTCATTAATCAATAGTGCATGCTAACCTTTAATGTATTATACAGAATATATGTGTGTATAACAGAATTTTCCTGCAGACTTTTCATAATTTTGTTCAGCAGGCTGTGCTGGCCACCATAGGAAGTGAAGTTGAATGACTACAAAGCCTGTGTTTTAGGGACATTTAGATGTATATCACAGGTCAGGGGCAAGAGGGAGAGGGAGAATGAAAAGAAACCAGACTAATCATCTGAGAAAAACCATGGCTTCTTATCCTGCTTGACAATGAATTTTTCCTTTAAGATAGTAAATAACAACAGCACAACTTCCATGAAAACGCATGACTTATATTTTCTTTTGCCCTTATGGTTCACAGGTTGTTTTCATATCATTATCTCACTGGATCTTGGCAACAACCCTGTTCAGTAACCATTTTACCAAATGGTGAAATTGAGACCCAAAAAGGGCAATTGACTTGTCTAAAGTAACAGAGCCAGTGGGTGGCAGTCAGGAGAGGAGGGTGCGGTCATCCATCTACCCATCCTCCAGCAAGCCCTTAGCAGATAGCTGACATGTCCTGGGCATATTAACAGCACAAGGAGACACAGATAAACAAGCTATAGTTTCTCCTCTCAAGGAGTTGCTGCCTTGCTTTCCCCATACACCATCCTGTGTTTCTCCCCCTTACTCCTTATTTGAGCTACTTGTTATTTGGTCCACGCTCAGTTGGAGAGTTTGAAATCTGGAAGGTCATAATTTGTGATTCATGTCCTACGTCTGCATACCTTAACAGAGCTCCGTAGGGTGTGCTTCCTTTGTATACTGTTTTGCTTACCACCACACCATGTGCTAACAAAAGACTATAAAATGATTTAATAGTCATGCTTCTGACTTAAATAGCTTCCATCCATCGGGGTGACAGGAAGAACTTGGTTGGAAGAACCACAGGAGGCAGTGGCACTCCGGTCCTGAGGGTCCTTATTGATGGTGAAGACACCAAGCAGCAACCACAGCGAGAGGAGGGACAAGTCCAGGGAACTGTCACCAACAAATCCAGCAGAATGTTGATTGTTTTTATTATAGGGAAAGCTCATACAAATAAGGGAAACCTAACGTATCAGTGCAGAAAGGGACAAAATACACAAGGAAGCAATTGATAAATAGACTAATGACCAATAGAAAATGTTAAAAGCCTATAGTCTAACTAGTAGTCAATAAAAGAGATATGAAAACAGTGATCCTCGTCTGTCAAATTAGTGAAAAATTAAATATATATTATACATATACGTGATGAAACAGGCATACTTTAAACACTGCTGGTAGAGGTATAAGTCTCCGTAAAATAAATTGGGACTGTGTATCAAAAGCTTCAAAATAGTTCATATTCTTACACTTAGTAATTTAATTTTTAGGAATATACTTGAAGGAAATGATCAGAAGTTTGGTCAAATAATCGAAGGCAGAGTGATGGTCAACCCAACATTATTTATAATAGTATAAAATTGAAAACTTAGATAAACAATGGTAAGAAAAATTTACATGAATTATATAGCTTTGTCTTATATAATAATAATGAAAAGAATATTTAACGACATGGAGAAACGTCAAGTGGTTAAATGCCAAAATTCATTCACCTAAAATCTTGGAAGAATGTAATTGCTCTTCATATGGTGGGAACAGTGAAGTAAGAAGGGACCTTCTCCACACCTGGGAGGGCATATAAGGCAGGGAGGGGACACTGGGCTGAGGACCAGATGCCCTGGCCGCTTCCACTTACTAACCATGTGGCCTTGGCAAAGCCACTAGACTACCCAGATCTCCCAATTCCTCCCGGTGCCCCCTGCTTCTACCTCAGCAGGAGAATTGTGAGATGAAGTGTATAAAACTGCCTTGTGGTGAGAAAGCTGGCTGCTGTTAGCACAGAATGCAGGCACTAGAGAGAGAAAAGTATTAGTAGGATGGAGAATAAACTGTGAAATTACTTTATAAACTAATTTGTAGTATATGTATAAGATGATATTTTAACTGATTCCTAATTATCATTTTTTTCCCACATAGAGAGCATTCATCTCCCCGGCTGTCATCAGTATCTTAAACATAATCATGATTGCCTGATTATGTGATGACCTCCACAAACAGTCTTGGGTCCTTTGATCACGCCCACCTACACCAGCACCCAAAGATGGCTTCAGCCTCACCCAGAGGGTAGCGATGTGTGGTTAAGATGACCAGCTCTGGGGTCAGGACACCTGGTTCAAATACCAGTTTTATCACAATACCTGTTGCAAAACCTAAGTCGGCATGCTTATACTGCTGTAAAGCCACAGTTCCTTCAACTATGGGTATGTGGAGATAGGAACCTCTACCTCATTGGGACAGTGGGAGGATTAAATGAAATAATCCAGGTAAGGGCTCGGCTAGTGCAACACCTGGCACAGAGTCAACGACCAATGGTAGGATTTATGATTATTACTACTGCCCCAAACTCCTAGATAACTTTCAGTTTTCAGTTACAGAGCAATGCTTGTGCCCTTCCCAGCATTCCCATCACGGTCTGGTTAAGGAGCCCAGGACATGTCAGTCAGTGCAGAAAACATAGATGATGTTACAGAACATGGTGGAAACCTTGACGGATGTCCAGACTGCTGGTGCATCCCCTCAGACTGTGAACCCGAAACTGTGGACCCCTACCTTGATGTGTGTTTTGAGTATAAGTGCAAACTGGGAATGGTTAGCATTTGAAAACACTTCACGGAGAGATTGGGAGGGATAGTGTGTCGGGGGAAACAGAACACTGGGGAAAGATATGCATGGAGAGGAGGAAATCCAGTGTGATCCATAAAGCATGTGGCAATGATGGAATCCTGGAGTAGTGTGACCAGAGAGCAGGGATTTGGGGGTCAGAAATAGGCCACAAATGAGTCAAAGCAGATGGAAATATGCTTGTGTCACACACGTACCCAGCTAGAGTCGTCAGGTCCTCAGCAAGCCAGCGAGCGAGGGGTTCAGCCTTCCAGGTGCCTTGTGGACTTCTGCTGGGCAGCCAATCCCGGGCCTTTTCCTTTTTGTCACCTTACGTCCCTCCAGCTTGTCTGTACGCCTGCTCAGTACTTCTCTAGGCTGATGGCTCTGTAATCATCATCCTTTCTTATGAGGCACAGGTTGAGACCATCTCCAATTTATAAATGTGTTTCCTTTCCTTATTTTTCGAACGTTAAGCAGTGAAATAATGGGAGATAAGCCTGGGCTTTGGAGTCAGAAAAAGATTCAGACCTCAGCTCTGCTACTTCCTAATTCTGTGCCCTTGGGAAAGTTATTTAATTTCTCTAAGCCTCCATTTCTTATTTGTAACATAAATATAAAAATACTACATCCCACGCCACTATTGTGAGAATTCAGTGAAAAAGAAATACTTGTAGAGAAACTAGCATATAGTAGACAGTAAATATCTTCTTTCTCTTCAGTGGAGAAATGTTTAAATGCAGATATTGCATTTTATACATTTGCAATATTTAAAGGCCAGTGTTGTTCTTGTGGCTTTAGGAATATCTAATCAAACATGCTCATAGTGTTTTGAAGATTAAAAATATTTGACAGTTACAAACAGGTTAAGGGCTAAGGCTGTAATGATAAATAAGACAAAGTTTTTGCCAGTTAGAACTTTCTTTCTAGTTGGGAGAGACAGCAGATAATTAATATGCATACAAATGATGCATAGACAGATATTTTTATAGAAAAATGAGATATTCACACGTGCTTAGTTTGCATGACTTTTTTTTTTTTAAAGATTTATTTATTTTATTGATTGATTACTATGTTGGGTCTTCGTTTCTGTGCTAGGGCTTTCTCTAGTTGCGGCAAGCGGGGGCCACTCTTCATCGCGGTGCGCGGGCCTCTCACTATCGCGGCCTCTCTTGTTGCGGAGCACAGGCTCCAGACGCGCAGGCTCAGCAGTTGTGGCTCACGGGCCCACTTGCTCCGCGGCATGTGGAATCCTCCCAGACCAGGGCTCGAACCCGTGTCCCCTGCATTAGCAAGCAGATTCTCAACCACTGCGCCACCAGGGAAGCCCCTGCATGACTTTTAAATGGAGATTTTGCTGATTGACTGATTGATGATCTTAGCTGGTGATAAGGGCAAGTGAATAAAATCCCAGACTCCAAGCTATCAGGTCCTAAAGAGATTAGAGTGAGGAGGTAGATTTTGAGCTGAGAAGGCTCACGTGTTGATGTTTAAAAGCATGCATTCTATAAATTGTGACACCTCTGAAAACGAAGTCGGCTAGCTTTCCTAGGCCAACAAATTGCTGGTGACCCTAGAGAATTGTGTGAGGCCACAATTTAATTGCACAAGCTTTAAGAGATCTGCAGTCCTTTATCCCATTAATTCAACCTGCAACTTTGTTCTCTCATCCTTCTGAATATGCAGTTCTCATTGATTTCAATGGGAGTTACAGACACAGAGAAAGGGAAGAATTGGGCTAATTATCTGTTCAAAGCAGAGCATCATTTAAAGTACAGTTTTAAAGTGTTTTCAGGCACATTAGTGAGTCAGCTCCTTCTCACTCGTTTGTCCAGAAGGCTTTCCAGCTTGAATGGAGCGTTTTAAAAGGCAGTCTCCTTCCCTAAAATCTCCGTGTCATACTCATGCACCAGTAACTTGATTATGACTGCTGGGAGGCAATGACCTCACATTTTAGTCTCGATTTTACTGCTGAATTGTTTCAGACTGAAGCTGTAGCCCAATCATAATTACCAACCCCAAATAACATACATTATAAATTCATAGAATGCCTATCAGGCTCTGACCGGTGTCCCACATTTGCAAGTTAAGTCAACATAGCCTTGACCCTCAGAGACCCTTTGTTTGAAATAGTCTCCGTCTGTCAGTCCCGCAACAACATAGTGCAAAGGGGGAAAATGGTTGTAAATATAACATTTAAAGCAACTGAACTTACATAGCCAGTGAGCACAGCATTGTGATTTCAGCTTTCCCTCACCTTATGGACTATGTGTTATAGCATTTGACTACATGGTAAATTTCTGTAAAGCAAATCCTACTTTTCTACTGACTTCCACTCTGTAATTCCACGTGCATTAGAAGTCACGAAAGTCTTATTTGAAAACTTCTGTGGGGAGAGATCCAGATGATGTGAACTGCCAGACACCGCAGCTCCGCAGCTCCCCTGGGTCTGCAGGGCACTTCTTGATGCTGAAACGAGTTGCAGCCCTGGGAGCTCAGGATCTCTCTTCACTGGGCACTCTTTCTCTGACCCTTAGAAAGTTGTTTCTCCCACACTGAAATACCCTGCCTTCATGTTCCAACACCCCTCCTTTTCCTTTTGTCCCAGTATTTATAATGCTTAATAGGACCAGGCTTAGGATTGGTCTCGATCAGAAGTCCTCTCTAGGTGGGGCACAAAATTGAGTTCAGAGTATTCCCTTTTGCAATGCAAATGAAGAGGGCTGCCATATACAACCCTGCAGGTCCAGCCCACTCACATAGGGAAACACTGCAAATGGTACCATCTTGCAGCATGATGAAGGGAATATTGTAGGGGTTTTGGGATGGGTTCTAATTCTGCCTTCAACTTTAGTAGCTGTGAGACCTTGGGCAATCTCTGGGATTCTGATCTCTGGGATTCAATCTATGGCCTTTGTAAGATGAGGCCATAATATCCACCTTTTAGAGTAATTGTGTGGACTAGACATATTAAAGTATGCCAAAAGCCCACTCAGTATGTAGTGGTTTTCTGTTTTCTGTTTGGTTTTGTTTTGAATGAGAAGGGTTATTTAAATGTTATAGACTTTCTAGGGTTTAAAAAGTCCATATGTGATTAATATTTTAAAGAAAAAAACTCTTGTTTATTTTTCTCAAATGCTATTTCATAAAAGGAAAACAAAGACTCTGTGAAATAAGCTCACCAAATAGTTATGATAACTATATTTTGTTCATAATAATGCTTGAATGAAAATTTTCTGCAGGGCTTAATTATTAATATTTCAGGTCATCTCAGTTCTTACTCACCTGATATTCTCCATGTAAACAAGCAACAACAAAATAAGTGGGAACAACAGAAATCCCTGCTATTATAATTATGATACACAAGTATTCTTTGATTGGTTGACTTTTCTTATATGAAATCCTATTTCTATTAATTGTTAAAATTGTAAATAATAGGTACCAGAAATAATGATTACTATCATTTTAAAATCCTTTTAAAAGTGTTTCTTGCCTTGCTATAAATGAAGCATCTGAGACTTGAGTGATATGTATTCTAGCTTACAGCAATTTATTTTCCAGTGTCTTCTTTTTGCCTTCTGAGTGGTTATATAGATGAACAAATAATGCTAGCTCACATGCCTTGTAGAATATAGGGTTAAGAAATTCTCAGGAAAAGTTTAAATAATTTTATGACAATTAGTTCAGTTATTAGGAAATAATTAGATTTTTAAAAACATTAACAAATGAGTGTTTCTATAGTAGAGGTTTAGTGGGGTTAGGGATTTGAGGATCCTCTTCAGTCTTAGCTGATAAAACAATAAACAATAAAAACCACCAAGAGTTGAATTATGTAATGCAGGCTTCAGGTACTAAAGAAGTTCAGGAGAGAAATTTTAGTGCACTCTTTGGTAATCAGAAGAGCTTGCTGGAGAAGTCAGGTCTTAGCCTGTGTCTTGAAGAATAGATGAACAGAATTTGGATATGTAGAGGAAGTATATTCCTTCAGTGTTTTGCACTTCTGATCTGTAGTGGGAAGACTCTTTCACATTATTGTGTGTATTCACATAAAGTGTGAATTCTTTCACATTACTGAGTGTATAAAACATTTCTAGATAATTAGCAAACATAAGAACTTGACTATGAGTGGCTGAAGTGATTGGCCCTTACTCAGCAGTAAAACTTCACAGAGATGACCCATGGGAAGAGGGAATACTCCCACTGAGGCCCACTGTTCCAGTTGGCATGCAGTATTGCCCTGCGTTTTTCCATGCAGATCTTCAAAGGATAAGGGGTCAACAGATTATGTTTATGCAAATGAGATGTTGGAATTCTACTTGGGAGCACAAGTAAATAGTAAACAAGAGAACCTGAAAGTTAGCTAAATTGGAAAGCTGGCTGAAATACTAAATAGAAAATACTTGATAAGAAATGATGGGTTCATTCAGCCTGGAGGAAGTGTAGCAGGATGGAGAACGTTTTCTAATACAGCTCTACTCGTTACGACCTCAGCAACTCCAGTGATGGGTGCAGAAGGCATATGGAAGCTCTCCACATGTCTAATTATTTCCAGCTAAGTCTGTCATCAACAAATGCAAACATTTAAGAATCACAGTGAATTTTATCTTCTTCAGATAAAATGATGATGAAGGTATTAGAATTCTGCACTATAGATGATATATGTAAATATAAGTATAGTTCTAGATATATATAGATGATACATAAAATGAAACTTATAGTTGTCTTAAGAGTCTGCTCACTTGCCCGTGTCATGCCCCCCAGCATCCTCTTCTCACCTCTCTCCAATCCCATCCTTCCTAACTCATCTCAAAACCTAGACCCACTGATAGCCATTCTTCTCACACTCTTTCCCATTACGCCATGCCCATGTTATATTACGTTTGTGGGAATCCTGTTGATTCTCTAGGTCTTTTGTATTCCAAACAGGGACAGCTTGTCCCTGGCTTTGATGACTTTGGTGGTTTTAAAATATGTCAACAAATTTTTTGATACTCCCTCCTTCAAAAAATGAGGCCTAATTTTCCTCCTCCCGAACATAGGCTGGACTCAGTGATTCCCTTCTAACAAATAGAATGAGGCAAAGGTTACAGTGTGCAACTTTTGATGCTGGGTTATAAAAGGCTTTTAAGCTTCTCCTCGTTCTCTCTCTCTGCCGGGTCATGAGGACACAAAGTATGGAGAGGCCCCTGTGGTGAGGAACTGAGGCATCTGGCCAGCAGCCAGGAAGGAACTGAGGCCTCCTGCTGACAGCCATGCCAGTGGGCTTCAAAGTAGATCCTCAGATACTAATCAAGCCTTCAGAAGACTGTAGCCATGGCCAACATCTTACTTGCGACCTCATGAGAGGCCTTAGGCCAGAGCCACTCAGCTAAGCTGCTCCCCAATTTTGACTCACAGTAACTGTGAGGTTAATAAATGCTTGTTATTTGAAGCATCTACCTTTGGGGGTAATTTGTTATATTATTGTGACCTAATACAATGACCTAGCAGTGTAATGTGTTATCCTGAAGTAAAAAAAAAAAAAAAAAAAAAAATACAAGGAGTTAGGTGAGAATTCCTCATTTTTTGAATAAGCCTTGGTCCACCACTACTATTTTTCACATCTTAGCCAAAGGAACACATTGACAGCAGTGATTCCCAGTGGGGGCAATACTGCCCCCTAAAGTTTTTTCAGAAATCTGTAGGACACTGGGTTTTCGTAATGATTGGGGCCACTATAAAGTCAGTTAGCAGCAGGGCACAGGGGTCCTAGATGCCCGGTAGAACATGGACAGTAGCACACAATAAAGAGTCATCCTAACTCCCTCACCAGTTTAGAGTGACCTGCTGGACATTCTTGAAGGTAAAAACAAAAACTGTAATAAATTGTCTGAACTTGGATCTTCTTTTTTATATTAAACTCAATTTCAAATGGTTTTAATATATACTGAATTTTCCCAGAAATAGAACCACTATGTAGGTTGATAGCAGATTATACTTTTATTGGCTTATAATCTTTCTAGAGTTGTTCAAGCCTCACCAATAAGACACTGGTAACTATCTGAATTTGTACCTGAAGAATTCTTGGTGATTCTACAAATAAGTAAAAGTATATAACTACTTAGAGCCATATCCAAGCATTCCGTATTGAGAACCATTGCTCTCAGTCATTACAGATGTGTTGAGAGGCGAAGTAGAGTGACAGAGAGACCCAGATTCAAATTCTGGTTCTACCATTTACTGTGAGTTAGCAGCTTTTACCTCTTTCCGGATTAAGTTTTCTCATCTGTAAAATAAGGTAATAGCAACTACCTTGCAGATTTTTGGTAGGGTTAGAGTTAATGTTTTAAGTGTTCAGAGTAGTGCATGGCCCACTGTGGGTTTGTAACAGTGATTCATATCTTGGTAAGTAATAGTACCTGTTTTGATCCATTCTGTAATAGGCAAATCAGTGTGCTTATTCCTCCCAGGTGTGCTAGGTAGGATGCCAGCTTGATTCTGAAACCTAACAATAGTTATGCTTAAAAATAAAAATAGAGAAACCCAATGAGATATAAGGTATCATTTAGCTGAAGAGTAAAGAGAGCTTCAGTCAGTTGAGAGCTTGAAAGTAACGCATTAAAATGATTAGCAAACTAAGGTATCTCTGTTTTTTTCCAATATGGAATAACATTTTCAGTTATATTTCTGATGCAGAGAATAACTGTCACCCATGCCATACAAAGTGTTGTACCAAAGCTTCAATAAAACACAGTGAATTTGGGATCAACGCTTCTCCCATAGTCACCATGGACCCCCGCCTTCCACATCCCTCCTCTCATGAGGACACGATGACTTGGATGTCAGTATGGAGAGTTGGTGTGTTCTTAATTTTATTTATTTATTTATTTATTTATTGGCTGTGTTGGGTCTTTGTTGCTGCGCGCGGGCTTTCTGTAGTTGTGGTGAGTGGGGGCTGCTCTTCGTTGCCGTGCACGGGCTTCTCATTGCGGTGGCTTCTCTTGTTGCAGAGCACGGGCTCTAGGCCCGTGGGCTTCAGTAGTTGTGGCACTCAGGCTCAGTAGTTGTGGCTCACGGGCTCTAGAGCGCAGGCTCAGTAGTTTTGGCGCACGGGCTTAGTTGCTCCGCAGCATGTGGGATCTTCCCGGACCAGGGATCAAACCGGTGTCCCCTGCATTGGCAGGCGGATTCTTAACCACTGCGCCACCGGGGAAGTCCGAGAGTTGGTGTGTTCTGATGTATGCTGTCCTCTGATCTCTCCTCTGGGCTCATTGGTGGATAGAACCTCTTTCTGACGCTAGCACATATGAGGAGTTGTGCTAAAACGTATTTTTGTCCTCGTCTCAGTCCCCACTGCTGCTACTCATGGAACTCAAACGAGCAAAAGCTAGAGTTATCACAAGCACTTCCAAAGAAATGGCAGAAGCCAGACTGTGGGCAAGAAGGGGTAATATTAAGACAGTAATTCTGAGATTCAACTATCTCTGCTGGGGAGGAATCTGATTGCTTATCTGTATTACAGACACCCAGAGTCTGAGGCGGGCACAAGACCCCAGGTAGCCAGATCTGGCATGAGACTCATTTGGTAGAGATGCTCAAGGGGAACTCCTAGAAGGGGCAGAGCAGCCCCAAAGTGTATAGAATGGATTTAAGCTGTCCCTTAAAGTGACCTTGCACTATTAACCAAAATCTGGATTCACTTCCCTCGTGCTTTTTTTGTTTTTTTCTTTTGGTCACGCCACTTGTGGGATCTTAGTTCCCCCGCCAGGGATCAAACCTGGGCCCATGGCAGTGAAAGCACTGAGTCCTAACTACTGGACCACTAAGGAACTCCCTCCATTGAGCCTTTTGAAAAAATCACCTTCATAACCTTAGATGGAAACATTAGTAAAAGAGGGAGCTCTTCTAGTCAGTATACATAAAATGAAGTCATCTAAACTCAATGTTTTATAGATATTGGTACTAAAATTGCAAAAAAACTTTTTAGACAAAAATGAAGATGTTAAGAATTATCAAAATATCAGTACTTCTTTCTATTACTGATGTATATATAGAAGATATTTAAATATAAATTGTCTGTGAACCAAAATGAGAAGTTAAAAGCAGCACAATAACAGAAATGGTTATTGAAACCATCTGAAATTTCCTCTAAGTTTCACAGTATCAAATACTGATATGACAGTCTAAGTTGCTCACAGAAGGAGAGAGCTTTAGAGAAATTATAGTAGACAGTTTTGTAGTTTCACAAAAGGAGGTCCCTGAAAACTAGAAGATGGCTCAGATAATGCAGTTATTTAATCAAGAATGTCAAATCCCAGCCATCATACCACCTGCTTTTTAAAGTAAAAGAAGCTAGGAACTAAAGGGAGTGTTTTTAAAAAAGGCAGAGGATGAATAAATGACAAAAGGAAGCGAAAAAATAATTGCATACAATCTAAAAGATATGGGTGTAGCTCTGCAGTATTTTTTCCTCAAAAGTTTATGTATGAATTAATATGTGTTAAAAGATAAAAAATAAAATTGTAGAAATTAGCACCTTTTTGTAAGAAAAGGATGAGGTGAGAGGCTCAAACCACAATACCTTTTAACGTTAGGGTCCTTTCATTCTTGTATACCTCCTGCCTCCTTGCTTCCAGTCTGTGCTGCGCTGCAGTTTGAGAATACATTCCCCATTTACCTGCTAGCTGCAGCTGTTCTCCATGGTCCTCAGGGGATCGCGCAGGTGTTGAGAACAGCAAGTAGCAGGTGCCACACGAGTGTACCTACCACCGGTACCAGAAGAAATATAACGTGAATTAACCTCACTTCGTGCAGTCATTGATTTTCTAAGAAGCACGTCAGTATAAAATATTGGTGAATCCCCTCATATTGAAGTGAAATGTATCTTAAATTTAATAACCATTTTATAACTCTGCATTTTTAAATATTGTCAAATAAAAACAGATTAACTGAATATCGTGGATAATTCAGGGTTAACCAAAACTTTCTGTTTCAAACTTATGAGTGAAAGTGTTTCTTAACCACTGGTGGGCTCCCTGTCTCGGGGATTTTGACCCACCTGGAGTAGCAGGCTAAGGCTTGCTTGGCTGAGTGAGGCTGCTGTCAGCCTTATTAACCTGTCGGGTAATTACCCTGTCGGGCTGTAGGTGAGATGGTGCAGGACCAGGGCCTGAAACTTCTCTGAACCTGGTCCCACATTCCCACCAAATATTTTGGCACTAAGATTTACCTGAAGTGAACAATTCTGTGGATATACATAGGCAGTTGGCATTCCCTGAGCTTGGGAGAATATTTTTACTTTAATTCTTATCTTTTAGGAGAAACAGTACATTTTGTCAACTGGGATTTGTATGTTTTGTTAAAGAAAACAGAATGAAGAATGGTTTGTCCGTTAGCATTTGGTTAGAATTGAGTATCAGTAATATTTCCTGAAGATAAATAGCCCATCAAAATTAAGTATAATTTTTAAAAAATAACGTGACCCTTCTACATATATAAATAAGTAACCAGGATAATATTCTTTCTCAGAAGTCAGTAGGATTATCTCTAGCAAAAAATACTCTTTTCCATGCTGACATATGTGGTAGTATAAGAACAGATTTTAAAATTTTAAAACTAATAAGTAAGGCAAGCTCTTTTATATAGCAAATAACATAGAGAGAAAATAGTTGTAGGCTTAGAGAAGAAGAAATTAAATTTATTTCTATAGAAACAAAGAACCAATGAAGTAAAAATAATTTAGAATCTTTAGCACAAGGAAAACACGACCCAAGTGTAGTAAGTTTGGCACATGGGTTATTTTCTTCTTTTCCTTAAGATACTAGTGTTTCTTTGCCCCACAGTAGAGGGAGAATATAAATTATTTCCATGATTCAACATAATGTGTGAACCGCAAAAAGCTTTTTGATTCTTTATTAAGATCATTCTGTAGGCATTTACAGTATTCTCTTGTCCAAAGCCTTTACTGGAGGATTGAAAGGTTTCTAATGATGGTGAAGTGACTCTGATGAAATGGTCCCATGATTTAAATTTTTATACCAAAATCTTCATGTAACTCAGTAATTAATGTATATGTATGTTTATATATATATATATACAGGTATGTAATATGTAGGTAGTGCATCAAAAACACAATTACATTTCATTTAAAAGTGATTTTAAAAATTTGAACATTTGTTTAGAATATTGTGATTACTGTTGCTTTCAGTAATTTTTGTATTTTGTTTAATACCAAAATTTAAATTTAAAAAAGCAATAGAAGACAACATAGGAATACCTTGTGATGGTCTAAGTAGGAGAGGCTTTTCCAAGCAGCATATAAACATAGGAGTGGGCTTCCCTGGTGGCGCAGTGGTTGAGAATCTGCCTGCCAATGCAGGGGACACGGGTTCAAGCCCTCGTCTGGGAAGATCCCACATGCTGCGGAGCAACTAGGCCCGTGACCCACAACTACTGAGCCTGCGCGTCTGGAGCCTGTGCTCTGCAACAGGAGAGGCCGCGACAGTGAAAGGCCCGCGCACTGCGATGAAGAGTGGCCCCCGCTCGCTGCAACTAGAGAAAGCCCTTGCACAGAAACGAAGACCCAACACAGCCAAAAATAAATAAATAAATAAATAAATAAATAAATAAATAAATAAATAAATAAATTTAAAAAAAAAACAAAAAAAACATAGGAGTCATAAAGATGATCTGTGACTTGCACTACATCTGAAAACAAAAGTTTGATGCTAAGAGAAAGAAAAATAAAACAAAGTAAAAAGACAAATAGCAAAATTAGAGAAATATTTGCAGTACAATATATTGTTGTTGAATATCTTTACCCAAATCTTTTCACAGTATACAAACTTGTAAATGTATTTGACAATATCTAATTGACTTGTCAAAAGAATCAGTGCACAGTATAGATGTCGGGAACAGTTTTAGTGCTGTTTTCATGCTATTTTTAAAAAATCTAAATTCTGCAATAGGTGTTTCATGTTATGATTCAGCATCATCTCTGAGCTCGGACTATACTCTCAAAACCTTAGGGACAAGAAGTAGCATGGTTCAGGAGGAACCAAAGTCATATAAAAGCCAAATTAGTCAGCCCTTGAATAATTCTAACTTCTGTGCTGATTTCCAGTGGAGAAAATGAGAATACTCCTTCTTCACTACTCTGCTCCATGGACAGTTTGGGAGACGGAATTGTTCTTTCCGCATTTGTTAAATCAGGGAATTTCTAAGATTCCTTCCAGCTCTAAAATTCTCTAGTTCTATGAATATCTCCATTATTATCATTACACCTCATTTTGCTTAAAGAATGTTAAATCAGCAGTCTCTTATCTTAGATCTATCTTTGTGAGAAAGAGTAAAGAAAAGTGAATTCGGTTTCTTCATGATTAATGCATCTGTCAAATTCTTTCCAAGTAGCAAATTAATTTATTGTGTTTTTTCATGAATGCAAATCAAAGCCGTGCAAACTATTGTGGTAAAACTTAGCAGTCCTTTTTCATAAATTAAAGCTAACTGATTTAATGTTAATGAAAGGAACTATATTCAAATACAAATTTTAATAACTTGGGTGGAAAGAAAATTTTAGACTTTATAAGCTTTTCCTTACATAAAATTCATGTAACTTGAACAGAAAGTCATTAAAATGTAATTTTCTATAGTGAAGCCTGTATTAATTACCTTGTATGAAACTTTGAAGAGTTCCTTAATAAATGTCTGGTCCTATGTGTCCCTGAGAAGAATTGTCTATTGATTAGTTAATTATCTCAAACCAAGGGCCCCAGATTTAGTTTTTGATGATCACTGTCTTACCTTTTTCCTTGTTTGAATATTCTCATCAAAACCAGAAATAAAAGGTTTTTTTCTTTTTCTTTTTCTTTTTTTACATAGGGAGTATTTTGCTTCTGTTCATATTGATAGTACAAAGAGAACCAGTATAAATTTGATAGAATATTTTGTAAGTTCTTGGTTCTTAGGACTTAATCTAAAACTCCATGCATATACGTATGTGTTTATATGTGTGAAAAGCATCTTTTTTAGTAGGATAAGATTTTAAGAATGATTTTAGAAATGCGTCCTGTGAGCTTGATTCCCTCATACTTTTAAGATTATTAAATTCATTTCAATAAGATTGTAAGAAATAAAGGCATCTCCAAACTCACTGAGGTAACTATCCCACAAACCTCATTTTCTAGAATACTTATCCTGAAGAACATGAGACAATCAAAATCAGTATTTTCTTTTGCATTTGTATTATAACTGCATTGAATGCTTGTTTTGTTCACTCAGTTCAACTAGGAGAAATTTCAACTTTTTATATTGACTAAATAAACAAACTATTGGAGCTAATTTATGCTTATGTTTTTTAAAAGGAAAAATTTGCAGATGCTAAGTTTGGTCGCAAATATTTCATACTGGGATTTAGGAATTTTTGTATAATAATAAAAGTACCTGTTTTTTTAAATATTAAAATTTGCAATATTCACTAAATTCAAAAGGTAGTGCCAGCTTAGATTTAATCTTCACTTAATTCTAGGGCTAATTATTTAAATTGAGAAAGGGAAACCGTTGACACACCCTATCTTATTTTTGTCATACTTAAAATCATAAAGATCAATAGAACGATGAAATTAAAACTGAAATACATCCAAAATCTTTTTGTCTCATCATCTAAGAACCAGAGAAGTGCCAAGTTTGAAGGAGCTCATGCTTGAGAAGGTCAGAGGGCCCAATTAGTTTACCTTGACTCCAGGGTTTTAGTTTAAGAAAAAAATGAACTCATTGAGGAACACTATAGGCTTCCTGTGATGAACATATGTAATATTTTTCACCCACTTTTTAGTTTATCTTGGCTGCCTTAATATCTTCTTTCAAAATGTCAGCAGTGATTAGACTACATTATCGATAATTAATGTGAACTTTTATCTCAAAGCTAATTTTGAGTAATGCTAGAACAAAACACATGTCAATATATTAAAGATTGAAGTTGAACAGATTGCTTTTGTATATAAAATATATTTTTTTCTCTTTTCAGTTCACCTTTCTTTTCAAATATCAATCCAATATAAATGTTTGAGAAAGGCTAAATAACCTGTGAGAGAAGCACCTCTTGAAGTTTGGTGGTATAGTTCCTAAAATTTTTTCAAAGATTGTGCTAGAGATCCTTGCATATTAAAATATTGGCCATTGCGGGAAGTTTAGGAAATATTTCCTCATTACCTGGTCTAAGGTGGTGTGGCTATGGTTGATATGCTATGTTTAATTCACATTTTAATGCCAATGCTCCATATTTTAAAGTTATCTTCATGTGGCATCATGTGTCCTGTTTCCTTCTTCTAAACAGGCTTTTCCCCAAATTAAAACTTAGTCATTTAAAATTACTAAATAATATATTTCATCCCACAGGAACACTAGAGATTTATTAGACGTTTGCCCCGAACATTGCTTCTGCCATGTTTAATTACACATCTAAATAAAGACCATGCTCAGAATTGGAGTGTAACAACTCTTCATGTTGGATAATAAGCTTCAGAATATGATCTAGTCATACACAAAGGGCACCATAACTGGATACTGATATGAACAGTTGAAACAGCCAGGTAATTCAGTCACCTACAATTCAATTGCTTTTATTTGAATTAAAATTAAATTTTGAATATAACTGGTTTAGCTGTTGATTCAGCTGGGACAGTTCTGGCCAAGCAAGTAGGTTCTTTTTTACAAAGACAGTCATACTTCATCTCAGGTAGCTCACCCAACATTTGTTACAGATCACGTTGTCTATAATCCCCTTCAAAGAGTGCTCTAAACTTGCAACTAAAAGAGTCCTGCTGATAGACGGTGGACATCTAAGTCATGAGCATTAGGATCTGCTTTTCTGTAACACTGACTTTCCATCCTTTGCAAATGATTCTAACTCTGTAGAAATAATGGGTAGCCCTTTGGCATTGTGGCTCATTAGCTCAAGATCAATATTTGTGCTTCTCTGTTTTCTTCTCTCAATTCTCTGTTGACCAAAGAAACACAAACAACTGGTTGACTATTTGCAACTCTAGAAAGTGAAATGAGAATGATATATGATTAATTAAAATCTGCAGTTATTCATAGAGGACTTGCTTTTGTTTTGATTATCATGATCCCAGTTTGTCAAAATGCTTTTAAAAAGGTAGTTTTACACACACACACACACACACACACACACACACACACACAAAGCAGGGAAGACTCAACATACTTAGTCAATTATAAATAAGCCATTTATAGTTTGTCCTTTCAAAATCCCGTTTTATGATTTTTTTAGGGCAAGTCATAAATACCTTTGCGAATAATAATTATAATCTGCATTTCTCCAACTTTAGTAAGTGTTTGGAGTAGGGAATATGAAACCAAATCTGACAAAATATATGTACTTTTTAAAACCTGATAGTACCATACTTCTGCTGTACTCTACTTTCTTAGATTCAATGCCTCTAAAATATAAGTTTCTTTTCCTTATTTAAAAATTTTTTTTCCTCTAATTATGGGAACTCATCATGGACCATTGGGCTGAAAGTCAGCGGCAGCTGGGTGGTGAACTGGCCCCTTGCCCAGATCTCAGAGTAAGACTAATTTGAAAACCCTTTACAAAATGCAGGCCAGAGCCTCCCGCTTAGAAGATCCTGCTCTAATCAACCATTGATCATAAGAGATTTCCTTTATTGACCTGAAAGCAAGTTTTTTCATCTTTCTGCTAGCTGAGGCACTTACTGAAAGTAAGTGGATAACATCTAAAGTGAATATGCCAGATAAAGAGGGCAAAGTCTTCCATCCCTCCCCACAAGTGACATTCTGACTGTGTCCAGCGGGCCTTCTGTAATCACATGTGCTCATAAGAATTTCTGTCTCCATCCATCATCTCTTGACCCACTTCATTGCTACCTGTGAGGAACCTATGGTCAGCAAGATGTCCCTTCTACAGATACACTTGGCAACTCACTTAGGAAACTGTAGTCCAGGCTTGTGGAACAATGTGTGAGAATTCTCTTTGTGTCTGGAGATAACTTGGAGTGAATGCAGAGCAATGTTTATCCCCCTGGATATAACATGAGAAAGTTCCAGGTGACTCTGAAGTCTGCTCCCTCTATGATTTACTTGCCTGTAGGGTTTGAAAGGTTTCCACTAGTGCTGACTCTTTGTGACACTTCTCAATTTACAGTAGCTCAGAGGCCACTTTCATTCCTTCCAAAGGCAAAGTGGGGCAAACTGATACTTTTTTCACTCAGAAGGGTCAGCATTTATGGGATGTACTCAGTCAGATTCTCAAAATTGCATCAGAGAATGAAGGTTTCTTTTATACTATCCTCTGTGAGATTAAAGGAGGTCATTTAAACAAACTACTTCCCCAAAGTCCCTGTTTTGAATTACTGGAGAGAATATGTACTATCTGGGGTCCTGGATCACTTAGCAAACATCAGAGGAATGGTTTGAAGTCCATTTTGAGAAATATACTGTCCAACTATACTGCCTTTTCCTTCAGCAAAAGAGATTTATCAAGGATCAATTTGGCTACAGACACATCTGTTTTTGTTAAAATGCCTTTGGCCATTAAGTTATCCGTAATAACTTTTGGTAAGGTCTAAGAAATTTATAATAATATTAATGGAAAAATCATGATTCTGTATAGCATTTTCTCATCCATTTTATCTAAATGGCCAGAGGTGAGGATTTGCATAATTTTATCTGTTTTTCCCTCCCATTTTTGTAATGATCTGAGTTTTTATATAGAAGGGATAAATTTGCTTTACCATTGGAGTTTGTTAAAATTGTATTTTGACTTTGCAGAGATAGTTGTATGTTTTCAACTTCTTTTAACGTTGAAATATCTTTTAAAATATTGACTGTTATGAACTTAGAGGAGCAGAAACATCACCTTGGATGATACTAAAATTCATTTTTTTGGTTGATAGCTTGTTTTTTAATATTCAGTGGAGTTTACCTGTGTAGAGGATATAAGCCCTGTAACTGTCTCCTATACTCTCCTGTAAATGCAAGCAGTGATTGGAAAGCAATGATTCACATCACCACCCAACACTGTTTAACCTTGATTTAAAATTGTAATCTAGTTTCTTTAAAAAAAAATCATTTGTGTTTTTGTGTTGGCTCTAACTTTGAACAATCTCCAGGGAGATCTCAGAACATGAAAGGTAAACTGATTTTTCCTTTTGGGAAGTGGTCCATCCAGGAACGAGGGAAGCTTATGGTCGAACTACCAAAGTTGATTTAAAATACTAAAAGTCTCTGCAAAGATATTCAGGGAGAGTTAAATTGCTAATGCTTTGATGCCAAGCAAGTGTGGCAGCTGTTTCAGTTTTTCATCAATATTATACACACAGCCACACATATTAAAACCTGTTTAGGGACAGTGTTGACCAAAGTACCAAGCCCGATGCTCACGAGTGTAGCTCTCACACTCGGGACATGAGCACGCCCAGTTCTCAGGAAGGGGCTGGACACTTTTGCAGCACAGTGGCATCATGCAGGTAACTCTCCCCTGGGTCACCTTCTTGGACAGTAGATTAACGATAGCCACACTGGTGCTGTGGTGTCCCTCCCCCGCCCTGCCTGATTCCCACCCTCCTCTCAGTAACTTCTCTGCAACTAAGTACAAGGATTAGAGAAACAAGGAGGAGGCCAGACTATATTTCCAAATACCTTTAAGGTAAAGTAACATTGAGACTTGTAATCTAATTCTAATCAGAATTCACCTCCTTAGAAGCACACAGCATCGTGATACATCATTTAATTCTCATTCCAGTAATGTTTATTGACCACCCATCATAGACTAAGCATTGGGATATAAAAGTGAATGAAAACATAATCCCCACTTTCAAGGTGCTCCCAATCGTGAGGGGTAGGCAGAGTTATAAAGACAGAATTGTAATATAATCTGAAAAATTAGAAAACTAAACTTAAAAAAATGTCTATTAGGTTGTTCTCAGATTGCTAGATGTAAGATCAAGTCCCAGGCTGGTCTTTGACGCTGCCCAGTCTCTTCACTTTTCCAATCTGAGACTTAGAGCCAGTTTCTTTACCCGTGTTATTGGCATCATAAAAACCACACCTAACAAACAGTAAGTACAACCCACGCCTCCTATTACCAGTGTGGTTCTCACTGGGGTAGAAGTATCTCCATTCCTTCCCAGCTAGCAAAAGCGAATGCAGATCTCTAACAAGGAAATTCTTGAACGCAGCCAGTCCCCTGGCTTCACAGTGATGCTTGTGGCAGCCACGTGAGAGCATGTGTGAGAGAGGAGGCCAGCAATGATACTGGGTCCTCGCTGCTGGCCTGCTGAAGAAGGGCAGCTGCAGTCATAAATTTGTCAAGCCAGAAGTGACCTTAGCAGCCACCTACTCCAACTTCCTTCCAAGAGAAATCTCTCAAGGGACGTTCTGAATTTCAAATCAAGAAAAGCTTGGAAGCCACAAACTCAGCTGGCTTACAGTTGTCATGGAATTTGGGGGCTATTTGTTGCAAACAGAAACAGGATCCGCAGGTCATGGCCAGCCACTGCCTAGCCTTACAGAGTCTGTGGACTATCTCAGTCCTGGCTTTCTTCTACCTCTCTGGGTGTTCGGATCTTCTCATGGGCTCTGCTCCTCCATTACCAGCCCTCTTCTTGGTCGTTCTCTCTGTCTTACTCTCTTTCTACCAGACCTTACCCACTCCAGTGGCAGAGACTGCTGGCTCTCCACCCAAGACTTCTGCTTCCCTCCCCTGGTGGAGACTTGTTTCTGGGAAGTAGTACCCGCTAATGGCATTGAAACAGAGTGTTTTGAGCTTTTCTGGTCCACGGTGGTTTAGGAGGGGTTGAACCTTTTTTACCCTCTCATCTCCCACCTGCCACCTAGACATCAATGCTCAAGGCAGCCCTGGAAACCCCAGATTGAAGATGGCAGAAGCATCATCAGTCTGGGTCCCCGAATAACTACATAAAGCAGGTGCCGTGCTTCTTTCCTCTTCCCCCACACATGTCCTGACACCAATCAGGACTCCTACCTCAGACTTTATACAGTGAGAAATGAACCTCTCTTTTGCTAAGCCACTGAGACTGCAGGGTTTAACTATTGTAACAACTAGCATTACCCATCCATACAATTGCAGTCTTCAGACTCAATTCATGCAGATCACCACAACTCTACCTCTCTGGCTAGACTTATTCCTGGGCTTCACACCTGCATATGCAACTAGACATCTCCACTACGACGCCCCGCAGGTCATCAAGCTCAGGAAGTCCAGAACTAAGCAAATGATCCCCCACCTTCCACATACCCTGACTGTTCCTGTTCCTCCTTCATATGGTAGTAAATAGCATTTGTATGCATCCAGCCACCGAAGGCATACCAAGCTGTACATGGGAGTCATACTAGGCTTCTCCCTATTTTTAATCTCCCTTATTAATCTTTCCTAAATATCTGTCCTGTTCATCCCTTTTCTCTCTCCTTATTGTCGCTTTCTTATCTGGTTTTAATAATCATAGCCTCACCCACCACTCCAGTCTGTCAGTGCTACCGGTAGAGGCGTCTCTTTGAAATAAAAATCTGATTGTGCCTCTCCACTCCTAAAAATCATGTGACCCCCTTCTGCTTACCTCTCTTTCTTCCCTCTCATTATTCTCCCATTTGCACCTGTGTTCCACCCGTAGCAAATGTCCTGAAGTTTCCCAAATATCCTTTCTCTCCATGCTGTTGAAGTTTTAGTTCCCTCTACTCAGAACATACCACACCCCTCATGCCAGTGTTCTTTATCTGACAACTTCCGTCTCCTCTTTAAAACCTCAGCTCAGAGATCATCTCCCCTGGGAATCTTTGATCTCCGCACCCACCTTGCAGATCTCACCTTTATCTTTCTTTCCCTCTTGCCTTGTGCCAACTTCATAGAATTTGTCTCTGTGTGATTGTTAACGAATCTAGGAGCTCTTGCATCGTTGTCCTCGCTTGATGCTATTTGGTAATGACTCTGACAACAACCAGCCTCAACCACGCTGCCTGCAATATGCCCTCAATGCATGTTTATGGGTTTAACCTGTATTATCATCCACTCCTATCTGCATAAACGGATAAAATAATGCATGTAAAGTGCGGAGGGCAATGCCTGGCATATCATATCGATGTTAACAGAATAGTTATTGTTTATATTATTATTGTTGTTTTTATAACATCAACATTAATTAATGCCTTTGACCATAACTGATTTTACATCCCTACCAATTTTTGCTTTTCTTTTCATTTTGGTTCACAATCGCGTGTTAGTCATTTGCACCAAATCAGCAGTTTCCTTCTAACGGCTATAGAGTGAGCAGAGTGCAAGTCAAAGGATCTGGAGTCCTGGGTTCAGGTCCCCCCATGACCACCAGCTGTGCAAGCCTGAACTAGTCATTTAATCACTCTGTGCCTCGTTCTGGCCATCGGTGAAGCAAGGACAAAAATAGCTTCCTGACCCACTTCAACAGAACCTAGATAATTAACGTAAAAGCATTTTCAAACTCTAAAAAATGGATGAAAGTTAATTATTAGTGGTATCTCTAATAGTACAAGTAATATTCATACAGTGTTTTCTCTGTTGAATATTGTCATTCATCTGTTTTGCCATTATCACTTTCAATTATTTTTACATTCCGTAATGAGCAGGTAACACGCACGAGTCATCCATACGTTCGTGAGCAAGTTCTCAATTTTATTATCCAAAACATCAAAATAATCCTGGCTTGAGCTCTAAACACAGTTATTACCTCACAGACGGTGTTGCTCTAAACTGATACTGTCTGTGAGTCTTTGAATCCATCTTTCTATCAAATTTTGTCCCTTATTAGGCATTCCACATGATAGTCATACTGGGTTTTGAATACATTATTGAATGAATGAGTGATCCTAAAGGATAGAGGCAAAATCTTGAGTGCCCAGTGTTTTATCAGTTTCCAATTTGACTTCAAACTTCCCACTTGTTGTTAATGATGATGATGATTGACATTTTTTAGCTTTTATGTGCCAGGAACTTCTGTAAGCCCTTCACATTCAATCCTCACAATAACTTGGTCAAAAGAATATATGAGCTTGATCCACTATAATGTAATAAGCACCATGAGGTACAGAATCTTTTATGTCTTGTCTGTCTTATTCACTGCTTAACCCTTAGGGACCAGAGCAGTGCCTGGCATATAGTAGGCACTTGAGAAATAATAATTGAATGAAGTGATTTGCTGTTTAAACAGTTTTTTGACCCTTAGGACTTTGGAGTTTTCTGAATATTTGTAACTTGATTGTGATTTCTTATTATTAGTGGTAGTAACTTATTCTGTTATCGAAATTATTAACCCACTTTGTATAATACTCTATAGTTTGTAAATACTTTCACATATAATCCCTTTTAATCTAAAGCAAACAATGACATGGTACTACTAGAAATGCTAAAATACGATGTATCTACCTAATGGAAATTAAAATATTGCTATTTTTACAAAACTGCTATAGTTCAATTTCTTCAGTGAACAGTAAGCTCTTCAATTAAATTAAGGATAATTTTTTTAAATAAGGGATTATCATATATCAGATTTGTTTAATTGAAGGAAGGAAATACTAGGAAATATTTTCCCAGTTGCCTTGGAAACAGGAAATTCTCAATTGGAAATTTACTTAAAAACATGGTAGCTGCAGAACTGGTTCTTATAATGTTTGTGGCTCTAAAAAAAGACTCACAAAATATTTTAAATGAATCAATAAAATTTCCTAGTATATAATTAAAATACGATACGATCTAAAAGAAGCTTTACTCGTGAAGAACCGTGAGGATTTGCAGTAAACAATGACTTGAGACAGTAATGGCCATGATTTGTTCAGCTCGTTCTAACTACTGAGGGAAGAGTTCACATAAAATTCAGGGAGTGCTCAGCACTGTGGTGCTAGAGTAGGATTACATTTTGTAGAACTTTTACTGTGTGTCTAAATTAAATTTTAAAATGTTATGATGTGTTGAGAATCCCCTGGCAGTCCAGTGGTTAGGACTCTGAGCTTTCACTGCCGAGGGCCCGCCAGGGTTCAATCCCTGGTCGGGGAACTAAGATCCCACAAGCCACACAGCACAGGAAAAAAAAAAAAAAAAGGATGTGTTAAAGGCCAAACAAAATTTTATAACCAGAATACAATTATCATTTGTATTTAAACATTGACATCTGTAGTTGTCGCTGGTTTCTAGTAGGTGAAGGGAAACATTTCTTTAAACTCTCAGACAAATACGGTCCATTTGTCATTCCGGTGTCTTCAGCACTTGAAGTATTTCAATTTTTGTTCAACAATGTAACCTTTGGAATTTTGCCTAATAATGACTTCAGTTGTGCTGGCCTTCCAACAGATAAATTAAAGTGGAAATGCATATTTTCTAATTATGCATCCAGCCCTAGTTGCATATTGGCAAGGGTGGCCACACTGAATGTTAAATTAAGTCTGCACAACAGCTAGAGTCTATGCAACATCAAAGTTTCCCAAAGTCACTTTCTTAATTGTGTGAAGGATAGCCAGGGCTCTGATCAGTAGTATGTAGCTATATACAATCAGAGGGAAAACATTTAAACATCCTAGCATGGTATTTCCATTTAAATCTGATTACAGTGAAGTAAAACTGTAGCCATTAAAGGTTTAGAAGAACTACAAATATAAGCCGTAAAAGAAGACAGATAGTAAATGAGGTAGTAAAAACATTTCAGCAGGGCAAACAGTTAACAGCGCTCATTCAAGGCTTCCTGAAGCAGGTTGTGCAATTCACTACAGACCCTGAGCCATTCCCTGAGCTCCACTTACACCCGCAATTAACCTTTCACACCTAATGAAGCTGTTTTCTTGGGAAATTAAAATATATAGTGGTGCCTGCTCTTACACAGACTTGGGAGGAGAGCATTTCAAAATGAATGACTTATCTGAGGCTTTGTTCAAATGTAAAATGGAAGTGCTATGTTTGTATATAAAATGAGGCAATTTCATTTGATAGGCAGTATTTTATTACTGTACTTATTAATTGTTCTGCATAATTGTAAAAAAAAAAACACACAGTAATTTTATGATTAGATTGTTAACTGCTGGCATCTACTAATACCGTTTCACTTCCATTAGGAAAAGCTAGAGTTTTACTAAAGATACCTAAATTCCTGATGTTTCTCCTTGGTGGTTTTGCAAATTTAGTGGTTTTAGAAAGATATATTTACGATTTAAATATTTAGCTGTTACTCATTTCCGTCGCTTCCTCTTTAGGGCATGCCTGCACATGCTTATTGAGAAACGTAGTTCTTACATTTAGGAGGAAAACATTGTTTTTATCCAAGGTCCTGGGTAAAGGCCTGATCTGGGTGCATCTTCTACTTTTACTAAATATCTCTGGTAGCTCTTAGCATCCAAACCAGTAACAACTAAACTGTGCCCATGTTCGGAAAGAAATCTGCATGGTCCCAAAGAAGTCTGCTTCCTTCCCAGCTTGTCCTGCCCTGGGCGAACCAGAGCAGCCACTGGTGATGTTCCCCATTATCGAGCACCAGTTCAAAATGCCAAGAGGCCATGGGAAATGGAAGAGGAAACAGAAGATGGCACTTTCTTTCTTATGAGGTTTATAATTCATATTTAAATAATCTAAATGTCATAGTGTCTGGTATTTCAGAACTAAAAGTGCAAAAAAGGTAAAGCTTATAATAAATATTTAAACCCCAGCATTTTGATTGAACCTACTGGCATATTTTGATGTAAATTTTGCTAGCCGGCAGTGTCTGTGCATCATCTTGACACGGTAAATGAAATTCCTTTAGAACACCAGTCTAAAATAATGAATTGTTCCCCCAGTTAATTGTATTGCTTTGATAACAAGGAACTATGCTAGGCCTAGAGAACACAATAAGTGGATTTCACCAGATGATTTGTGTGACTTGTTGAAAAATGATCTTCTGGACTGACCCTATTTTAATGGAACTCTGAGGGCACGGGGGTGTGCCACTGTGCAGCCTGCTACCAGGAGGAAGCACCGTCTCCTAGGGCACGGAGAGTGTGGGGTCATCGGCAGAAAACCTCTCACTGGGAAAAAGCTCCTCGGGAAATCTCAACCGGGAGAGAGCGTTTGCGTCAAAGGGCGATATGGAGAACTTACTTCTAAGTTGCTTTTATTTTATTGATACATATTTTTTTTTTTAATCCAGGGAAGATCTCAAGCTACCTTTATTTCTTCACTGTCATTGTGAAAATGAACCAAGACCAACCCAATTACAAGCAAAGATTCTTTATTCAGAACTTGCCATATAGCAAGGGAGTCATCCACCATCGCCTGCTTGCACTGTGGCAGAGACTTAACGACAGGCAAATGTGTGGGAACCTTTTATAATGGAAAAAAGAGAAAGCTTCAAGTATATGCTTATTGGAGGCTGTTGGCGCCAGAAGGCTGGAAAGCTGGCGGCAGGCTAACTAGAAGCGGGGCATTCTCTGTGGTTGGTGAGGGGTGCATATTGCCCTTTCTCTGGTTGGTCCTAAGTTGGAAGCAGGGACAAACATTAGGGAAGCTGTCAGTTATTAATCAAGTCCTGGCTGTTTGGGGCCCATTGTTATGGGGTAATTGTTTGACTCCCTGGGTTGTTACTAGAGATGGCAGTCTGACTCCTACAAGCCTGACATAGCAGGCTGGCTTCTTGGGCTGGTTATTATAGATAAGAGACTGGTTTCCTGTGCAGGTTGCTACAGCCTGTGGGCCAGAGTTCTGTTTTTATATATGGTCTGGCCATTGTCTGTTTGTATCCTCGGTCTCTCACCAGCATATAACTGTTACATTTTGGGGGAGAAGGGGAGCAATATTGTCTTTCTTTAAAGAGCTACTGACTTGACTTTTCTTTTTCTCAATTAAGAAAATTAGATTCCTTAGCTGAAAGGTAATGATAGAAATTAATTTCTCTCTCTCTTTTTTCATGAGTCTTCCACACACTAGACAATTTAAGAAGACAGGGTTCTTGTCTCTCCTGTTTACTCTTGTGTCCAGGTTGAAGGAGGACCTAGCAATTTCTGGGTTGTTGTTGCTGTGTTTCAAGGTTCTCCATATATTAAAATATGAAGAAATTCAAGCATAGTAATAAAAACTTACACTTAACAGTTTGACACAAGGTGTGCACACACACACACACACACACACACACACACACAGAGTTATTATGATTATTGTGCTGTTTGTAATTAAATTACAGGATTTAAAATGCAGAAGAACTCATGGTTTGCCACCAGCTGTGTGGTCCAGGGAAGGACTCAAGCTTAAATTTGAATGAAAGCATCATTTGGCCCATTAAGACGATAAGACCTGGGCAAGTGGCCCTCTGGGCGTCCTCTGTGAGTACACGTGGTGGACACTCAAATATCACTGCATGGAGGAAAGCAGGGTTTCCCACATACATATTGCCATTTATACAGAATCTGAAAATTCAGTTGATTGTTCAGTTTTCATAGGAAAGGACAAAAAGCTGTCAAATTAAAAATAAGCATGCTTTGTAATTTTAGTTTTAAATTAAGGACTGAAATATGGTTTATGATTGATTACTTTCAACTGAATGTGTTTCTAAGCTTACAGATCATTAGTAAACCCAGACTTCACATTCACATACCCCAAAATACAAAGATACAGTGACAGTTTAGGATTAGCATAGAATTTCCTGTTTTGGCCACTTAAACTGTTTACTTCTCTCTTGGCTCTGTATGTTCTGTATGGAAAACAATGTTTGCAGCCACATGTAAGTGGGAAAGTGTTGTTTCTCAGGGCTCCTTTGGACGAGGTCATGCCGTAGTTTAATGAATAACATGATTTCATATTTGGATGCTGTGATCACTGGAATTAGTGTAAGTGATCTCTGTTCACATTAAAAGAGATGTATATTATTTGTCATATTTGGCTGTCTCTGGATAAGATGGTACCAAAGATGAAATAACAAAAGGTTGTAAATTTTGCCAGAAGTGTGCCAGGAGGTCTGTGGAAACTTAAGGTCTGTCTGTACTGAACTTTCACTTAGCACAACCACGGTCTCTGATTTTTTGTAAATAATGTGCTTCAGCCCCCTCCCTTACAGAAATAACAAACTAATTATTTCTCACAGCATTAATAAGTGGTTAAAACATCTATTTTGGACACTTCAGAAGTTCATCTGTGCTCTTCAAAGGTCAAGAAAGTAAATTTTACTTAAATTTGAACCTTTGAACTTATGTTATCTCTGAGAAACTCAGGATAATTATTAATATCCTGAAAGAGTAGGTTACTTAACATCAACTGTTAAAAGGTAAATATGTAAGATTATCAGCCTAGCCAGTGATGACTGTAACTTTTTAATCCCTTCCCTCTCTAACACCATTAATTTCTCCTTCTCCATAAATACCTTCTCTTCTGTTTTCAAATGTACTTGAAACTCCTTTTATCTTTAAAAAAAATATACGTACCCAGATAATATGCATTCATGTACATCTCATCTGACCCTGCTGCTTCCCCTACGTACCAGCTTACTTACCTCTTTCCATCGACAAACATCTTGCACATGAGACTTATGCCTGTTGGCCACACTCCCTCTCACTCCATTCCCTGCTTAACTGTCAGGCTTCCATCCTCAGTTAAGTATGGAAATGACTCAAGGATCACCAGAATCTTCCTTGAGGAAATCCAAAGGCCTCTTTGGCAAGCCTCACATGCTGGCCCCTTAGGTACTTTTTGCAGACGCCTTGACCTCTCTCCTCCCTTGACTTCCACAGCACTGCGCTAGGCTAGTCGAACTTCCTCTTACAGTGTCCATTTCCCCCCACTGGCATTTCCTTCTGTTCATGAATCTCTGGAGGTCTGTTCTTGCCAGGTCATATTTGAGACTTACCAAGAATAAATTGACCAACAGGAATGAAATAATTCAATGACACCTTGTATAGGATGAGATCCAAAAGTGAGGCCTTCCTCTAAGAGCAGCACATGGAGAAGATGTCTGTGAGAGCTCAGGGACTGGTTCAGCTCAATTCACAGTCAAGCCTCCAAGACCTTAGGGAAGGGAAACTGGTGACCTCTTCTCAAAGCAAGCAGTCTGGTCTCGTGGTTTAGTACGGGATTTGGCACATTTTATTTTACTCAAAAACCAAAACTAGATAAAATGATTCCTATGTAGCTGTGATAAACCAGGGTATCTGGTTGAGCCATTTCTTGTATAAATTTAGAAAAGGCTTTACTATTCCTGAACATCTTACCAAATGTTCCTGTCAATCAATGGACAAAACAATGTAACAAAACAATAGTCTTTCAATTACTTATGATAACTAGAGATCCACTTTTGTGTAGATATTCTATTGATAATACTAATGGTCTTTTTCTTATACTTAAGACATCAGCTAAATTTCTACAAGTCGTCTTTCTTCTATGTGCATCCACACCTCTATCCCTGAGGTACTTTCTTACTTCTTAAAAGCAATTTAAGAGAATGAAAAGACAGACTACAGACTGGGAGAAAATATTTTCCAAACATATACAGTGTCTCCTACATACGAACCTTCAAGTTGTGAACTGTCAAAGATGTGAACGTGTGTTCACATGTCCAATCACGTAATTAGTTTACATGTCTGGTGTACATTCTCATGTGCTTGCATCCGCTACAAGTGGTTGTGCTTTTGTGTACTTTACTGTATAGTACTGTATAGAGTACAGTAGTACATTATCTTTATTTCAAGCCCAGGATGTCAGGAAGCAAACATAAAAGCAGTGACGTTGTAGCTGTACTACTGTACTTTTCAAGGTACTGTACTGTAAGATTGAAAATGTTTTCTTTATTTTTTGTGTTTGTTTTTTGTGTATTATTTGTGTGAAAAGTATTTTAAATCTATTACAGTACAGTACTTATATAGCCAATTGTGTTAGTTGGGTACCTAGGCTAACTTTGTTGGACTTACAAACACTCTCTCAGAATGAAACTCATTCATATGTAAGGAACTTACAGTATCTGAAAAAGGACTGGTATCCAAAATGTAAAAGAAATCTCTTAAAAGTTAACAATAAGAAAACAAACAAGAAAATTAAAAATGGGCAAAAGATCTGAACGGATACTTCACCTAAGAAGATTTACATATGACAAATAAGCATATGAAAAGATGCTCAACATCATATGTTATTAGGGAATTACAAATTAAAACAACCATGAGATACAGCCACATGGCTAAAATCCAGAACCTGACAACACCAAATGCTGACAGAGATGTGGTGCAACAGGAACTCTCATTCATTGCTGGTGGGAATACAAAATAGCACAGCCACTTTGGAAGACAGTTTGACACTTTCTTACAAAGCTAAGACATTGAGTTACATGTGATCCAACAATTGTGCTCCTAGGTATTTGGGAATTGAAAATTTATGTCCACACAAAAACTTGCACATGGGTGTTTATGGCAGCTTTATTCATAATTGCCAAAAATTGGAAGCAATCAAGATGTCCTTCAATAGGGGAATGGATAGACAAACTGTAGTACATCGATACAATGGAATATTATTTAGCAATAAAAAGGAATGAGCCACCGAGCCAAAAAAAAGATATGGTGGAACTTAAAGGCATATTGCTAAGTGAAATAAGACAATCTGAAAAGGCTACATACTGTATGATTCCAACCATATGACATTCTGGAAAAGGCAAAACTATAGAGATATTAGAAAATGATCAGTGATAACCAGAGGCTCAGGAGAAGGGGAGGGATAAATTGGTAAAGCACAGGGTATTTTTAGGGCAGTGAAACTATTCTGTATGATACTTTCATGGTGAGTATATGACAATATGCTTTTGTTAAAACCTATAGAACTTGTGTACAGCACAAAGTGTGAACCCTAATGTAAACTATGGACCTTACTTAATAATCATGTATCAATATTGGTTCAATTTTTCTGTAAACCTAAAGCTGCTCTAATTTTTTTAAAAAAATCTTAATATACTGACTTTTGTTACACACACACACACACACACACAACTGAAAATTCTTTATACTTTTAGAACAAATGTGTGTTCAGACATAGAAACAAAGGTGTGGAGTCATATCCACAACTGATTGTGATGTTTTGTCACACACTGATTTGATGGTCCAATGTCAGTCTGTTAATTTTGTTAGATCCTTGCTCTTCTTCATGTGTACAGTTCGTATGTCCAACGTAAGAAATTTTTTTTTTAAAAAAAGAATATATTATATGTGTATAACTGAATCACTTTGCTGTACAGCAGTAATTAACACAACATTGTAAATCAGCTATACTTCAATTAAAAAAAATATTTTAAGTAAAGGGTAAACTACTTCCAATAAGCAGCTAAATGTTTGATTGCTGAATGTAAAACAATGCTAGGCCACCACTGTTGCCATCACAGAAATATGTAACCAAACATTTAAGTGTTTTTTTCCTGTTTTTCCAGGCCTTGCAATTGCCAGTGCCCTAATAGATATTTCACAACAGAAACCTTCAGATAGTAAAGACAAGACTTCAGGAGTCCGAAATCGAAAACACCACCTCTCAACACGTCAAGGAACGTGTGTCTGAGAAGCAGAAACTGCTCCTGGAGGTTCTGTAATGTTTGACTTTGTAAATGGCTTCCATTAAGGCTGGTCTGTGGCCTCGATTTTTATGGAGGCAAATCTCTGTATGGTCCCAGGGCCCAGATACAGTTCCCTGCAAATGGGCAATGACCCGAGTGGCCAAAGAATGTTCATGAGTTTTATCAAAGTAACAGTATTGATGGTCACAGGTGATAAAGTTAGTTTTTAAGACTATCTTAGGCTTATCACAGATAACATTACTCTGGAAAAAAATGTATATTGTTTCTTAATGGAGATAAAAAATATGTAATTCATATAAACCAAACTGTTTATATCCCAAGACTTTAAAGAAAGACATTTTATAATGCCTGAATGATGAGAACTGTACAGTTTTTGCCTCATAAGCAAACTTAAGTCACTTGTATATGAGCAGGAAATGAACAAATTGCAATGGCTTTAGATGCTGTTTTATCTCATGTAAACGTAAAAGCAGGATTTTGATTTAGTAGGATGTAAGCAATGTATTTAAATATTTCACAGGACCATATCATGTCCAAACTCAGTTTTCAAATGTGACTATTTTCCACCTAACTGGAATGCAGACCAAAATGAGTCCATTTGGATGGATGGTATATGCAACTTCACAGGAGGTTTATTAGAATTCTGAGTGAAGAGGACATTGCTGTCGTCCATGCCAACTGCCTAACTCATTATCAGAGCTGATAGAGCATGGAAAAGCCTGTCCAGCAATCAATTTTTGCCCTCCTTCCCAAACCAGCCTCCAATACCACAAACCTAAAGAGAGCTTAAATAGTTATTTTACAGTGTGCAAGCTTCTGCTCTAATATGGTAATTTTTTAATTGCCTAGGAATCATTGGATCAGACCTAAATGATCCATCTGCATTTTTATAAGAACAGATCATGTTCTTTTGGCCTTCCTCTCCTAGCGGCTAGATTTTATCTACTTTTTACAAACATTATGAAAAGTATTTTAGAGATAGCGCCTCCTCCAAGTCATAAAATGACCCAGGTTCCTTCCTGCCAACTATTTCACTTAGAACACAAGTAGAGAAGAGCATTTGCTGGCAAGCATCTACAGTATTCCTGTTTCTAACACAAGCACATTGGTGTCGTGAGAGAGTCTCCAGTTTAAGAAATAAAATAAGTTCGTTGTTGCCCACATTTAGCATATTGTTAATGATTCAAAAATCTGAATTACGGCAGAAAGGAAAAATGATAGAAGACAGCTTTCACATTGGAACATAGAATCATTTGTGTCCTAATTTTGACAACAGTTCACTAGAACTCAGTAGATTAACAGATCTTGTTTGGAATTGCAGTTTCTTAACTTCAAGGGAACTACAGAATATATGTAGAGAGCAGTGACAGAAATATCTAAAACTGCTTTATACAATATAGTTTTGTTCAATATGAAAGTCATTTAACTATAATTGATGTTTAGTACTATCTATGTACTTATCATGTTCTTTGGATTTCTGGAAGGTAATAACACTTTACTGTTTACAGCTAATGCATAGTTACTTGCATGCTATGGTTGTGCAGTAGCAGAATATGACCCTATTGTGATATTAAATGTTTATTTCACAATGCCATTTAGACATAGCCAGCTTAATTTGATGGGAACGGATGTAATATATAACAGGAATGATCATACACTATGTAGTTGCATCATATATAAGATTGCTAGGTTGCATCTAACCATGACTATGTCATTGTTTTGATAATTAGGCATTTATGAATTATAGTATATATTCCTTATGTTGGCATGATAATTTTGCTATTTTCCATGCGTTAAAAATAAGACTAATTCTTAGATCAATTTAATCTATAGCCTATGGGGTTTTTTGGGGGCTAGGGAGTAGAGCTGGTTGTTTTTACCTCCCTATGATATTTTCTCTCTCTCTCAAAAAGAAAAGAAAATTGAGCGAAGTTTGTAAATGTCTCCTGAAAACCATCAAGCAATTTTATTAGTTTTTTGGGGGGGGCCTTTAAATGTTGATTTTTTTTCTCCTGGAAAAATAAATTGACAAAACTGGTGAATACAAAAATATAATCATTTAAAAATAAAATGATTGCCCAATTTGTTTAATACTCTGTAACAATTGTCATGAGAGAAAGCATATATAACAAAAATACGGAAACATACAGAGTTGTCCGTAAAATCTATTTCAGCTATATTTTTAGAGAGGCTAAGCAAACAGAATTACTGTGAAAGAATTGTCAAGCCTCATTCACCTCGAATCCCATCAGGTTCTTAAAATTCAGAAATTTGAATTTCAGACAATTACGGGACATAATGCAATGTTAAGTTAAAGTCATACTAAACCCTTCTGGGCCAAATATTGCTAACTCTGTGACTAATTATGCAATATCTTCTCGACTTTCCAAAGCTTTTTACTGGCAATAAAACTCTTCACCCTCAGGTGAAGTGGATTGAAAAGACCTTAGGGATAATCACTTTGAATCTGTGTCATGTTCTTTTTTCCCCCACATCCCAAACACTTTTAATTTGGAAGCTTTTTTTTTTTTTTTTTTAAATCAAACCACAAGTATATGCAGATACTCTTCAAGAAGTTAGGCATTAAATGACTGATTCTCTTGAAAACTCATCTTAATGGAATTGTGTACATTTCAGTTTAGAATGACTTTGAAAAATTCTTTAGATTTTAGGGTTTCTTATTCTTCCAAATATGAAAAACTTTGGTTAAGTGGAATGGAGTTTTAAAAATTAACCTGGGGACACTATTTGGACAGTTAGAGAATTCTCATTGAAAAAAGATGCACATGCTTACAGATCAATTTAATACATTTTAAGAGGATTGGGATTTTCGTAATTGCTTTTAAATGAAAATTTATTTAGTGATACACATAGAAGGAAAATGTATGCCATATACTACTGTGTTATGTTCAATAGGAAAACTTCAAGTAGAATATATTTCAACCTGTAATCGATACTTGCTATGCTTCTCAATATCTCATTTTCTCTGAGTTCCAGTAAGACAGCAGTGACTGCCTGGCTTTGTGTTGCTGCAGGATCATTTAGAGTGCAGACTGCTGGCTGGACCTGAGAACAGATGTTGCAACCAGCTTTGAGCTGTGTGGTGCTGGCACGTTTTAACCTTTTGAAGCCTCAGACTTTCCATCTGTGGGGGAAGGTACTGGTGCCCACCTTGCAGAGCTGTTGTGAGCCTAGAAGATAACAGACATAGAGCTTCCACGACGGGCCCTCAGTGCAGTGTAGCTGGTATTAACAATCATGGGACCACCAGGCCGCTCTTTTTCTACCGATTGTTTTATGAATTCATCTATTAATTTTTCATTCATTCGTTTCACCATAGGTAAAAGCCAAGTAGGTTTTTGCAAATGAAGATTTCATAAAAACTTAAGTTCCTGTATTTCTAGGATATAGAGATTTCTAAAAAACCACTTGGATATTTTGGTCAATAGCGGCTCTAACTCTTTCAAAATATATACAGTTTTAGTAAAGCATTTTTTAAATGACTGCTTGGTGACATTTAGACAGAAACATCAATTGTCACTTCCTCGTCAAAATTTGGCAAGAAGGATCGATCCTTACGTTTGGTTGTCATACATAATACATCTTTTTTTCATTGAACATAAAACTATGATTTGAAAAGTGTTTCATGTAAAAAGTTTTAAAAAATTAAAACTGATCAAATGAACTAATTCTACCCGCATAGACTTAAAAAAAATATCGGCTTCCAAAGACCATTTGCTATTTTACTAAGGTGAGTTTGGAACTTACTTGATCGTAAGACTACCTGGGTCAGTGCAGATTCCTACCTTTGCCTCTAGAGATTAAGATACGGAAGGACTTGATGAACCCTGGAGATTCATATGCTTAATAAGCACCTCGGTGATTCTTATGATTAGGCAAATGAAGGAGCCATTGCACTGGGCCAAAGAGCTGCCTTTATTTACAGTTAGAAGAATTTCTTTAAATAACGAAATTATCGAAGTCAAAATGCTTTAAATAATTTTCTGAGGAATACAAGCCATCTGGTTGGTGTTACAACAGTGTTTTCATTACCGTGTACATTTAACATTTTAGTTTTATCAAATTTTTTAAGTGAATGAGAACCATCTCAGTATATATGTATGTAGGTGTGCATGCCAGTGTTAAAACAGATTGTGTGAAAGTTCAAACCGGCTTTAAAAAGCCAACATTTTATGATATAGTATGCTGTTGATCAGGAGTTTAATTACTGAAATAAAAACATTGGATCTTCCAACCCCCATTGCCAAATGAAGTTTTGTTATATATATTTTTTACCCTCCCAAGATCATCCAGGAAAAAGCATTCAACCGCGGGAAAAGCCCATCTGCCATCTAAGACTTGGTTATAAAATTTGGTTATGGAATTCCACATTCAAAATCCATATTTCTCTCTTCACCTGATTTTTCTTGGCCTTTTCTACGTGTTCTCTTTGAATTACATGCTGAACACTTTGACTGTTCCTGAGAATGGAAGCAAAACTCACAAGAGCCTAAGTGGCCAGGATTCCAGCCAAAACTGAGGGTCTCTGCCCTGACCGTGTGTTTACATAAGTTGTTCTTACTTACAAGGGAGGAAGTCCTCTTTCCAGGACTGGTGCAGCCATGGCACAGCTGACGAGTTTTCTAAGAAAGGTCTGCTTGTTCCTTGGCAAGCTTTGGGTTTAAGTCCCCACATTGCCCTCTGGGTCCTGGCCTATGTCAGTGCTACTGACCGCTCTTCTGGGCCTCAGTCCAGTGTTACTGAGGCAGAGCAGCCAAGAGGATCCAACCGCCTCTCTTCTCTCCAACCCCACAGGAGGACCAAGCACCTCCTGTGCTCAGCGCCTGACCTGAGGCCTAACCCTGAGGGTGGTCCTGCCTGTGCTCTGGGGGATAAAACAGCAGACCCCTTCTCCTGGGCAGCCCTACACCACACCTCCCAGAGGTCAGGCCAGGGAAGAGGACCACTGTGCCCTGAGAAACTTGCCCAGCCTGGCTAGCATGCCCCAGAAGCGTTAGAGAAGGGAGAAGAGTTTTGGGGAGGAGCCCAGATGAAGATGTGTCTGAAGCAGGGAGGGCTCGGAGTTGAATCCCGGAGCGCCTTTCCCTTACAACAGAAAGCAGCAGCTTAGGGCTTCCCTGGTGGCGCAGTGGTTGAGAATCCACCTGCCAATGCAGGGGACACGGGTTTGAGCCCTGGTCTGGGAAGATCCCACATGCCGCAGAGCAACTAGGCCCGTGAGCCACAACTGCTGAGCCTGCGCGTCTGGAGCCTGTGCCCCACAACAAGAGAGGCTGCGACAGTGAGAGGCCCGCGCACCGCGATGAAGAGTGGCCCCCGCTCGCCGCAACTAGAGAAAGCCCTCGCACAGAAACGAAGACCCAACACAGCCAAAAATAAATAAATTAATTAAGTAATAAAAAAAAATTAAGAAGCAGCAGCTTCTCTGAACATCTGAGCCTGGCACATGCGCCTCTTCCGCTTCTTGATGGTGGATCAATGGTTATCAAGGGATTTGAAGATTTCAACTCAAAATTTATTTTTCTTTGCCCTGAAGAGGTTTCCTTAGGGAAGTCACCTGTGAGTGGCTGAAGTGAGGGGCCGGCATTCTTTCAGGTCTAACCCACAGCCCTTTCTGATAAACATGCAACTCCCTCTCCAATTTCCAACAGGCTGCCCTGCTTGTTTAGCATTAGGGCGCCTGGCGCAGCCGTAACAGCCAAGAAATTTTGTTGAGCTTTACTTTCTCCGGCCGTTCAAGTGAGAACAGCAAGTATTATTTTGCTTTCTAAATACGAGACCACATTGTATTTTGGATGAGCTTCTGGAAACTGCACCCCCCCTCCCCCCATTCTGACCTGTCTGCCTTCCAGGGCTCCCACCCTTTGTTGAGGAAATAATTCTGCCCTGTTCAAGGACTGGTTGTGGAGCAGCCCTAAGTGAACAAGAAACCGAACCCCTCAAAGATCCCTGCAGAAACACTGGATTCTCCTCACCATCAAAAGGTTTGACCATTTTTATTTTGGGCAGAAGTGAAATTTTCACTCAGGCGAGATAGCTGTTTAAGCACAAGCCTCTTTCAACCAGCTGTGTGCGTGGTCAGATAGGAGATCCTACTCTAGAAAATCCACCTAAGAAAATGGCATTAGTGAGCAAATTCTTCTAACAGTTCTTTGTGCCTCTGTCGCCCCTATTGCTGAAAGATATCTTAAACGGTGCGCTTTTCAGTTATGTATAAGTTATCTTGGAATAGGTCCTGTGTGGGACACACTTGAGTTTTAATGTGAACTCAAATGCCAACTTTTTTTAATGTCTTGGAACAGTTGTCTAAACTATTTCTAAGTAACCTGGGATAAAAATGCTCACCTACCTTACTTAGGTGTTATGATGGGTTTATGTTGTTGAAATAGGAAGTAGATTAGAGTTAACTGTTTTGTCCTTACACTATGAAAAGATTTAAGGTTAAATTTGGGGAATCATGAGCAACGATTCTTCTCGATTATTTTTGGTAACGCTAAAGGGCATATATGTGCCAAAGTTCCCAAATAATTAAATTGCGATAGAAACCACTGATATATGTTACCTGGTAATTCAGAGTGGTGCTTTTCAGGATTTTTACAGTGTCTATTACATTTTGCAAATATTACCTTCCTCAACTTTAAATGGTAATTTTACAGCAAATACCACCAGATTGTTTTAGATTTTCTTTCCCATCATCACACATCTTTCCTGACCCTCCATCGATTAGTCAGCTTATTTCCCCCAGCAACAGACTAGTGCTCTCAAACCTCTATCAATGCTTTAAAAATAAATAAATAACACAAAATAGGTCTTGCATATCTTTGTTCCCTTGTGACAACGCACATTGGCAGCAGTAATCTTTTCCTTTAGATCAGCTTGTTTGAAATACGATGGTACTTAAAAGGAAGGCCGGCTGGAAGGACACCAATAAAAATACCAGCTCAGCTTAAAACAATTTGATTTCAACCCAAAATGAATTACCTTGCAACACAAATAGATAATGGCAAATGGGATATTCTACTTATCAGGACTATTCCCTGCTGAGAGTTAGAACTCCAGGTTCATTTGAAGCTCATTGCCCTGGGAGTATAAAAAAATATGGTCTCCTGAACATTTATGTGCAGATGAACTAGTTGGAAGAGGAAACAAAGACTGAACATACAACATCCACTCCTTGCTGATTTCTGAAGTGACAGCTCCAGTTTGACCTTCCAGTGCAGAAATTCAAGATGTTGGCTGTTAAAGGAAACAGCTTTTCTGTAAGGGAAAAATACCAAATAGCATCATTTTGTTTCTCAGGAAGCAGTTGTCCATGATGAGCTTTACAAACTAGAAGTTTGTAAGGATATGTAACGATGTTTCTTTTGTGTTTTCATACATAATATGCAATGTTTTAGTGACAAGATTTTCCTTTTCTAAACCATACTTAGAAGATGGTTATGTGGTAGACTTTTCAGTAGTAATTCTTACTTTGATAGCACATATGAACCACATGGGTTTTGCACATTAGTGAATTGAGAATTACTTTGTCCTAAAGTGGAATGGCCAAAGAAAGAATATACCTTCATGGGAATCCCTTGAGAAAAAAATAACAATTTTTCTACTGTTTCAGTATGTCATAAGATTCTTATATCCTTTCACACTGCATAAATGCAATTAATGATCTCTCTCTCTCTCTCTCTCTCTCTGGTGCAAATTACTTTGTGTACATATTCTTGATGTAGTCTTGATAATTGCCCTTGCAGTGTAGTCTCTAAGAGATTATTTACAATATTTGCAAAGATTATGGCAACGTCAAATATATCATCTTGGTGGAGTAGAAAACAAAGAATAATAATTAGTCATTTCTACAAGTTTGGAATCTACTGTGACTGTTGGTATAAAGTTTAATTCCACTTATAAAACAAGTCACTTTGTGTCACTAAAATTAAAGCAAATTTCCAGAATCGGGTCTTAACCACGTTAATATCAATTCGAAATGGCAGCATTGTTTGGATGTTTTGTGCTTTATATTATATGAACCAGTCTGTAAACTATACATGAACCAAAAATATCCAAGGAAGCAGAGGCGGTTGAATCAATTCCATCAATTTTTTCAAAGGCTGTTGACTCATGATCTAGTGGTTAAAATGGAGACCCGGGAAAACTAGAATAAAACCAAGATTCTATCCTCAGCTGAATGACAAGTCTCACACACCATGCTTCCTTCCTTCCAGGGTGCTTATGAGAAATAGAGAGTTTTCAGAACCTCAGATCCAGTCCCATATGACTGTTGTTATCAGAAGGCTGTCCAGATGGCACTGTGTGTAAGCCTTTGGTAATATTCTTTACATTGTCATAACACCTACAACAATTTCATTTCCTAATGCTTTTCCCATGGGTTAGTATTCAGTGTCTTCTAGATTTTGAAGGTAGAGGGATGCATCATATCTCACTGACCTACAGAAGCTCTTGTAACTATTGTATCGATAGATAAAGGAATAAATGACTCAGGTGCAACATCATGATTTGAATTTCCATTTGTAAGCTGGATTTGGTGAAATTTGACACTGGTGCTTTCTGTTCCACTGTTAAGTGACAGAGTTACTCATCTGTACATAAGCATCTGAAATTTTAGCAGGTAATTACGTAAATGAAGTATTTTACACAAAGCATTAAAATTTGTATCAGAAAGAACAGCTCACATTATTTCTCAATCACTATTGGCACATGTAAAACACTTTTAAAGCTCTCAACAAGATAATAAACTAAAACATTTTTCCCTCTTCCTTCTTAGTCGTTATCTAGATATTTTTCTTTTAGATAAACAATCGGCATTGTGTTTACTGAAGCTCGCATTGATATTCCCCAATAGTGTTTGCAACTTGAGCTTTATTCCAGCAGCTACATGAAATGAGTCCACAGTGCAGAGCAGGAGGTCCCTCTGGAACCTGAGATTATTTGTTCTCTCACTGTTCTAAAGGTAATTAAGGAGCATTGCATGTTTCTCAATTAATGATTTCTCATTCAACAGGGGATCTTTGATGCTAATTTGTTTTAATCAGGGCAGAGGCTGCTCAAAAACTCTAAACAATTCAGTGAAGAGGAACTAGGAATTTTTAATCAAGTGGAAGAGATTTAAATGCTATGAGGGATGCATCCATCATGCACTTTCAATTCCTGTTCATTTAACTTTGTTCTTTTGAGTTTTATAAGCCAACGTGAGAATTATTAAATAGAGTATATTGTATTACATAATATGGTTTTCCTCATATATTTGTGTGTATATTTCATGGACTTCTTCTCCCATTTAAAGCCTATTTATTTACAAACATTTCTCTCTCTGCATAGGATGTATTGATACATACATCTCATACCCTTATTTATTATATACACTTGTAAATGTAGAACATGTTTATGTAACAGTATATTCACATATATGTTACAAATGAATAACAGAAGTTGAGTCATAAATGAGCATTAGGTTTAAAAAATTCTTTTCACCCCTTGGACAATGTCCTGAATGGCTATTCACAATCTGGGCTGCTGAGTCACATTGCATTATGTACATGGAAACACTCATAATCTATGTAGAAGTTGCACCTTGAAGAGGCATTACAGTATGATTAGACCATAGTTTTTGTAAAAAATGACTTCATCAGGCGACTATGGCTTATGAACGTAAATACTCAAAGTAATGAAATTAAAATACTGCCTTTCTTTTCTAACGATCAGGTTTTGATCATCTCATTTTGATGTCCTCAAATCAAGACCACTTTGCAGGAATGTCAATCATGTGAAATGAGGTAGGTTTTTTTTTCCTTCCTCTAACCGAATACAGAACAATCTCAAGAAATGCTTGAGAGGCCTAACTAGTTAAATACTTACTGGTTCACTGTATTGAAATAAGTGAGAAAGAAAAAAAATTTTTTTAGCCAGTGGTTCTCAGACTTTTAGAGTACATCAGGATCACCTGGAGGGCTTATTAAAATAGATTTCTGGGGCCCAATCCTAGAGTTTCTGATTCAAAAGTTCTGGGATGCGGCTTGAGATTTTTACTTCTAACAAGTTCTTGGGTGATGGTGAGGCAGGAGCTGATGACCCCACTTTGAGAACTCCTGTTGTAAACAAATCAATCAGAATGAGGCAGCCATGGTTGGAGTGCAGCACTGAGCAATGAGTCCGTGTCCCTCATACATTCCAGTGTGTTTTCAGAGATTCTCTACCAGAAAGCAGTGGACCTTGTGTGTCTCTGAGGTGAACTCTGGGTGAATTTCTGGACCAGTTGGGCAGGGGCTAAGTGGGGAATTTGGGCAGAGAGATGACATCAGTGCCTAACATTTTAATTCATGGAGATCCCCTGAGGGCTTTGCTGGCATTACAAACATTTGAAAACAAACTTTTGAATGGAAATAACAATCTAGTACACCTGTGCTAATGGGCAATGCCAGAAGCCAGACTGACTTGTAAAGAGCTGGACCAGGCTGATGTTTTCCAGCCCTGCTGATGATAAGAATGATCTGGGGCTCTGTCGGGTATCTGTGTTTTTAATAAGGGCTCCAATTAATTCAACAGACAAGTTTGGGGAACTCTACTTAAGGGCCCAATTCTTTTTCCTTTCTCGTAGTGGTGCTAAAATTGCCGATATAGAGCTTCGGAGGGAAGCCCATTCATAAAGCCTCCGTCTGGGCAACTGCCCACCCACTGCACAGGCTGACCTCATTTGCTCAGCTTTCCTTGACATGTGGCATAATTATGTCTGTGGGTCATGAATTGGCCTAGTGTGTCCCTCAGCTGTATAATTATCCCACGTAATGTGTAAGTTCAATTGTGATTTGCTTTGGTTCCATCAGTGCTGTAGGGTTTTTCTGAATCCCGTATCATAAGGCAGTTTGGGGGTTGGGGAGACTAGGTTCTCATGTATACGTATGAATGGTAATTTATTTGCATTTACATTTGCCCTTAAAATCAATCAGTGGGTATGGAACAAGCTTCTTGAAGATGATTCTGTTTTGACATGTATCTCCTAAAAGTTCAAATATTTAATAGCACCTACTATGTGCCAGGCACTTCGCATGTTATTTAATCCTCTTACAACCAATAAGAAAGGAATATTAGAATCCCTATTTTACAGATGAGAAAACTAAGGCTTAGCGTATTAAGCTTCCCAAGTGCAAGTGGCAGATATGGGAAAGAATCTATCACAGTGTGCTGCTTCCCCTGAACCTGGTGGTGATTAATTAACACAAAACCTTCAGACAATGGCAAGAAAAATGATGTCAGAAACTCCAGCCATCATTCCCTTACTATAATATCTAATGACTGAAACATTTTTAATCGAAGGGATATTTTCCCCTTTCTAGTGAGCAATCTCATCTTTTGGAGCTATCATGAAAATGAGCTCTAACTGCCCCCAGCTCCAGGCGGTCTCAGACTTTCAGCTGCCTGTGACTCACCGTGCCCATTAGTCGGCCTAGTTAATCACACAATCATCGCGTGTGTTCATGGGCTGGCTTCAGACCTAATCATGTCATATCACTGGGTCACAAAAGTGCCAGTGATCTAATTGAATGTGACTTTGCAATTACAAGTTACATCTTGATGTGATCATACTGCCAGTATTCCACTTTGTTGGGACTGACAAATCTCTAGACTGTAGTTGGAATGTTCATTGAAGCTCAGTGCTAAAGGTCATCAGAAAGGCGGTCAGGGCCCTCACAGGGACTGACTTGTTCATCGTTACTACTCCATTTGGATAATGTTCAGCACACCACCCACCTTTACTCTCTCCTCACCCTTTACTGAACAATCCTCCCTTTGCTGGATTCTGTCTTGCACCATCGCTTACCCAGCTCTTCCCAGGGTTCTGAGCTCTCAGAGAATAAAGCACAGGTTATAGTGGGTGCCCTAAATTTGTATCATTTCAAATCGCATTACAAGTTGCTATGAGAAGCATTACAGTTCTTTCCTAGAACCCTCGTGTTACTATCATAAATGCCAGCTACATTTGGAAGACTTTTCTTTACACAGGTCCCACAATAATAGGAATTGATGCACAGCACTTTTCAATTAAAGCGTGATCATGGAACTAGTCAGGGTCCTTCACTTTTTCTCAATCTCAGTTTTCTCATCTGTCTCACGAAGGTCCATCTCAGGACATACTGGCTGGTTGTCTCTGAATTCTTACCGGCTGACGATGCTATCGTGCTTTCCTGGGTTCCTGTTCCTTAGATTTTTATGACATCAGCTGTGAGAAGGCTGTGTTAGAACCCATCAGGTTAGTTCAGCCTCACAAGAAATACATGTCCTTAAAATGGCACACAAATCTTCACAGGGGTGGCATTTACAAGGTCAAAGTTTTTATTCTGATTTGGCCCGCTTGGGTTACATTTCGGATTGGCATGGTATCACACTGAAAGAAATGGGTATTGCAGGCTTCTCACACATTTTCTTTATCTTTTATAACAGAAAGCCTTTGAGGTACACATACTTCCAATATTCTTTATTCACCACCACCAAAATACTCAATTCTTATTTTATTTCTCAATGAAGCTTAATTTCTACCCAAAGGACAGCATATTGTGACTTCATTGTTTCAGCTGTGTGTCGAACCTTCATTGCCTCTAAAGGGACATTCTTTCTACTCAGAAGATAAAATGAGATGTGGAGAATTACTAAATCATTTGGGCATCAAAAGATTCTTCTATATAAAGAACTGCTAGTTAACAGAAACAGGAATGTTAATGTCCTTTAGTCTCCAAAAGAGATGGTTGGAAATATTTTTGTGGTGGCCAACTTTCAGAAGAAACATCCCAGTTACTTTATGATTATATCATGGAGAAACAATTATTCTCCATTCGGGGCCAAAATAAACAGCAATTCTCCAACAAGCATGGCTCTAACAGTTCAGAAACATGCAAATACTGGGTAACTAGCTGGTGTGTTTATATGCAACATGCAGATGTATGACCTAGATACATCTCTAAAAATTAATTTAACGGCGCTGCACTGGGCTCGGCTAATACTCTAACAAGTTTTTTTTTTTTTTCTTTAATGATGAGCATAAGCCCTGAGGGCATTGTGTTTGATAGAAGTGACAGCTCTGCAAGATGCAGGCTCCTCTAAGAGTGAGTGTGCTGACTCAGAAAATAGAAGGATAGCGCTGGATGGGAGGGGAGTTGTCAGACATAATTTAACCTCCTCGATTAAAAGTTATGTAGCTAATCAGTGCTACAGGCATGCTATAACCATATCCCAAAGGCAATGGTGACGTCCTTAAGATTTACTCCTTAAAGAAAAATCAGTATAGAACCTAGAACCTGCACTATGAAATGTCACAGGTCTTTCTCCTTTGATTGTTTGACATATTTTGAATTCCATATCATCTGAATAAAGGAAGTTATTTTTTCCTTCTTTCTTTATTCCCCACTGCCCCTACCCCAAGCCTCAAGAAGGTTCATCATGTTCCTGAAACCACACAGGACATTGAAATCTTTGTCATTCAAATGTGCTCAGAAATAACCGCAGATGTTTGTGTATTTCTACGATATTGCATAATTAAGTCTGATCTCAGTGAGGGAATGAGAGGGAATTCGAACAAACAATTCAGCAAGAAAAATAGGTATTTATGTCTATTTGCCTGGGATTTTCTTTAAAGCAGCTTAAGTTACACTGAGGATTAATCAATCCTGTGACCGATTGCTGTGATGCATGGAGCTGAGGAGCATCTGGCTGATGTGGGAAGTGTGTGCACGAGATGTGGTACCCCGGCTGAAATAAACATACTGGAAAGGACATGCGTGAACTATCAAACATGGAGGGGTTTTCGATATTTTAGATAAAAGGGGAAGTGTGTGACTTAAAGGGTTTAGCAGTTCAGTGTCAAAATCAGAATCCTAATTATTATAGGTAGGATTTACCCAATTGTGACTTATGAAGATGATTAAAGGGTTCTTGCGACCCTGTTACAAACTCAGGAATGAGAACCAAAGGCACACTTACCATATAGCAACTGCGTAAAGCCTCGTAGTAATGATTGGGTGCCACGCAGTGAGGTTCATACAGCAATTTAAAGTCGCGCCTCACTATGAAGAATTGGTGGGTCTTTAGTCTTCTTCTGGTGGTCGTGTCTGGACTCCAATTCTCTGTGCCTTTCCTCGTTCTGTAGGTTCCTTCTGAGGTTAGGTGTATCCAGCTACAAACAATAGCAACCTGAGCAACCGTGGATTAAACCATATGGAATTTATATATTACTTAACAAGAAAATCTGGCGGTAGGAGTCCTGGGATTTTGTTGGCTCAGAGATGTTCCCCTCATTTCCCTCCTCAGTGAATGGGCTTTTCTCCTCAAGTATGTGCGTCTTGGTGACAAGATAGCTGCCATAGCTCAAGGCCTCATGTCCTCAGATGACATTGCACAGAGCAGGAAGGGAGGGGTGAGGGCAATATTGTTTTCTCTTTAGAATTCTCTTGTCTTTCATCAGGAAGGAAATCTCTCTCAGAAGTCCACCCTGACCTTCAGCTCATCTTCTTGTAGCTTTCATTGGCTAAGACTGAGTCACATGCCCACCCTGGACTAGTCCCCGGCAAGGGGCAATGTGATTGCTGTGATTGGCTTAGATCCTCTCTACTGCAGGTGTGGTCCAAGGAGAAGCACATCGACTTCACCAGGGAGCCTGTTAGAATCGCAGGGTCTTAGACCCACCTCAGACCTACTGAGTCTGCATCTGCATTTAACAAGAGGCCCCATGGTGATCAGGTGGGCATGAAATTGTAACCAATGATGATTCATCCCCTGGGGCTGGGCATGTTCAGTTTGGGAAAATCAGAATTATGCCTGCAATAAAGATGGGAAGGGCCATGGTGTGGGCAACCAGCAGTGTCTGCCACAATCTTCTAATCTCTCATCACTTGGAATTATCACTTGTTTTGGTGACTCTGATTTTCTCTCCAAAAAAACTCTGCAAAATGATGTCTGCTTATGGTATGTGCTAACCCAGGGAATACTTTTGGTCCACCTGAGTGGCCCTGCAGCAATGTCCCTCATCTACCGGCACTTGGATCATGCTGATGATCTCCCTGAGTGCTGAGGCAAAGGGCACAGGTGTCACCCACTCCCTTTGGCTAGAAGGATCCCTTCCTGCTTAGGGCCCAAGCTGAAAATGGTCTCCCTGTCTTGGTAGGCTGAATAATGGCCCCCAGAGAGATCCATGTCCTAATCCCTGAAACCTGTACAAGTTACTGCAAAAGAGACTTTACAGATATGATTAAGGTAAGGATTTTGAGATGGATAGATTATCCTGGATTATCCAGTTAGGCCCTAATTGTAATCATAAGTATCCTTATAAGAATAAAGCAGAGGGAGGTTTGACTTCAGCTAAAGAGAAGACAATGTGACATCAGAAGCCAAGATTGGAGTGATGCAGCTGCAAGCTAAGGAATGCCACTGGCCACCAGAAGCTGGAAGAGGCAAGGAAGAGATTTTCTCCTAGAGCCTCCAGGGGAAAGCAGCACTGCCAAATGCTTGGTTTTAGCCCCATAAGACTCATTTCAGACTACTGGCCTCGAGAGCTGTAAAAAAATACATTTCTGTTGTTTTAAGCCACTAGGTTTGTGGTAATTTGTTACAGCAGCCCCAGGAAGGTAATACACCCGTCTTTCAGTCCCTACAATTCCTTGTGGCACAATTTTTAATCCAGCAATGTTGCCTTTTCATTATTTTAATATAGTTTGCAGATGGAATTATAGATTCATTTTTATAAGACATTCAAACACTGTCAAAATAAGATCCTCTTTGGGTTAGGATAAGAAATTAGACCTAGGAAGCCTAGGGAGGCAATCACCTGTGCGTGATCACTGCAGGTCCCTGGTCACCGTTATCATCTTGCCCCAACCAGATGCAGAAAAGGCATGTGGGGGAAAGGAGAGAAGGAGGAGGGAGGCATGAGGTTAGCACCGCCCTCAACACACACACCGCTGAGCCTGACTTCAGCAGCTCAGAGTAAAGAAGTACAATTAGAAAACCAACTTTACCTGTGCTTTCCAGTGCCGAGTAAATTGCACTTTTCTCCACCAAAACCATTTGACAGGACGATAAAGACTATGAAAGGTCAAAAGCAGAAGCTCGGAGGGGACTAAACATGCCACTGAAATGAATAAAGGGTGGTCATTAGCAGCCATGGAGAGACACAAGAGGGGTCCAGAAAAGACTTAGTGGGGATGAGAAGGTCTCATGCAAAGCAGGGGCTGCCGCAGGTGGGCAGAGGCCACAGCTCCCGTCTCAGGGGGGCGGTAATTCTGCAGACGGTGGGGCCTGACCTCCAGCAGGGAGAAGGAGCCACTCCTGGCATTGGCACGTTTGTGCTAAGTGAGGCTTTTAAAGAAGCTCTTTGGACAGTTCATCACAGGCCATTCGGATAGAGATGGATGAGGGTCTGAAGTGAGACAGACTAATGTGAAGAATCGTTGTTTGCACTGCTGGGAAGGAGGGGGAAGAAGCTGTCACAATCTTGCAAGCCCAGCTTCTTCTCAGAAGTAAGCTCTCAGCCTTGATGTCTGCTCCTAAACACGCCCTGTGCTGCTAAATGATGCTAGTAACCGCCCATCCCACCGCCGGGGAGTCGGGGCGCTCCGGAGCCGGCTTCTCACCTCCAGTTCTGCGGGGCACAGAGCCTCCCCTGACTCCTTTGTTTGGAAAGAGCCAGCTTACCTTTCACTGCTCAGCTCTCTGGCCACCATTGCTGTGCCTTGCATCACAAACTTTTGCCCGTGGAGAGGGCTAATATGTGATGTTTATTGGGTGGGCTTCTGTTTTTATTTTTGTTTTTGTTTTTTGGACTTTGTCCTTTCATTTTTTTTTTGTTTACATCATCTTAGTGGTACACCTCCCACAAATAAAGCAGATGGTCCAGCAAAGCAGATCTGGCTCCTTGTTCCCTGAGAAAGAATGACCAAGTAAAATATAAAAAGAAAGAAAATACATTAACATTCAGTTCTGGATTTTGAGATCCTGAGGTCCAAGGCTTAGCACGAGCAAGAGGTATGACAAGATGTTTAGCCAATGGGCTTCTGCCTTCAGACATCCTCAGCCATGGAAATGGGCTGAGGATGCCTACATGGGCAACAGGGGGAATCTAGAGAAGAAGAGAAAGCTGGACGAAGAGTTGAAGCCCTTGTCCCTCTCTTTGCTCTAAGACCACAGGGCGTGGGAGAGCGCACGTGCACACCTGTGTACATCGGGGCCGTAAGGTCTCGGCTGTTGGCAACAGCCTGTGGATCACCCAAGTCCAAGGCCAGTGGAGGACCAGCTGCCTCGGCAGATACCAACGGGGATGCTGATAGGCAGAGCAACACAGGGTGATGGCCATCACCAGAGATGCCACCATGAAGGGAAGGTGGCAGGGGACAAAGCATCTTCCCCATTGACATGGGACATACCCCGCTTCCCATCACCCTGCCCACAAGAGGGTAGACGTGCCTTGAGGGACTGATAATGACTGGAAACCTTAGGAGAGACCTTCAAGTAGCTGAGTTTCCTTAACTTGCCTCAAATTCTGCCACAGTTGGAATAGAAGCTTGAAGGGAAAAAATAGGTTGAGTAGCGGGGAATAGTTACCCTTTTTACACACCTGAGTTAAGTGGCTTATGAAGTATTATACCCAATATGACAACTTTATTTCACCCACCATGAACGAAAAATTTACTGTAAGCTCTAGATTTCAGCTCACTGTTTGGAGAGAGTTTGGGTGGACGTTTTATCCACTTTTACTGCCTTCCTAGCAGAGCTGATCTGGACAGATGATGGCTTCCTCTGGGTGGTCTCATTCACCCCGTGAACTCATCGAATGTGATTCATACATGAACTAAAAATATCCACGATACAAGCAAAGAGCCATCCAAAGGGGACTAACACTTATTAATACTTGTTGTGACGCCATTGTTCTAAGAATATGACCTCTTGCTCCCTTCAGTCCACACCAGTCACCTGTTACTCTCCACTTACAGAGGGAGAAGCAGAGTTTTGGTGGTCTACCCAAGGAGGCGGGACTCACACTGAGCTGCCTGCCAAGCAAACTCAGAAGTACACTGAACATAAGATCCACAGGAGACCTAAGAGGTAGAAGGGAGAAAATGCCGACTTTGAACAAATCAGACCCCTTAGGGGACTAGAGATGCCTCAACCCGGGGGACTCCCGCTCCAGAGGCTGGGGTTCAGTCTGGTGGATGGTAGTTGAGGAAATAATTTGAGATGAGGCATAATCAGTAAACAGTGGGTTGCAGGACACCAAAGGGTCTGATTAAATGGACATCACATGGAAAATCATAAGCCCACAGAAGTCAAAGAGTAAGATGCATAGCAGAATCTAGTGTAACCATGGCATCTGACACAGAACCTAGAAATCCAAGAGATGCCATCTGCAAGTGAAAGAGCTAGGCATGGCCCAAGTGTCACTGGCTGTCACCTCTGCTACCCACATCAGTAGTGAGGTGGGGAGGGGTTGAGGTCTAGAGAAATATTTTGGTGCAGGAATGCCTTGCATCATCTCCACAAATGACCGTCCTCTCCGTCTGGTGGCCATCATTCACACACACACGCTGGCCCTGGCATGGTCCTCAGGGTGCCAGCAGCTAGCTCTGTGGTCATGGATCAGTTTCTTCTGCTGAGCAGGTAGCTGCCTGATGAGGGATCAGTTACCTCTTCTCTTTTTTTTTTTTTTTTAACATCGTTGTTGGAGTATAATTGCTTTACAATGGTGTGTTAGTTTCTGCTGTATAACAAAGTGAGTCAGCTATACATATACATATATCCCCCTATCTCCTCCCTCTTCCATCTCCCTCCCACTCTCCCTATCCCACCCCTCTAGGTGGACACAAAGCACCGAGCTGATCTCCCTGTGCTATGAGGCTGCTTCCCACTAGCTACCTATTTTACATTTGGTAGTGTATATATGTCCATGCCACTCTCTCACTTCGTCCCAGCTTACCCTTCCCCCTCCCCGTGTCCTCAAGTCTGTTCTCTACGTCTGCGTGTTTATTCCTGTCCTGCCCCTAGGTTCTTCAGAACCACAGTTACCTCTTCTCTTACATTCTCCTCTGCAAGATGAGAGCGCTGGGGAGAGGTGAGGCCACTCCCACTTCCAACACACTGTGATTCTCTCACTATAGTAAAGTGGGTTTAGCCCCGATGTCTTCATCCATTCAGGCTGCTATAACAAAATGCCATAAACTGAGCGGTTTATAAACAACAGAAATTTATTTCTCTTAGTGCTGGAGGCAGGGAAGTCCAAGATCGCGACGTCAGTAGATTCAGTGTCTGCCGAGCCTGTTTCCTGGACAGTGATTTTTTTTTTTAACTCATTTTAATTATTTATTTATTTATTTTTGGCTGTGTTGGGTCTCCATTTCTGTGCGAGGGCTTTCTCTAGTTGTGGCGAGCGGGGGCCACTCTTCATCGCGGTGCGCGGGCCTCTCACTATCGCGGCCTCTCTTGTTGAGGAGCACAGGCTCCAGTCGCGCAGGCTCAGCAGTTGTGGCTCACGGGCCTAATTGCTCCGTGGCATGTGGGATTTTCCCAGACCAGGGCCCGAACCCGTGTTCCCTGCATTGGCAGGCAGATTCTCAACGACTGCGCCACCAGGGAAGCCCCCGGACAGTGATTTTTTACTGTGTCCTCACAGGGCAGAATGGACCAGCCAGCTGTCTGGAATATCTTTTATAAGGACACTAATCTCATCATGAAGGCTCAACCATCAATAACTAATCACCTGCCAAAGGCCGCACCTCCTATCACCATCACCTTTTGGGTTGGGATTTCAACATATGAATTGGGGGGCGGGGCACGAGCATTCAGACAACAGCACCTGACAAGGAGAAAATCCTGACTTCAGCCTTGAGTAAATGCAATCAGTCCAAAGTGTTTATTAAATGGTTTTCTTCCCAGAGAAAGAAAACCATGCTCATGGTGATGTGACTGCCATTCAAAGTTACAAAGGTTTGCTTATAAGATTCTTTGCTCCTGTCTCAAAGGAACTGACTTACAACTTTGTCCATGTGTAGCTTGTTTTCTGAACATTTTTTAAGCAACCAAAAGTTCACCGTTGTCTAAAATGCTTGACCCTTTATAAGGCTCCAGTGATTTTCCTCTGGCAAGCTTCCTCCTTCACATGTACTAACATTTCACTTTGCCGTCTTTACAGTTGAGTCTCCAACTCCCTCTTCGTGTTCCTCACAAGAATTTGTGTCTGCAGGCATCCAGCGTGAAAACTGGGGAGCAATCTCTCCTGAGCTCCCACCCCTCCAGCAGGTCCCGGGCACTGGTTCATTTCTCTCCACCTATGATTTTATGAGAAAATGTCCCCACTCTTTGCAGATCTTCAATTTCACATAATTTTCTGGGTTCCTCTGAATTTATTGAGAGCTTAGACAGCACTTGATTTTATTTTTCCACCCCAATAACTTTCTGTCTTTTGCTATGTTAACAGAACTCTTTTGAACCCATAGAAAATTTCTCTTTCACATAATACAAGATCTCTTTTCCTTCCAAGTAAACAAGGTTACATACACCTGCTTAACCCAATCAATAAACAAATGGATTATCAAGTATCCTTCAGATAAATAGCCAATACCCCTTGACTGCCAACGCCAGTGACGTCTTTGAAATAAATCTAATAGAGAAAGACTGGAGTAACTGATTCCTGTGTGTGTGTTTTTTTTCTTTCTTGAGATGAGATGAAACTTGAGCCTACAGACAACCCTGTCATTGATTTTTAGTCTTTTATCCTCCATGAAAGAAGCTCCCTTGTTCCAGCTTTAGCAAAATAGCAAATAGCCTTTGCCTGTATTTCAGGTCCTGCGTGCTGCCTCTCTCTCACCTCCTTGGATTAGGGGACCACGTGGTCCGTGGTGATGCTGGATTCATTAAGAAAGGCCTCTGAACTGCCTCATGCACTGGGCCCCTTGAACCTGTTAGAAGGCAGTGGGTCTGTGGTGACTGCAAGTTGGTAGGAGCGCTCACAGCTTCTGCTGAGAACAGGCGTAATGCAAAAGGCCTTAGAAGAGCAGTGAAGTGTGGCATTAATGGGATTTAAACACATATATAAGATGCGCCAAAAGATGGGGAAATATTCAATTATTAAAGACCAATGACATGAGCTTCCGACTAATGAGCTCACAGCATACTCAGTGGAACCATCGGAAGAGTAGCCCAGGGGGTTATCCTGCAGGTAGATGTTTTATTCAGGTCTGCATCTCATAAACCATCTCTTCTCTCCAGACCTTCCTAGGACTCGGCTTCTCCCCGGGACCCCTTGCAAAGGAGCAGCTAGTGATTGCACTTGACACTTGAGAGGAGAGCCTCCAGTCAGTCAGCCAGGCTGCCTGCCTTCTCTGTCGCCTCCCCGCGGAGTCCTCCGTTATTCAGATGTCTGCTGGCACCTGCTAGGAAGTCAGGACTGTGCCGGGGGTGTAGAGCGGAGAAAACCATGGCTTTAAGCTTTCTGGTTTTATGGGGGTAGCCACTGTCTGCACCGCAGTGTGATAAGTTCTGTGAGACTGTAATCATTTGAGTGTCCCCCACCACAGTTGAGTGATTCCCGTACATTATGTCAGTCGTTCAATGCCCACAAGGGCCTGAAAGATGGTGCTGTTACACCCATTTTATAGGTGTGGAAACTGAGGTGTCTAATCTTAAGGAATTGCTGGAGGTTTGCAGCCTTGTCTGCAGGAGTCCAGGGCCAGAGGTCTCACCATTGCAGAGCCAGAGGGAACAGGAGGGCTTTTTGAGGGCGCCCCGGGAACTTTCTAGCTGACTTTCACAGACCCATGGGGGTAGAGCCAGGTCTGAAGGAGAAGCAGGGTTAAATTCAGCGGGGGAGGAGGAGAGTCATTTCAAACAAACAAACAAAAAGAACAACGTGGCCCACGGACACAAGGCTGATCTTGTGCCTGTGACCCCATGGGGGTCATGACTGGGGTGGGGATGGGAGACAGGGCAGCAGATGAGGCCAGAGTGAGGTGCCCTTGTTTGCTGGTAAATGCTGTCGTCCCAGCCTGACCTCTAATGGCGCCCTCTTGTTCAGAAGTGTCCTGGTTTGGATGGTAAATTGCATGGTTACCTTGGGCGAGAAGGAGAAGCCAGGAGGGGCTTCTTGCTAAGGAACAAGACTTTCACCCCACAGGTGTTTATAAGGAAGGCGCGTCTTCAGTCTAACACTCTCTCAACTGAGCTATTTTGGTGAGGATTGTAAGGAGGGCTCTGACAGCAGGTGGAAATTTTGGAAAAGTTATCCCGATAGCATGGGGGGAGGGGTTGGAGAAAAATGAGGGACCTATCAGGAGGTCATGACCGGGGTCCAGAATGTGGGCCTGAGCCCAGGCAATGGCTGTGACAATGACAGGAAGGGGAGAGACTTGACCAGAGGTGCCCAAGAGGTTAATTGCCATGTCTCTGGAGCTTGTCATTGAAGACTGGGGACAGATGGGAGTTCCAGCGTGGGCGGCTGGGGATGCCCTGCACGTTCAGAGGGCACAGAACAAAGACTCGCGTTTCGAACTCTTGAACTTGAGTTGCCAAAGAACTTCCCACAGTCAGAAGGAAACATGGGGCAGCTGATGGGAAAGGAGTAGGATTCGGAAGGTAGATTCGGGAGTAGCCAAGGGAGAGCCGGACGTTGAAATGGAAGAGATACATGAAACGACAGAGGAGAGGGGAGCAGGGCCAGAGGCCAAGGCCAGGCTGTCAGAGAAGAATGAGGGGACAAGAGGAGCCCAAGGATGGGAGACAGGACGCATGCAGGGGTGGCCTGCGGGGCCTCAGGCTGGATACCGATGGCTATGTCTTGGGAGAACGGTGGCAGGAGGTGGAGGTGGAGACCTGGTGACAGTGGGGTGGAGACTTCCTTCAGGGCCCTCCAAGGATTGAGGTTGGTGAAGGCAGAGCCTGGGATCCAGAGCAAGATCCCTGAGGGAGAGGGGTCTCCCCCCTCCCTGGCCTCCCTGGTCTTTGCTCTGGCTGTGCCCAATGCCCGGCCCGCCCTACCTGCCTTACCACTTAACTCACTCCAGACCCTCCTCTTCTCATATTTTCTCACCACTCACAGAGAACCAATCAGCAAAATCCTGTCTCAACCACCCCAGGTGCCCCAAATCCAGATCGGAGGACCACGCCTCACGTCACCACCATCACCTGCCTGGTCCGAGCCATCACCACCCGTTACCACCTCACCAGCTCCCTGCTCCATCCTCCATGCTACATCCAGGGTAAGCCTTTTAATGTATAAGTCACATCATGTCACTCATCAAACCCTCTGATGCCCACCAGCCAACTTAAAATCTAACATGCTTGCTGGGATTTAGGGCTGCAGCTCTAATGTCCTCTCTCACTCTCCAGCCAACTGTTCCTGAAACCCTCCCTGTGGCACAGGCCTCAGGCCCCTGCACTATGTCCCTTGGTCTGGAACATTCTCCCCTAGACATTCACATGCCCCACTTCCCCCATTCACTCTCTGCTCAAATGTCACTTCCCCTACCTTCCCTGACCACCCATCTAAAATGCATCCCCTTAGCTCACTCTTTCTCTCCCCTAGCCTGATTTATTTTTCTTCATAATAGTTATAACTTCCCATTATATTTTTTCCTTTTTTCCGATACAATCTATATACAGTAAAATTCACCCCTTTTAATGCACAGTTCTCTGAACATTGACAAAAAACTTACAGCCCTTTAATCATCACCACAATCAAGATATACAGCAGTTCCATCGCTCCTCAAATTCACTCGTGCCCCCTTGGGGTCAAGCCCTCCATGCCTGGTCCTCAGCAATCTGTTTTCTGTCCTTACAGTTTTACCTTTTCCAGAACATCACATAAATGATGGAGTCATACAGTAGGTGGTGTTTTGCGTCTGTCTTCCTTCCTTAGTGTAATGCGTTTGGGGTTCATTCACGGTGTTGGATATGGCAGTTCATTCCTTTTTATTGCTGTGTAGTATTCCATTGTGTGGGTGACCATAGGCTGTTTATCTATTCCCTACTGAGGATATTTGAGTTGTGTTCAGTTTTGAGTGAACATGATTACAGCTGCTACAGCAGCTTGTGATCAAGTTCTTGTGAACACATAAGGTCTCATTTTTGCTTGAGTAAATACCTAGAAGTTGAATTGCTGGGCCGTACGGTAACTGTATGTTTAACTTTACAAGAATCTGGCAGTCCTTTGCCAGAGTGGCTGCACCGTCTTACATTTCCACCAGCAAGAGATGGCAGCTGCAGTTGGTCTGCATCCTTACCAGCACTTGGTGTTGCTGGTTTTTTGGTTTGTTTTTTGTTTCACCATTCTAACCAGTGTACAGTGGTATCTCGTCATGGTCCCGTCATTACGTGTTGATTTGTGAGAGACTAAATATACAAAAGGACAGTGGCTAGAGCACATATGGCAATAAACTACAACCCACCACTTCTACAGCGGCCAGCCCAGAACGGTCCAGACTGAGTCAGAGAGTGCCAGCTCCCTCTAATTTTTGCCCCCCCTTCCAACTCAGGACCTACCCAAGAGAGCCAAATATGTTCCCCTAACGAAGCACGTAGGATGCCCTATTAACCCCTCTCTAGCTTCCTGAGGCCAGCAACCTCCAGTCAGGGCACACCTGAAGTCTTTCCCTTATGTCCACCTTAAAGGAGTCCCGATTCCCTGCCCGCCTTTGACTCTGCCTAACACCAGTGACAGTGGCTGACTCGCTGCTCTGGGAAGCTCTGAATAAATAGCCTCCGCTTGTTCTCCTTTGGGTGGTCTTCCTTTATCTTCCAGGTTTGTGTATTCACTGTCTTCTTCCATCAGGAGAGGGCATCTGTGCCCCTCTGGATCCTCTCTGCCTGGAACAGTGTCTGGCATTCTAATAGATGCTCCAAAAAAGCTGTTGATGGACTTCAGGAAACTCTGGGCTTCAGTTTGAGCCCTTGGCTTATTTCCTTTGAGTGGGGACAGAAACTGTAGCCCAGGAAGTTGCCCCTGCTAGTGGGGCTCTAGCAGGTCCCTTGGCCTCTGCTAGGGTTGGGGTGGGCCCAGCTCTCCTCCTTCTCCAGACCCACCCCGTCTCCTGGTTGGCAGCTTCCTGCCCCATCCGAGCAGCCTCTCTCTGCTTCCACTGGGAGAGGTAGAGGGTTTGGGCCAGCACAGGAGTGCAGGGAGAAGGCCTTCCAGTTCTTTCTAAGGATCTTGTCTGCTGTGGAAGAATGCTGCGAAGCCCCGGGAAAGAAAGCCTACAGCAGGCTCTTTCGGAGGCATCCAGAATCTTCTCTACTTTTGGAAACTGCCTCGTGGGAAGGGAGGCCTGTTAGACTAAACATCTCATTGTCCCAAATTGCACCAGTTTTGGAAATGCTCCCCGAGCTATGTCTCTCCCTGAGAAAAGGGATTTATAAACCCTTAGTCTGAAGCAGCTCTGCATGCATCTCAGCTCAAGGGCTTTCAAAAGGCCTTTCTAGAAGTCAACTTCAGAAATTGGACTTGCAGTAGCAAAAAAACAGATGCCCTAGACCCGGGTATGGTGCGCCTCAGCCCTGGTCTCCGTGGGTCCCACCTCAGGAAGGCTGATGTGGGGATGGGATTAGTGCTACAGGGGGACCTCAGAGCCCTGGAGGCACCCACACTAAATCAAACAATAAAAACAAACAGCAGAATACAGCTTTCAATGACTGCATCTCCGTATGTGAGGATTTTTAATATTTTTTGTCGCTATGGTGTCAAATTTATTTTCTTAAATATGTCTAATTGTTCCTTAATCAGCAGTTATTTAAAACACCTCGGCTTCCTCTCAGATTAAGTATTTAATGATCTGCAAAGGAAGATTTGAAGATGCTACTTAACAGGGCTCTGATCCTTTTGCAATGTGATCCATTTCACCTGCTATCTGTTAAAAACCAGCTGCTTGGGCTTCCCTGGTGGCGCAGTGGTTGAGAATCTGCCTGCCAATGCAGGGGACACGGGTTCGAGCCCTGGTCTGGGAATGATCCCACATGCCGCGGAGCAACTGGGCCCGTGAGCCACAATTACGGAGCCTGCGCGTCTGGAGCCTGTGCTCCGCAACAAGAGAGGCCGCGATAATGAGAGGCCCGCACACCGCGATGAAGAGTGGCCCCCACTTGCCGCAACTGGAGAAAGCCCTCGCACAGAAACGAAGACTCAACACAGTCATAAATAAATAAATAAATAAATAAATAAATAAAAGAACGTGAATTTCTTAAAAAAAAAAAAAAAAAAAACAGCTGCTTGGTGCTGTTGTTAAGAATGAGTTAGGTGACGCAGGGAGAGAGGGGGAGACTCCATCCCCACCCTGAGCCTTGTCCCCATAAGATGCCTCGGCTGGAGGAATCCTGAGCTTTTGAGGGATGCCTGTGGAAGGGGCTGTGGATTTGGGCTCCGGACTCCCTAGCTGTGGGTGAGGCAGCCAATCTTCACATTTGTGCTCTCAGCAACCACAGGGAGACTCATGGAGTCTGGGTCCCATAGCTCTGGCAGCACTCAACAAACAGGAGCATTTATTACTCCACACACCAACACAGATAGTTCAGACACACAAAAACAGGTTGACGTTTGGGAAGCACTGGGCAGAAGTGTGATGTTTGAAGCAACCATACCTATTGCCTAAGACTCTTGGCTGTGTTTTGGGAGAGAGAGTTTTGTATAAGATTTGTTTCATTTCTATTGGGTTAGTTTGCTATTTAACGAAACTTTTTTACCTGGCGATTCTGTGTAGGGCACACTCCAGGTTTATTGCCGGGGGAGAAATCAGAGCCATCAAATGACTGACAATGAATGAATGGATGGATGAGTTGATGGGCACTGAATTGCTGGAAGACGCAGGTGTTGGGCCAAGGGACTTTACATTTTCTCTTTTCATCTGCCCAGCAAAGACTTCTTGTGAAGCATCTTAACAGACCAGGAAGCAGACTCTCTCAGTATCACTGAGAGGCAAAGATGGAGTCTGATCCCAGCTGAAAGGGCTCTTGGGGACGTGAGCCCCTGGACTTGGGTAGAACCAGCGACTTCAGTGATCACGAGCCTCAGTGATACTCGCCCGCCCCTTGTCCTGATCTGGGGAAAGGAGCCCTTGCACAGCTGGGGTGCTGCAGTGGGGAGGCGGAGAGGGGCCTGCAGAGGAAGGGATCCCACGCCATCTTTCCCTCTGGCTGAGTTTTTCCCCCTGAAGCTTCCAAGTGATATTCTGATCCCTGACACCCTCCATCTCCTGCATCGGTAATGACCGGCCTCCTGGGCCCTCCGCTGCTTCTCTTCTGTTTCCCTGATCCAGCACTTTTTCCTCAGTGCATTATTTTCCCCCAGATTTTCAAATTCCCTGTGGATGATAATCAGACAGCAAGCTGCACACACTTGGCAAGTTTTGAGTTTTAATAAAAAATCATGTTTATTCCTATGAAGACTTTCTTTTTCTCCATGAATTCTCCTAACAAATGCAGTTTCTGCTCGACTCGGGCTTTTTCTTTTCTTTTTTTTTAATTTTTTTAACATCTTTATTGGAGTATAATTGCTTGACAACGGTGTGTTAGTTTCTGCTTTATAACAAAGTGAATCAGCTATATGTATACATATATCCCCATATCTCCTCCCTCTTGCATCTCCCTCCCACCCTCCCTATCCCACCCCTCTAGGTGAGGGGGCTTTTTCTTGAGCTGGGTTTTTTAAAGCTGACTCTATTCCCAGGTTAGCTCTGATCTCAAGAGCTGGGATCCTGCACCATGTCTCCGAGAGTCCCAGGTCCTGGGGAAGACTTGCGTTAGCCCCTTTCTGGCTTTTCCTCCTAAGCAATTTAGAATATGTCCAAAGCAATTTAGAATATCAAAGGTAAAGGGGAAAAAGAAAGAAGAAGTGATCCCTGCCTGCACGAGGACGTAAAAGTCATTCTGATATGATGAGGAATAAAGCAATGGCACCTTACATCTTAGTCAAGAGCTATGGGGGCAGCAGGCCATCTGATGTGTCTGTGGCCTCCGGTTCCGTCCTAGGAGCCACCTCAGCAGGGGTCACTCTCTGATGCTATGTCACGGATGTGGAGAAGGTGACGTTCACAGAGGATGGTGGCCCCGTCAACCCAGCCCTTCCCTGTCCACGTCATGGCAAGTAGCTGAATTTGGTTTCTTCCTTCCCTGTCTTAAC